>NC_084802.1:211204270-211516542 GCF_963169125.1 Humulus lupulus
CTTTTTATTGGTTTTCCACCTTAGCCTGTTAATAACACTTAGAAGCACGTTTTTAACTAAAGGACTCAGATAGCGAGTCAAATTTCCGGTTCACCATAACTGTTCTGGGGTAACCAGGGCGTTACAATTACTTGATGATATTATGTAACGACCCAAAATTACTAATAAGGCTTAAGAGCCTTTATTAGTGTGCCGGGAGGGCATAACTGGAGGTTAAGAGAATTAATGGTAAGAAAGCGTGAATAGGGGTATTGAATAAGTATGCGGGCCCTGTTTGGCTGGTAAGGGCATAATGGTAATCTTGGCCGTTAGGGTATAAATGTGAATGTGTGTGATGGATTGTGAGACCACATTATTATGTGGGTAGATTGATAAATATATATGCGTGTACAAGTGTGTGCATTTGTAACTATCGGCACGAGGCGATCCCAGGGAGCAGGTAGCGGGAAAAGTCACAACGGGGCTTAATAGTTGGCTTTGGATAAGTCAGGATTATTATAGGTACCGGGTAGTTATTTAGACTATCGGGTTATGAAAATAAATATATGGAGATATATTTGAGGTTAGGATGTCTAGGTGGGAATATTGGGGGATTTTACCATTTTGGCCTCGGGGACAGTTCCGGCACCCCGAGCCTTGGGTTTGACTTAAATGATAAGGTTAGACTTAAGAAGATAGGGGAAACACAGATAAACCGACTCTTCTTCTCTCTCCCTCTTCTCTCTCAAGGAAACTAGGAAGAACACAAGGGAAGCAAAGGAAATTTGGAGGATTTAGGTTGGGATTCCAGAGAATTTCAGTGGGGATTCAAAAGCTTAGTGCAAGGGTTATCCAAGGAACATTCAATCAAAGCCAAGGTGAGAATCAAACTGTTTTTTTGAGGTTAGAAGCTCTGAGTTTTTCTGGGTAGTAAGATAATTATAATTTTTATGTTTAAGGTTGAATTGAAGCTAGAAACTTGGGAACTAGCTGGGATTCTGCTTGGAGAAGGGGTTCAGCTAAAGAGGTAAACTTTAATTTATGATTTAGAAGCTTAAATTTGAGTTCTGTATGGTTGGTATTAGTGTTTGATGTTCTTGAGTTTCAGAGATTGAAACATGGGTTGCAATGAGTTTTAGGTTGGGTTTCCTGTTGAATTAAGATGTTAAAGTTGTCTTAAACGTGTTGGGAATGATTGATATGGAAATAGGGAGCTTTGGGATGGTTTTGGTTAAGGTTTGGAGGTTGGAAATGGTGGAAATTCTGGGCTCGAAGGGAAGGGCCGCGGCTCTGTTCTAGAGCACTGCGGCCCTAGGATGAAGATGAGCCAGGAGGGCTCGGCCAAGGGGGAGCGCCGCGGCGCCCAAGGCAAGGGCCGCAGTGCATGTCTTTTTCCAGGGAGGCCCTTGGTTCTGTTCTGAGGGCAGGGCCGCAGCTAAGCTTCAAGGGCCACAACCCTTGGGTGTATATTTGAACATTTGGGGTTTTAAAGCAAGGGAATCATACCTTAAGTGCTCGGGATCGATTCCATCACCGTGCTTGGTGGGATTTGTTTTCCCGGAAGCTAGTTTTGTACCCGGAAATCTATATTTGAATATTAATGGAATCCATTATCTTGGTTGTGACTAGGTGATAAGCTAGGGCTCGGGAATGGATCGTGCTCGGGGGTCGTCCTCTCTAATTAAAGCACTTGGAATCAAGGTAAGAAAACTGCACCTGTGTATGTGGATAGGATGGGACTAAGTGTTCCCTCTATTTGAATGTATTGTTATGTGATCATAATAAATCATGTGAACATGTTGGGACTAAGAGTTCCCTAAAATCGTATGAATGTCATAAGGTGGTATTATGCCACGGGGACATGTGGTAACGGCCTAAGGGTGCCGAAATCCACACTTGCGCACATGGCACGGCTCGGACACTGGTATCCGAGGACAGATTATTATGCACTGAGCTCGGTTAAGCTGGCCAGAGTCAGTGGGCATGTCACTGGAGTTGGCCTAAGCGAGCCAAAGGCAGTGAGTTAAACATAGGGTGCGGCTTGCGGGCGCTAACCCTAGTAATTGTTTGATATGTGTTTATTATGGAATATTGTCTGTGACTTAAAGAGTATCTAGAGATGGATTAATGGTTATTGATCAGTGTGTTGCTTTGAGTGAATTTTATGGCTTGATGGAACCGAATAGTATTTTATGATTATTGGGCTATGCTCTGTGAACTGTTAGCTGTTAATATTGTTATGTTGTGATGTTATGTTTTCTTACTGGGCTTCGGCTCACGGGTGCTACATGGTGCAAGTAAGGTAAGTTGGCCATGGGTTGGAGAGCTCTGGGGGCGAGGTTTACATTGTCAGCTGCTCGGACACCATGGTCGAGGATTTGTACAGGAACGGGAACCTAAAACGTATATTTTTCCATTAGAGTGGCCGGGTTATTTATTTGTAATTAAGAAATTTGTATTTACATTATTTAAACCCTGATTTGGGATCCCATGAAACAAACATCTGTTTTAATAAAGTTTAACCGTTTATAATCAAAATTCTTTTTAACCTAATCTTTTTGTGTTATTAGATACATAGTTCAAACTAAATGACTTGATTAGCAAGTCCTGCACTATTTCAAACACACAGTGTAGCGGTCTTGGTTATCCAGGGCGTTACATATTATGTGATTAATATGTAAGCGTGTTTGTCTTGTTGAGGTATGCCTATCCATATCTGTTTTTGTATAGATATTCGAATACCTGGATCAGTACTTGTTTTATTAGTCAAGGACGGCAATAGCACGCTGCGCGCTAGTCGAAAGGCTTAGGCCTAAACTACCAACATACTATTACATAGGCCGACCCAATGGTCGATGGAAAACAAAAGTGTTTGGCTAGCTTTATGGCTAGTTACCTAGAGCTAAGGGCGAGGGCCCCAAGTGACTCTATGGTCACATAGCTAGAGGATAGGGCCCCGGGGTTGACTCTAAGGTCACCTGTTCAGGGAAAAGGCCCTAGAATGGTCTAATGACCATTTATTTATGATTGTATGTTGATATGAGTAGATTATTACTCTTTTTTATGCACATGTTTAAGTTTTCTTGCTGAGCCTTGGATCACGGGTGTTTTGTGGTGCAGGTAAGGAAAAATGAAAGTTTGACCAGCCATGAGCTAGAGAGCTTCGGTGGCGGCGTGTACATATGTGGCTGCTCGTCCACTATGGCCGAGGATATCTCAGAGGAACGAGGGTTGTAGCCCTGATTTTGCCACTTCGGTCGCTCGATGGATATACACAATTTTAAACATTTGTTTGTAATATTTTGGGATCTCATGTATGTATAAACTTTTTAAATAAAAGTCAATTGTTCATTTGACTAAAAATTGTAACCCTAACCTTTGTCATTAACCCTAGTTACACGTTTATAACCAAATGACTTGATTAGCAAGTCTGACACAATTTAAAGTACACAGTGTAACGGTCCATGATTAGGAAGGTGTTACATTTTTTATATTTGGTGAGGGTTTCCTTTTCCTCTACAATTAATTTTTTTTTTTTGGGGAATAAATTTTATTACTATTTAAAGTGAAGAACGGAATAAGATTACAATTTTATTGTCTAGCAAAAGAACATACAAATATGCCTCAAAAATTAGACAATAAAAATTAAAAGAAAAAATACTATAACCCCGCAAACTTGGTCACTTCTTAACCTTCCAAAAGAAGTAAGATTTCAACCTGAAAATCAAATAAGAATTATAAGTTACTATGATATAATTTATATAAATATATATATATATATATTTGGTGGGGTTACTAACTATTCTTGATGAAGGAAAGTCTTTCAGTTAGATGTTAGAAATATCGATTAAAAGAGCAAGTGATTCTCCTTGAAATATCAACCAACCAGAGACACCCAAAAAAAGGTTTGTAAGATTGAATATATATTAGGTAGATAAAATTTTCCATGACTTCTATTTTTTTTCTTTAGAATATACAGTGTCATAATGGAAGCACCATCATGTTAACCTGATTTTGCACGAATACCATGTGCACAAAACCAAGCCTACAAACAAGCACAAGCCAGCCTACAAACTAGCACAAAAGGCCTACAAATAGGCATAAACAACCTACTACAAGTAGGCTCAACAACAAGCCTATACAAACATGGTGTATGCTGAAAGATGACACTAAATGTAACGCCCTGGATAACCAAGACTGTTACACTATGTGTTTATAAAGGTGCGAGACTTGCTAATCAAGTCGTTTAGTTGAAAATGTGACACTAAACTATTATTGAACTAGGGTTAAAAGATTTTGGTCATAGAAAAAACAAATTTTCATTTAAATAAACGTTTGATACACGAGATCCCAAAAAAAACAGGGTTAAATAACAGTTTACAAAATTTCCAAAGGTCATAAACAACCACAAGCCACTCTAATGGCAAAATAGGCCTTTTAGATTCTTTTGTCCCTGTATCATCCCTCGGCCGTGGCGGCCGAGCAGCCGACTATGTACATTCTGCCCCCAAAGCTCTCTAATTCAGGGTTGGTCCAGCTTACCCTTGCTTTTACCTGCACCACATAGCACCCGTGAGCCAAGGACCAGCAAGAAAACCATATAACAAAGCATAATCAATAATAGTAATCAGATAATTCACAAATCATTAATCAAATACTCAATAGACCATGTCGTTCACATAATCAGTGATATCAGTCAACAAACCAATAGTTAATCATCTAGGTAATAAACATGCCATAATCATCAGATCAACATCAATAAACATATCATACAATACCCAGGGTCGACACCGGCCACACCCTCTGTTTAACCCACTGACTCCGGCTCACTTTGGCCGAGCTCAGTGACTATATAATTAACCTCAGCTACCAGTGGCTGATCCACGTCCTTGTGTGTCAATATTAATTCCGGCACTCTTAGGTCGTTCATTTAATACTTACATGGCATAATACCATCATACAACATTGCATACAAATATAGGGAACTCTTAGTCCCAGCATAGCCACATAATCGGGTGCAGTTTTCTTACCTTTGATTCCGAGTGGAGAAGGTGAACTGGTTCTGAGCACGATCCCTAGCCTCAAGCCTTGGCGACAAACCTAGTCACAAGAGTTATCGATATCTATCAATTTCCAATTCAGAAATAAAATACCTAGGGAACAAAACTAGCCTCTGGAACCTCAATTTCTACTAAACTGGGTAGTAGAAATTGTCTCGAGCCCCTAGGTTCGAACCCCCAAGCCCTAACAACACTAAAATCTCCTCTAAGCTAAAAACTCTCAGGCGGGCACGACTTGGCTCAACAAGTCGCGACTTGCCTGAAGTCAGAGAGCAAGCTCTCACATCAAAAGGGAGGCGGGTCGCGACTTGACCAAGCAAGTCGTGGCACGCCCCCAAGTCAAAAAGCAGGCTAGGCCAGAAAGGCCACACGCGCTGCGGTGCCCCCAGGCTGGGTCGCGGCACGCCCTACGAACCCAAGGAAAACCTGGGTTTTCCTCCTTCTTCTTCCAGCCAAGAACACACCAAATTACCCAGAATTTCCCCCCAACTCCACACTAAACCAGCCACGAACTTAGACCCATAATCACACATATTTTCATCATATAATTGCTAGCAATAAAAACAAAAACCAGCCCCTAAATCCAGCCACAAGAATTCTAGTAATAACCACTGAAATTTCCTACTCAAACCTTCAGCCATATTCATCATTAAATCTATACTCAAAGCTTAAAATCAATCTAAGCTACTCATCAACATAACACAGAAATCGAAACCAAACTCTTACCTCAATTTCCCAGCTCAATTCCCTCAAGTCTCGGCTGAATTTCCTTCAGTTTCTTCAAGGATCACAGCCTCCAAAACTTAGCCTAAGCTTCTCTTGAATCCTTAGCTTCAAACCCAAATGGAAACAAGAGATAAATCGTTTAAGGAGAGAGAGAGAAAAAGACTTGCTGTTCTAACTTCAATATTCCACAACATTGAGCCTTATTCTAACATAAAAAAATCTGGTTATATCCCTTTACTAACAAAATGACTACTTTACCCCTCCACACAAAGCTAACATTTAACTCAAACTAAGGGTATACTAGTCATTTGTTCCCAATTCCCACTAATTTCTCAAATGGTCATAATATCTACCACCTAAATCCCGTCATCCAATTAATCAATAATTATTTACACAATGTCTAATAATCTCCAATATATTCTCCTAAATTCCGTAAAATACGCCCAGACTCCCTCGATCCGGGTATAAATACCCACCGTGACTATTTTGCCAAACCGCTCACTAGGACCGTCTCGAGCCATATACTGCAAATATATCCACATAATAATGTGGTATTAACAATTTATCGCAAATAATCACATTTATGCCATCAACGGGCCAAAATTATAAATATGCCTACAATAGCTAAATAGGGCCTATATGCATACTAATATTCGTAGTCATGCATTTCACATATTCATATAAGCATATAAGCATGCTTATCACATAATTATGCATTAAATCATTTAAATCACACATAAACCAATCATATCATTCCGACACACTAATCAAAGCTTTTAAGCCTTATTAGTAATTTTGGGTCGTTACACTAAACCTGTAAGACACCACACGATCACATCGTTCTGTTAATATGAGTTCTTATTATTTGTTTTGAATTTGTTTTGAAGTATATATCGAACCATATTGAGGTCTACAATTAATATTCTAATATTTTCTTTCAATATATATATCCAAACATATGTTGAGTCCAAGGTGCAAACAGCACCATCAACGTTAATTAACATCATCAAATCACTCCCTCCCAAGAAAAGAAAAAAAATAATCCATGGAAGAAGAACAAGCTGTGTGGAACGAGCTCGACCTGTCCTGCCTCCCAGACTATGACTCCTCCTCCATCACCACACCCTTCCCAGCTACTAATACTCTCCAAGATTTCCACTCCAGTACTATTCTTTCTTCCCATTTCAACACTATTAACTCACCAACGACAGAAGATTCACCGTCGTTTAGCCATGCCATTTCTCTTCGTCCTCCTCCTAATAAACAACCCCTCAGCTTGAATCCTGAGCCTAATTATTTAAGCTTCCCTTTCGTCGAAACCCGAGCTCAACCTCCGCTTCTGTCAAACCCAGTCCAGCACAGTGGTTCGAGTACTTCTTTGACTACTGCTACTACTACTACTGTTGTTGCGAAAAAACAAAGGGTCCAGAAAAAAAGTGTGATTATTACCCCTGAAAAACGGTATATGCAGATGATTAGAAATAGAGGCTACGCTCTTCGGGCCAGAGCCAGAAAAAAGGCAACCAATAACCCCTTCTTCATTTCACCTTATCATTATTTTGAAGTACTAAAAGCTTTAGGTTAATTAATTAAATTAAGGGTTCTCTATTATTTATGCTAACCCTAGCTTTAATTAGTTTTTGTTTTAATTTACAGGCTTATAACAAGGACTTGGAACTTCAACTGGACCAGCTACACGAAGAGAATGAACGGCTCGAAATACGGGTAATCAATGAAAATGACAGAGCTAATATTAAAGGGATTAGAGGGAGCCATGATGACCCTCAATTTTTTTTAAAAATTTTAATAGAATAATGCACAATATATATGTCATTTATATAATAATTCTGACTCCGTCTGATAATCAAATATGTGTTATACACTAATTCTCATTTGGGTCTATCAAATTGCAGATTCAAAGGCTGAAAATCTCAGTTGAGCAAGAATTCCCGGAAAAGAGTACGAGTCTGAACAGAGCCTTGACAGCTCCATTTTGAGATGAACGTAGTTGTAGTAGTAGTACTGGTGTGTGGTGTGTTGTAATAGAGAAAGAAAACAAAATAAGGTCGATGGTTGAGTTTTTTCGATCTCTTTTTGCTTTTTGGGGTGATCTACAATCGGGCTTTGGCTTTGGCTTTGGCTTAACGAAGTTTTCTCAGAAAGACTACGTACTCTAATTAAAACAATATATAGTTGGGAGTTGTGTGGTAGATCATGAAATTAAAGGGTGTCTAATTAATTAATTAAGTTTCTATATATAAGCTTGATTATATAATTTGTCTCTTAATAATTATATATATTACTTGAATATTATTTGGTCTAGTACTGTTCTTTAATTTCCTCAAATCGGTCGTTGGTGGCCAATGAGGAGATATGAGTGAGTGGTGGTGTTGAAAGGTGAAAATATTAAAAAAGAGAGTAACAAAATCAAGATTATTCGTACTCTGCTGCTTGACTAATATATAATTAATAATGTAAAAAGAAATATGATCAAATGTTAAGAAATATAATAAATTCAACTCAAATATAGAGATCAGTATGAGTAAATAATATATACATATATATATAATATTAAATGGGCATGACTAATAAGTTTCTAGTTATCAATCATGCCTAAAATTGTGGTAAGATGCGTAATACTTGAAAAAAGTAACTGGTGGGGTTATTTATGCTAATTTAGAAAATTTCCTCTTAAAACCCAACAAGATAAGTTGAAATGGGAGAAGACTAATTTTGACATATTTCTATCAATTCACCCCTATAAATAATATAGATATATATATATATATGTAGTAGTAACTTCTAGCTAATGGTGTGGAAATTTATTGAAATGATTTTAATATTTAAAATGAGTCCATTTTTTCTTAGGGAATTAAAATGAATCCATTCACTTATTAACACATATATACTTACATAGAGGAAACATATAAGAGGGGATGTGACAGAAATTTAAGCTAGAGTAAAAGAAAGCCAATATATATTTTGTAACTAAATTTAATATGTAGTGGAAATATAGTAAATTTTTTTGTAACTATACATGATCGATGGACATCAAATATTTTTCAATACATTTGGCACAATGTAATATAAAAAATCACTAATAAAAGTGAAAATTTAATTATTGAAAAAAATGATTTTAATTAACCTTTCTCTATTCATTTTAAAGAAATTATGACATTGTAGACTCATTGGTCTTCGATGCATATTAATAATGGATATTGACGGCGATAATACCTAAAAAAAATTCAAAAGTTGCACTTTAATACCCAAATTTTTTTTTGCGATAATAATACATAAATCTATAATTTTGGTGCATCTGTTAATACTCATCATTAACTATTTGTTAAGTATCCACGTGACACATTTTTATTAGTCTAATTGGTGGCGATAATACTCAATTCAAAAGTTACACTTTAATACCCATTTTTTGCGGCAATATCTAAATCTACAATTTTGGTGCAACCGTTAGTACTCACCGTTAACTGCTCGTTAAGTATCCATGTGGCACATAGATTTTGGGGTGATTTTAGACTAAATTATTTAAATTCATTAAATATTATAAAACTCATTTTAAATTTTAAAAAATCTAAAAGATTATTATAAACTAATTAATAATATGGATTTTGGGATGATTTTGAGTTTCAATTATAATTTTGGTTGTTTCGAATTTGCAAATTTTAGTTTTATTAATTAGTCTCTAATAATCTTTTAGATTTTTTAAAATTTTAAAATGATTTTTATAGTATTTACAGAATTTAAGGATATTGGCGGAAATAATACTCAAATCATTTATAAAGTTACACTATAATACCTAAATTTACGAGTAAAAAAATGTGTCACGTGGATACTTAACGGGCAGTTAACAGTGATTACTAAAGGTTGCACAAAAATTGTAGATTTAAATATTATTACTGGTAAAAATAAGATTTGGGTATTAAAGTATAATTTTTTTAAAAATTTAAGTATTATCATCGCCAATATCCCTTTTAATAAACTAGTTGTAGCTCGGGTATGTATTTTTAAATGTTGTACTAAATATGACTCAAGCCTAGACCACATGTATAAATGTGATATATTACTGTTGATTAATTTTGAAATATGATATATTTTGTATATCTTAATATAAATAAAATAATAAAAAAAAGCCGTTATTATTCAATATTGATGTGTTATTTTATTCTTGCTTTGTTATGTTTGCAAATAAAAAACGAAAATCATCTTCCCATTAGAGCCTCTCCAATGCAAACTACCCCAACCATTGCCTAAAATGTCTAAATCAACTAAAAAATATAATTTTTTATTTTCTCTCTCATCCACATCACTTTTGGCAACTTATTTTTTAAAAATACTCCAATGCAAGCTACCCTAAAAATTGTCAACCATGGTCCCCACATATTATTATTTAATATATCATTTTATAATTATAAATATTATCATACTAAATTTTTTAAATTCATATATTAATATAAATAAATAGTACATGATATTTAAATTAGACTAAATTTAAAAAAAAACTTATAAAATGACATAATCGTAATTAATCAATCTAACATAATTAAAAAAAGAAACTAATTAAAATGATTTCCAAATTTTGACCATATGTGTTCCACCAAGTCTGCTTGAAGATTGCGATGAATATTTCTATCACAAATTTCAGCATTTCTTTGCAGCATTGTCGGAAAGTCGGAAATAGGTACATGCAATACTTCAACTGTTGGGGTGTCTGTAGGGCCGTCATCATAATTAAAATCAACCAAACTCTCATATGCATCTCTTTCATCCTCGACAATAATATTGTGCAATATGATGCATGCATACATAATATCTTTGAGAACATCTCTTTGCCAAAAACGTGCTGGTCCTCGTACAATAGCAAAACGAGATTGAAGTACTCCAAATGCTCGCTCAACATCTTTACGTACCGCTTCTTGGCATTGAGCAAATAATTTTATTTTCTCTCCTTGAGGTAGTGGGATAGTTTTAACAAATGTACCTCACTCTGGATAGATACCATCTGCTAGATAGTACCCCTTGTTGTATTGTGTGCCTTTTATTGTAAACTTGTAACGACCCGAATTCACTAATAAGGCTTAAGGGCCTTGATTAGTATGCCAGGAGGGCATGTTGGGATTTATGGGTGATTTTATGAGTTAAATGCATGGTTATGATTTAAAGCATGTTATTTGACTAATTGTTTATCTGAGATGCATGACTATGTGTATTAGTATGCATGTAGGCCCTGATTGTGTTTGAAGGGCATAATTGTAATTTTAGCCCGCTGAGGGCATATATGTGATAATTGTATTCCGTGATTTGTACCACGTGAGTGTGGTGGTATTATTGTGATGCACGTGCCAAGACGGTCCTAGAGAGCAAATTTAACTCAAGAGTCACAACGGGATTTCTATACCCGGCTCGGGAGGAGCCTAGGGGTACCTCGGGAATTTTATGGTTAAGTTGAGATTTAGCGGGTAATGGTTATTGGAGATTTAGTAACCTGGGTAACCATTAGTTACTGCTGAGAGTAACAAGTTTTAGAAATAAAATGGTAGAAATGAAATAGAAATGAAAGGACTTAAGTGCCCTTGAGGTTTAGGTAGGAAAGGATAGGCAAGGAGGGGCAAAATGGTCATTTGGTTGGGAATTAGATAAATGGCAGCTGGGTTATATGGGGTACACGGTTTGGGGCTTAGTCATTTTGGTCTTGATAGAGTTTGAAGAGAAGAGAAAAGAAAGGGAAAAGCTAGGGCATGAAGAAGAAGAAGATGAGTGGAGGAGCTGAATTGGAGACCTAGGAGATGAAGGAAGCTTAGGGATGGATTCTCCATATGAGGTAAGGAATTTTATACACATTTAAGGCTTGATTATGTTATGGGTTAAGAAATTTGAGCATGGTTTAAGTTTGAACTTTGAGTTTTTATTTTTCTGAAATTGAAATCAAGGATGTGGATTTTGGGGATTTGATTGTGTGTTTGGATGTCTTTGATGATGTTTATGGGTTGTTAGATGGTCTATTTGTTGTTTGAAATTGATTTTGGGGTTTGGGTATTGGTTTGGTTTGATTTGGGAAGGTTTTAGCTCGGTGGAAACGCAAGAGAAAACCCAGTTTTCTGGGTTCGCGAAGGAGCGTCGCGGCCCTGTTCTTGGGCGCCGCGGCGCGAGGTTGTGTCCAGGCGAGGGTGGCTTTCTGTCTTGCTGGGCGCCGCAGCGCTAGGCCATTTTCAGGGGTTGGAAATTTGCATTTTTGAGCTTTTGCTCCGGGGGTTCGGGGGGTGTTTCCGATGAATTGTTTTAGGGATTTGGGAGTCCCGAGAGTGTGGGATTGGTCCCGGGAAGCGGTTTTTGGATTTGATTAGTGTTGAGGGTGTTTCTTGTGTGTTGTGACTAGAATATTGGAGAGGCTCGTGCTAGAGGGCCGTGCTCGCGGCGTGAGTGCATCAGCAGGCTCGGAATACAGGTAAGAAAACTATAACACCCGTAGGATAGGGCATGGGCCCATAGTATGATTGCGGGGCGCGGCCCTATGTTGCATGTTGCATGATGAGATGATTGCAGGGCACGACCCTATATTGCATCACATGTTAGGGTGCAGACTTAAATGAATTAATATTTGATTTCATGTTGTTGTGTTATATTATATGTGTGATTATAATGGAATGAACGGCAAGGGCCGAGAGCGGCGTAGGCCGAGTACGGCGGCGGGGCCGGAAGTAACACCTAGCACATGGGATGCTATAGTCAGGGCGGGGCCCGGTGGATACATGTGTTATGCTATATTCAGGGTGGGACCCAAGGGATACATGAGTTATCCTCGCGGTGAGAACCGATACCCCAGGCTTCGGTAAGGCTCTGGGGCGGCTTGGCCGTGTTTGCTTAGTCTAATGATTGACTTGTTTATCTGTGGATTATCTGTTATGATAAACTGTATAAACTGCATATGTTATGTTCTGCATGAGTTTTCTTGCTGGGCTTCGGCTCACGGGTGCTCTGTGTTGCAGGTAAGGGCAATGACTGAGTCAACCAACCATGAGTACGGAGAGCGTGAAGCGACGCGTACATGTTTGGCCTGCCCGACTGCTTTGGTTGGGGGTTTATTTGAAAATAGCTGTAATAACCTATGATTTTTAGAACTGATCAACTGTAAACTTATTTCAAGATGTAAATAGTTTTCAAATCTTACTTTGGGATCCCCATTGTTTAATACTAGAAGTTTTTATTAAGTCAACGCATTTTCAAAGATTACAGCCTTAACTTTTATTAGTCACACTCTTGTTTCAAAACCTCGGTTAGCGAGTTCATTGCACTGTTTTGTCTTAAAACTCACTTAGTAACGGCCCTAAGGAAGTAGGGCGTTACAAAACTCAACTCTTGGAGCTTGCCCTTGTAAGATTTCAGTGAATAATGGGAATTGATTTAACACGTTCAGATCATAATTGGATCCCGGAACACCAAAAAATGCATGCCATATCCAGAGATCTTGTGATGCAACTGCTTCGAGCATGATTGTTGGCCTACCGTGATCACCTCGCGTGAATTGTCCTTTCCATGCAACTGGGCAATTTTTCCATTCCCAATGCATACGATCAATGCTTCCCAACATGCCTGGAAAACCACGCACCTCCCCTATTTGAAGTAAGCGACGAATGTCCCCATCATTGGGTCGTCTCAAATATTCAGCACGAAAAATCTCATTCACTCCCCGAACGAAATTTACTAGACATTCAATAGCGGTGGTTTCACCAATTCGAACATACTCATCAACATAATCAGCAGGCGCTCCATATGCTAATATTCACATTGCAGCGGTGCACTTCTGTAATGGTGAAAGCCCTCTTCTAGGGTTGTGCAAAAAATTTTACAACCCGCCCAACCAGAATAAACCGCCCAAACCAACCCAAAAAAACCGCCAAAAAATGCAACCTGAATAAACCGACCAAAATTTAAACCGCCCAATTGTTACATTGGGCGGGTTGAAAATAATTATCAACCCGCCCAATATAACCCAACCCGCCCAATTAAGAATTTATTATTTTTAATATATTCAAATAAATATATAAATTAATTAAGTTTTGTTTTAATTTTTTTACTATAAATTTAAAATATTGTTTTAAGCTTAAAAATATAAACTTCACACTATTAGTACTAGTATTTAAAAGAAAAAAATTACAAAAATATTTAAAAAAAAAATACCATTTTTGTTTGGGCGGGTTGACCCGCCCAACCAGCCAAAAAAAATATATCATTTCGGTTTGGGCGGGTTAACCCGACCAACCCGCCCAAATTATTGGACGGGTTAAAAAAAAAATTTCTTAATTGGGCAAGTTACGGGTCACTTTTGCTAACCCGATTATGACATTGGACTGGTAAAAATGCCTTGTAACCCGACCAACCCGCCCAATGCTCAGCCCTACCCTCTTCTACCGACTGCAACAAACCTCATCTGAAAATACTACGAATGATTTTCTAGAGCTTGCACTATGCGTAGAAATACGTGTCTATGCATTCTAAATCTTCTTCTAAATTGATAGTCTGTATACACCGATTCATCAGAAAAGTAATCATCGAACAAACGTTGATGTCCTTCTACATGACCCTTATCAATATGGGCTCTCTTTCTTCCTTGCCTTGTTGAGCTACCCCCATCCATGAAAGCTTTGAAATATTGATCATCAGTACACTCTACAATTATGATATCCTCTAGACTCATATTATCGTATGAATTCGTAGAATTTAGCGAATCCATTGTCGAACTTAGAGTATATGATATTTGAGAATGAAAGATAAATGAGAGAGTAAAATGAAGGACGGAATGATCAGTTGAGTAAAAAGATGATTGAAATTTTGTATTTATAGACATGGTGACATATATAGCCGTTAAAATATAGCCGTTAAATATAGCCGTTAAAATATAGCTGTTAAAATGTAGCCGTTAAAATATAGTCGTTAAATATAGCCGTTACTAAATAATAAAGGATAGTTTATTTAAATAAATCAAAATACATAATAATGACATTGATGAAAATACAAAGCAATTACAACTTTAGGATATTAGTCTTAATATAAGTACACATGGCTTCATGATTTTTCTTTTGCTCAAGAGTCATATGCGACGTGTCCATGATGAGATAATCCATATATCCTTTAATCTTATTATCTTCTGCCTCTTTCTCCTTTATCGCCACCAATTTCTCTAATGCAACTGTTTTTCGTTCACTAATCTCTATAAATCTAGCATTGTGTCTTTTTTTTCCTTTCCTTTTCTCTTTGTTGCCTTTTGGCCAGTAGGGCGCACTTCACGTACTTCATCGTCACTGATGTCTGCATTAGAAGATGAAGTAAATGCCCCTGATTCTGACACCTTTGTTCTCTTACCACATGTTGGTTGGTACATTGTATTCCATTTCGGCTCAACCTTTAGCAATCTCCAACAGTCCACAAATAATAAATTTGAGTTGTTATTTTCAGATTTGTACAATTGATGTGAATTCTCAAGAATTTGCTCATCAGACCAACCACTGTGATGTGCTAATTGAACTCGTTTATAACATCCATTGAATCGCGCCACCTTTTGATTCATCTTGTTCCAATGGTCTTTGCATTGCCTTCCAGTCCTTGCTTGCTCACCTATTTGGTTGGTGTTGAAGTAATCTGCGATTCGAGCCCAGAAATGTGTAGAAGTCTGGTATTCCCCACAATGGCATCCTTAAATGTATTAAGCCATCCACTTATAAGAAGTATAGTTGCTTCCTTGCTCTATTTGACTTTACCTTTATGCCTTGATTCATCTTCATTGTGTAGAATAATATTTTCCAACCCTTCAGCACAATGTTCAGGTTGGGTTTCAGAGATAGATGTTGACGATGTTTCGCGATTCAAATCAATACTAGACTTTTCTATACTAGGCCTATAATTTCTTGAAACCATTTCAGGTTGGTGTAGGGAAGGCATATGAAAGGCATATGGTAGTGAATTTGTTGGTGTGAAGAATGGAGCTTGTTGGGGCGTCTCAAAAGAGGCAAAATTTTGGTAAGGGTAAGAGGACATTGGATAATTTTGAGAATTTAGAAAACTTTGGTTAAATTGAGAATATTGGAAATTTGGATTTAGGGGATTAGTAGATTAAGTATTTCGAAAATTTTGATTGAAATGGGAATATTAAAAATTTGGATTTTGAGGGTTGGTATGTGGAGAATATGATGAATTTTGAAAAACTTGAGAATATTGAAAATTTGGATTTTGGGAATTGGTACTTGGAGAATTTGGAGCATTTTGGAAATCCATTGATAGGATTTTTTTTTTTTGTGATATTGATAATTTGGAAGAAAAATATAGTGTGAAAATGAAATTAAGTAAGTGAGTATTTATAGAAGAAAAAAAAAAAAGCTCTAACGGTAACAAAAAAAATATGTATATATATTTATATAAAAAACTGTAAGAAAATAAATATATGTATATACATATTTATATATAAAAAAAATTATATGTATATATATTTATATATAAAAAGAAAAGAGAAAAAATGAAAAGGAGCGTTGCCTCTATGAGGCAACCAAGTTAGGCAATGGTCAAAAATTTTAAGAGCTCCAATACATAAGCTACACTTTGTGTCAGATTTTGGTCAATGGCTACTGCTATAGCTCTCCCCATTGGAGATGCTCTTAAGAGTATTGGTAGGGAAATTTGGGTATTTATGCATATTGTAGGTGCATATATCAAAAAAATATCATTCTTTAACATCATTCTAAAATAATGCTAGTATTTGTTTGGTTTCCAAAAATACCCTTCTCATTTTTTTAGCCTCCATCCGTCTTCTCTCTCTCAGGTCACATTTATTCTTTGGACACCATTCATCCATCCCTCCATCCCCTATCAATTAAGATACTAATTTATGCATTTCGAATACATATGTGCATGATTTTTTGGTTTTTTTTGTAATATTTTTCACAATTTTTTATAACTGAAATGTAAAAATTTGCAGAAAACTCGATAAACCTCAATAGACCTCGATGTACCTCGATGTCCAGCTCTATGGGCCCTTAAAAATCATGATTTTCAAGAAAAAAATCATCTACCTCGATAGGCCTCGATGCAAATAATTGCAATTGATAAAAAGTGCATAACTTTTCACTCGAGTGTCCATTTGAGGTGATTTTTTTTTAATTTGGTTATTTTCTTGAGATCTACACATCTGGGATGTGTACACACACATTTGGGAAGTTAAAAGTTTGAAAACATACCCAACTTTGAAAATATAAGGGTATTATTTTGAACTTTGGTGTGTTTTCAAGCTTTTAACTTTCCAAATATGTGTGTACACATCTTATATGTGTAGATCTCAAGAAAATACCCAAATTCAAAACAAAAAAAACACCTCAAATGGACACCCTAGTGAAAAATTATGCACTTTCTATTAATTGCATCGGGGTATGTCGAGGCTTATCGAGGTGGTATCGATGCATATGGTTTTTTTCATGAAAATCATGATTTTTAATATATACCTCAATAGACCTCGATTCCCAGCTTGATGGGCCCTTAAAAATCATGATTTCCATGAAAAAAAAAACCACTTGCCTCGATATATCTCGATAGGCATCGATAGGTCTCGATGGAAATTAATGCAATTAATAGAAAGTGCATAACTTTTCACTCGGGTGTCCGTTTGAGGTGATTTTTTTTTAATTTGGGTATTTTCTTGAGATCTACACGTCTAATATATTTAAACATACATTTGGGAAGTTGAAATCTTGAAAACACACCAAAGTTAAAAAACAATACCCACCAAAGTTAAAGTTGGGTATGTTTTCAAACTTTCAACTTCCTAAGTATGTTTTTACATGTCCCAAACATGTAGATCTCAAGAAAATACCCAAATTCAAAAAAAAAAAAAAATCAGCTCAAACGGACACCCGAGTGAAAAGTTGTGCAATTTCTATCAATTGCATCGAGACCTATCGAGATCTATCGAGGCAGATGGTTTTTTTCTTGAAAATCATGATTTTTAAGGGTCTATCGAGCTGGGCATCGAGGTACATCGAGTTCTATCGATGTATATCTTAAAAATCATGATTTTCATGAAAAAAACAATATGCCTCGATAAGCCTCGACATACATCGATGCAATTCATAGAAAGTGCATAATTTTTCACTAGGGTGTCCGTTTGAGGTGATTTTTTTTTTTAATTTTGATATTTTCTTGAGATCTACACATCTAATATGTATACACACACATTTGGGAAGTTAATATCTTGAAAACACACCAAAGTTCAAAATAATACCCTTATATTTTTAAGGTTGGATATGTTTTCAAACTTTCAACTTCCCAAATGTGTGTGTACACATCCCAGACATGTAGATCTCAAGAAAATACCAAAATTAAAAAAAATCACATCAAACGAACACCCGAGTGAAAAGTTATACACTTTTTATTAATTGCAATTATTTGCATCGAAGTCTATCGAGGCAGATGATTTTTTTCTTGAAAATCGTGATTTTTAAGGGCCCATCGAGCTGGGCATCGAGATACATCGAGGTCTAACGAGTTTTCTGCAAATTTTTATGTTTTAGATCTAAAAAATTGTGAAAAATATTACACAAAAAACCAAAAAATCATGCACAGATCTTTTCGAAATGCATAAATTAGTATCTTAATTGATAAGAGATTGATGGATGAATTGATGATGTTCAAATAATAAAGGTGACCTGAGAGAGAAGAGGGATGGAAGCTAAAAAAATGATAAGGGTATTTTTGAAAATCAAACAAATGCTAGCATTATTTTAGAATAATTTTAAAGAATAATATTTTTTATATATATGCAACTACATTATTATGCATAAATACTCAAATTTCCCCCATTGGTATATATGTAGCTGTAATTAAGACTTGATATTAGAGATTATTTGTGGCATCATATGTTGTTGGGCATATAAATATAGCCGCCACATGTTTTATTTTTTCCCACAAAACATATTATTTTTCCAAACTATAGTTGGGTTAGTTTCGTCTAATAAACTTTGGTTCATATGGTTTCGTCGCTTTTTTTTTTTTTCTTTCTAAGAAATATCAAAAGTTAAAATATAAAAAATTCAATTCAAATAGAGATCGATATGGGTAAAAAATATATACATGTCTTTATGTTTTTTCTTAATGGGTAAATATTAAAGGGCCCTTCAATATATTTATATATATATAAAGGGAACCTTATGCTACGATTGTGTAACAAGGAAAACCACATATCAACACAAGTGCGTGTCACTGAGCTAGAAAATAACAATAAGAAAAGACAAAATATAATCATATCTTCAACAAAAATTTTAACTATCTTGACCTTATTATAAACCAACAAAAATTTCAAAGCTTGAGACACACACATCTTCTCAACAAAGATATAAGTTTAGTAATAAATTAAACAACGTACGATCTTACTAGTTAGTACGTAATAAACCATGATTTTAATATGCTACAATTATTAATTAACTACTGCAGCAAATAACATTCTGATACATGGAGAATATCCTACACCAGCCTGACCTTATTATATATTTATATATAACTCATACTTGAAAGGGAATAATTAATGCTTTCAATACCTAAATCTACAACAATATTTTAAATCAACAAAAGAGAGGCATGTCACCCTTGGAAAAAAAACAATAGTAGAACACCATATTAGGAAGCCAAAATCACGATCTAGCTACATCAACTATGAATTCATGAGATTTCAATTGTCAACACAAAATTTTCATAAAAAAGATTGAAGGCATATGCAGTGAGAGTGTGATAGATAGAGAGATACGGTTTAGAGAGAATGAGATAATAGGAATGGGCGGTTTCATAAATTTCAGTCCTCTTTTTTTACTTAACATCAGTTTTAAGCTAATGCTATTAGATACTGTTAGTGGCATCACTACTAGTACTGATATTGTCAACAAAGCGTGGCGCAATTATAAATCAACGTTGTGAGATAACGCCAAAAGTGATTTAAACTATTTCAGTTATACATTTTGTAAATCATTTTCCAATAGAAATGACTTATGTGTGATACACATTTAGTAAGTTTGGGAATCCAAATGATACAGAATAAAGTTTAGAGATTTAAGTGACGCTTTAAAGAAAAAGTTGGAGACCTCTTTTGATATTTTTTTTTTCTTTTTTTCCTTAGCATTAGTTTTAAGCTAACGTTAGGCACTGTGAGTGGCTTCAGTACTAGTATTGATGTTGTCAACAAAGCGAGACGTCAGTTATAAACCGACATCGTGAGATAACGTGAAAAGCCAAATTTGGTGTAGTGTAAAAATTCAACTTTTCACAAGCCAAATGGGCTTAAATAGGAAATAGTTAAAAATCACATATATAATTAACTACAACCCATAAAATATTATAAAATAATAAGCAGTAAAAATGTCATCACTAGGGCAAAGACAAAAGTTAGATAAATTTGCACAATGCTAGAAAGAAACACTACTACAAAATTAAACTTTCCCGGCACCCAACGAATGTTAACTCTGATGTTATGATTCATGCTCGTGATTAAATTACCAAAGGAGCATGAAACATTAGTGGAGATAGAGCATGAGAGTTGAAGAAAGTAGATATAAGGGATAAGGATATGAAACTCTCTCTCTCTTTATTTTTATATATATATATGATCGAATCAATCTCCTTCACTAATCAAAAACTCAATTATTGTTTTTTTACTTGTCATTGCAATAAAGCATATATAACTCATTAACTTTTTTCTTTTTTTCCCATGCCTACTATATACGGCTAGTCACTGCCTCTCAAGAGGTAGTGGCGCACTCTTGTGCCTACAATTTGGTCAGTTGCCTTCTTTTAAAGTTTATTTATATCATCAAACAATACTACCTATACCATCATATGTGCATTACCCTTGATATTTTTTTTTCAAGTGTACTACGTACGTGTGATATATACGTACGTGTGATATATACGTACGTGTGCATTACCCCAAAAGTTGGTGAAAGTCTCAATAATTGATTCTAATATCTTACCTACACACCGACTCTTTATACATTTTAAATCAAATATGCACCACTCCACCACGGCACCGGAGGGCCTCAACAATAAATTAAGGAGGCTTTAGTTTTTTCTTTTAAAAAAAAAATGAGTACACATATTTATTGAGAATTGTAAATATGATCAAATTCGATTTTTTTTTTTTTAAAAAAAAAAAGAAAGTCGTGTTTAAAAATAAACAATTAATATGGCAATTGAATAAATAATTGGTTCTATATAAAACATTAAAAACAAATTGTTAATGGTTTATAATAGACTTGTCAATTTGCGGTTCATGGCTCTTAATGACAAAGTATACTATTTATGTTTTTTTTTAAATGAAATTCCTATACACTGCTGATCTAGTTTGGTTGTGAGTACTATTATACGTAACCTCATCTCCAATCACAATTTTATTTTAAATCAATTTTATCTTTATTTTATCATATTTTCCACTTTAAATTACTATTTTATCTCGAATTGCTACTTTAAAAAAGAATATTCTACTTTTATTCTTTTTAATCATCAAAAATAAATATAGATCATCAATATTCTACTTTTATTCTTTTTAATCATCAATAAATTTTAGTAACAATTGTTGCTTTTTTATTGTTGTTGTTAGTTTTTTTTTAATTGTTTTTATTTAATTTAGTAATTTAAATTTTATAGTTTTAAATTTGATAATGTTATTGGTTTTTATTTTTATTATTAATTTTTTATTTGTATATATTTTTATTTTTATTATTTATATAACATAAATTTAAATTTTATAAATGAAATATAATTAAAATAACAAAAATATAATTAAAACTTATAATATTATATATGAGGATATATTTGTATTTAAAGAAAATTATCAAGACTAATTTAGACATTTAGTTTTGACTTTAAATGAACAGTAAGGTCTTCATTTTATTGAAGGCAAATAATGTTTTCCTTTATTATAATGTTGAAGTTGAAATTTGGTTAAAAATGAAGAAAAAGTAGTTTTGAATATAAAAATAGAGTCTCATTGGAGATGAGACTCTATTTTACCTCATCAAAACACATTTTTTTCTATTTTACCTCTAAATTTTACATTATACCATACATCAGATTCTCTATATATTTCTCTACATCATTTAAATATTATATCTTTAAACATATTTTATTACTTAAAGTAAAATAAAATAATTAACAAACAAAAAAGAAATAATAAATATATACTAAATGGAGAGAGAAAGCTTATAAAGAAAAATAATAATATTAAATATTATATAAAAGATATGTAAATATTATGTAAATGTAAAGATGAATTAATTGGAGTTTGTGCATAGCTATTATAAATATATGTATAAAGGAGCTGATGGAAGATGTTTTTATGAGTTTTAGCTAAATATTATAAAGATAGTGTATTATAAAATATATCACAAAAATATACATTTTTATAATTTACCTCAAAACTTTTACATTATACCATGCATCTACTTCTTTACATTATTTATATATTATATTTTTAAAAATATTTTATTCATTTTAAGAAATAAAATAATTAAACATAATAGTATCACACTCATATATATATACAAAAGTTTATAAAAAAATAAAAAAATATTTATAGCTTGATGAATAGTATTTCACTACATATAAAGAAATATTATTCATTCAGGTAAAAAAATATAACTTTACATTATCCAATGGAATGCTACTTAACAATTTTTTCTCTATATTATAAAGAATAACACATTTTAGCTCATCCAATATAAGTGTTCTAAGATCATAAAACTCAAAGTCTGACATCATCATTTTTAAGGGTGAAGAGATGATGAGCGCATGAGATAAAAGGAGAGAATAATAAGGAGTGAAGATGTACACCAATTGGCATGGCCTTCCATCAATTTCCATTGTATGCACAATTTATATTAAAACATTATACACATATAAGTTTTTTTGACTTGGTAGAATTTATCTTAAATAAATGTGATCAGACAAAAAAATTATATAAATGTGTAATAATATTTGAGTAATTGGGCGTCAAAATACCTAAGTTTATTAATTTGTAGCACTTTAATATTTATGTTTTTTTACAGCAATTATTCCACCATATTTGACCGTCACTACAAGAAATATAAAAAGTAGGAGCAGATGCATTAGAGGCGGAGCTGAATCCACCTCTAATAAGAGGGCTATTAGCGGTGGACCCAGCAGTTCACCACTAATAAAGTTTTTTTATTTTTTTTATTTAAAAAGAGCATTAGCAATGGACAAAAAGCTATTAGCGCGGAGGGTCCGCCGCTAATAAAGAAGAGGAAAAGTGCAGGAATTTTCTCGGGCTACCATTTAAATGGGTATTAGTCCGCCGCTAATACATTATAGCGGCAGGTCCAACACATTATTAGCGGCGAACTTCCCGCTGCTAATAATGTGTAATTCTTACTGTTTTTTAATAGCGGCGAGTAATTGTAAAAGTTTATTTTAATACCAGCGGGAATCCATTATTAGCGGCGGACCTCCGCCTCTAATAATCTTCTATATAAAAGATCTGAGCACCCCTGTCATCAGTTTTCCATTTTCCAATTTCTTCCATTTCTCTCTGTCTTCTTCACCCTCGAGCCCCTGCTCTCCACCCCAGCCACCATCATCCGCCCACCCTCTTGAACCCGAGCCCCTCCACACGGCACCCCCCTCACGAGCCCCTCCACACCCACGGCACCCCCATCCGAGCCCCTCCACCTGAGCCCTCCACACCCACGGCACCCCACACCCCCACAGTATGTGTTTTAAATTTTTAATTTTATTGTTTAATTTTTGTTTAAATTTCTAACATATTCTATTTTTGTGTCCAAGGTTTGCTGCTTCGTTGCCACCGTCGTCGCTCCGCTGTGAAACCAGTGGAAAGGTATGTTTTTATGTAATTTATGAATATATTATTTTGTGTATGTGTTAGAAAATTTTGATTATGTGTTAGCAATTTTATATATGTTTGAGTTTTTAAATTTTAAAATAGAGAAAAATTAAAATAATATAAATTTTTTAGTTGTAAATATATTATGTGTTATTATAAATATTTTGGGATTTTCTGAGTGGACGATTTTAAAAAAATTGAAATTGTCATATTAAACTGTTATTATGCTGAATTTTTCGTGAAATTTAATTAAGTAAACTATTTTTATTTTATTTTTTTTTTGTTATATGTTATGTCAACATAAAGAGAAATTTAAATTGTAATGAATATTATATAATTAGAGTTCATTAGAATTTTTATAATTAATTGAAAATTATTATTCAAATATATTAGTAGTTAATTAGAAATTACTTTATTTTTTCTGTCCCAATATCCTTATGATTGATGGTTGTTGACCACAACCATCAATGATAGGGATATCGGCACAGAAATGATAAATTTTAATTTATTTTCTCTGTCATTAAATAAATAATTAAAAAAGATTAGTGTAAATTGTTATAATAATTTGATTAACTTATGATATAACTTTATAATTATTTAAGTTAAGTAATTACTAATTTAATTTTAAAATTTATCAGTAATTATCAAATTAATAAGTTTAAAATATAATTAATGAAAAAATTAATAAAATTTATGTAATTATTAAAAAAAATTAGTCTAAAAGTTAAATAATAATTAATTTGTAAAATTATTATTATTATTTCAAATTAAAAAAATTATGAATAAATAATTAATTAAATAATAATTTATTTTTTAATAATTTAATTAAATAAATAATAAATTATTTTAAGAAAAACTATTAATTTGTTTATTAAATAACATTATCTAATATTAAATAGTTATAAATTATTTTAATGTAGAATTTTATAATTTTAATTAATAAATGTTTAAAAATTAATAATAATTAATTAAATAAATAATAAATTAGTTTAAGAAAAGGGAATTTACTCATTTGGTACCTTATGTTTTTGCAAAGTATCATTTTTGTACCCTCTATTTTTAATAATGCTCATATGGTACCTTATATTTTGAAAGCGTACATATTTGGTACCCTAAACTCAGATTTGATAGATAAAATTTTGTCAATGTGATCAAACTGTCATCAGTTATATGTAATTATGTAATTAAATTTAAATTTGTAACTTACATAATTGACAGCAGTTTGATTAAATTGGTAAAATTTTATTAATTAAATTTGAGTTTAGGGTACTAAATATGTACGATTTTAAAATACAGGGTACTATATGAGCATTATTGAAAACAGAGGGTACCAAAATGATGCTTTGCAAAAACACAGGGTACCAAATGGTTACCTACCCAAAAAGCTTAAGAAAAACTATTATTTGGTTTATTAAATAATAACGTTCCTGCAGGATCTCAGACGTTACATCCTAGGCATCGTGAGTTGGGGTCCACAAGCTTATTACCCTTCACCACTAGCACCACAGTTTATTTCATCACCATTGTCGCGTCCTAACATTGGTGAAGATATTGACCTGAATGTTAATGAATATTTCTCTCATGGTTGGCCCGATCCAAACAATAATAATTAATTTAAGTTTTTTAATTAAATTAAGTCAATTGATATTTTATTATGTTTATTTTATAATTAGTTTATTTGTAATTTTGTTTGATGAATATTAATGGTGTTATTAATAATTAATTTTAATTTATGTTTAATTTAATTATATTTAATTCATTATTATAATTTATTTATTTATTATTAAATAAATTCAAATGAATTATTATATTTTAATTTTTTTTAAATATTAATTAATTACCAATGAGAACCAGCCACATAGGCAAGTACTTGACATTTAAAGACATTTTCGCTGCCAAGCCAATTAAGTATTAAAATGCTACAAATCCATAAATTTATGCATTTAAGCCACCAATTACTCAAAATATTTTGATATAAATTGTGTACCCACAATACCATTACTTATACAAAAATGATATACTATATACTTAGGCCAACTCCAACAGAGAAACATAACAACATATTTTCTTAGATTTGACATCAAATCTCACCCAATGTGACTACATATCTATCCCCAAATTTAGTGATATCTACATTGTCACACCAAATTTGATGGGTACTATAGACATTGGCAAAAACATATTTGGTCCTTTTTTATTTTTTTACTAATAAATATTACAATAATAAATCTTTAAAATATACATCATTATTATTTATCTTCACAAGTTATATTTTATTAAAAAAAACATACTTTTTGTGTTTTTGTTTAGTGCAAAGGTTGGAATGGGAAAAAATTATAGTGGTAAAATATCATTATTTTTGTGGTAGTTCAACATCAAATTTAGCTTTTAGCATTGGAGTTGCCCTTATCACCAAAAGTAGGCCTTGAATTAAGTAAGATTAGGCCTTTTCGGCTGATAGTGGAGCAGGCCTGCACGGCACCACTCAAAAATTGGTAAAAGCCCAAATTAGTTCCTCTACTCTACCCGTTGGCAAAAGGGGCATATCTATCCATTCAAAGGGCATGATCATTAGAGTTTGTTAAGTTGCAAACCTCTTTCCAAAAATTTCTGCTTAAAACGTCACACCATCGATTACTTAATAAACATATACAAAAATAGTTATAAACGCAACTTCACCACCACCACCACCATTATATATAAACATACATAATTATATATATATATATTGAGATTATATGTAAATGGCACTACAATTAGATTAGCAATATCAATAACGCACTTTGAGTGGATATCTAAAAACCTAATCTAATGGATACGCGTGATAACTTCCCACCAACGTCGAAGGTCGACTACTTAGGTCTTCTCCACCACCAACAAGCCAAAACCCACCTCATATTCACATTCATATTCATTTTCCTTGGCCTTTATATAAATCACTCGATGTGTGGAACTAATTATCACTTAACACACTAATAATCAATACACACACACGACCATGAAATCCATTTTGCTCATTCCGGTATTATTTACTCTTGTTGTCACTTTCGTTTTCTCACTTCTTTTGGGAGAAACTAAAGCAGCTCAAGCTGGTGGGAGCAATAACAATGGCCTTTATATCGTCTACATGGGAGCTTCACCCTCAACCGATGGTTCCTTAAGAGATGACCATGCTAAACTTATCAACTCTTTGTTCAGACGGTATATATATATATATTAACGTAAAATATTTACATATTTTGTCTGCTCTTATTGTATATTCTCATTCATTCACTCTATATGGTTATTTGGTTTGATATATATATATATATATATATATATATAGGAAAGCAAATGCACTAGTTCATACCTATAAGCATGGATTTTCTGGTTTCGCGGCTCGTTTATCAGAAGCAGAAGCACAATCAGTGGCTCAAAAACCTGGTGTGGTGTCGGTTTTTCGTGATCCCATTCTAAAGCTCCACACAACTCATTCATGGGATTTTCTCAAGTACCAAACAGCTCTTAAAATCGACTCCTTTCCCAAAGAGAACTCCAGCTCTTTCTCTTCTTCTGCTTCATCCAACGGTGGAGACACCATCATTGGTATACTGGATACGGGTATTTGGCCGGAATCAAATAGTTTCAGCGATGAAGGAATGACTCCCATTCCAACTGGCCGGTGGAAAGGAAAGTGCATGGCTGGCCATAACTTCAACTCCTCCAATTGTAACAAGTAATAACACACTACTGCCTAACATTGATAAACCAGAGAAAATGAGTTTTAGTTAAGTTTGAAAATAATTTTTTTTTCTTTGAATTCAGGAAGCTGATCGGGGCAAGATTTTACGATGAAGAAGATGACGATATGCCGGAGGAGTACCAAACGGCAAGGGATTTAGTCGGGCACGGAACACATGTGGCATCCACAGCAGCGGGGACTACCGTCACAGGTGCCTCCTACTATGGCCTGGCAACGGGGACAGCCAAGGGTGGATCACCTGGTTCGAGAATCGCGGTCTATAGGGTCTGCACGCCAGGGTGCCTTGGTTCGTCGATATTGAAGGCTTACGACGACGCCATTGAAGACGGGGTCGACGTGCTCTCGCTCTCTCTTGGTGCTTCGGCGGCATTTCAACCTGACTTGTACTCCGACCCCATCGCTATAGGGGCGTTCCACGCTGTGGAGAAGGGGATTACCGTGGTGTGCTCAGCTGGGAACGATGGACCAGAGCCGTCAACGGTTACCAACGCTGTGCCTTGGATTTTGACCGTTGCTGCTACTACTATTGACCGGGATTTTGAATCCAATGTCTTGTTGGGCGGAAACAAAGTGATCAAGGTATGTTCTTTGGTTCAAAAACAGGACCTCATTGTGGCCTACCATTCTTTCTTTTTTCATTATTACTTTTTGAGTATTAACCAAACAATCATTTATGTTGCAAGATTCACTACTAGAATGTGCTTTTACTTCCATTTTTACATGGATATTTATCTTGGTTGTCACAAACAAATATATTCTAAATAAAGTAAAAGTATTTAACAACCAAAGTCCAAAAGTCATCTTTTTTTTTTTTCAAAGGGAAAAATTATTTAACTAATAGTGTTACTATATAGCTCCTCGAGTTGTCGAACATTACATCAGTTGCGTTAGAGTTGATTAACAGTATCTCATAATATTTATTAAATATTAAATTGTACCACCTCTTGAGTGTTGCTGCTTAATAATTCTCTTTAATTAGTTGGTTGATTTGCTCTACTTTTGATCTTATAAACAACCA
Source organism: Humulus lupulus (assembly GCF_963169125.1). Lineage (NCBI taxonomy): Eukaryota > Viridiplantae > Streptophyta > Magnoliopsida > Rosales > Cannabaceae > Humulus > Humulus lupulus. The sequence continues at coordinate 211,232,692 of NC_084802.1, forward strand.
AAGTAAAAGATTCGATTTTAGTTGAGTGCTGCTGGATGGTGTCGCTACATGTCATCTTGCCACGTAATGCTATAAATAGTGATAATGCAGTTTAATATAAAATGTCACATATTCAAATTTAAAATAAAATAGTTTTCATCCAAAATTTAATTGCACCAATTATCATTTGGTGTTTGGCACCCTAGAGTGTCTTATAACAATGCTATTAGCTCAAAATAACTCATTTCTTTTCTTTTACATCCGATAAATTTAAAGAAGTGTTTTGTAGTCAGTAGTATAGTGACTTTCTCAGGTTAATGGAAGCATGTTTTATATCCTGAACTAATTCAGGGAGGAGGCATAAACTTCTCAGCTCTTAAAAAAACTGCTGAGTACCCATTGATATACGCCAAGTCTGCCAAAAAAAGCGACGGGGATGACGATAGAGCCAGGTATTTTGCTTCAAAAAGTATTGGTCTGCAACTTATTTGCCATTAACTTATCTAAAAATCACTGAACAATCGAACATTACCACCAGTAATTGCCAAGAAGAATCGTTGGACGGAATAGCGATTAAGGGGAACATCGTTGTGTGTGAAAAGAAAGATGGTTATTCAACCTATGACAAGATAGATACAGTGAAGAGTCTTGGAGGAATAGGTGTTGTTATCATCGACGACGAATCCAGGGCTGTCGCTGATAATTACAAAGCTTTTCCAGCCACTGTCATCAGTTCAAAAGATGCTACCAACATCCTCTCCTACATCAACTCGACCAAGTAAGAATGTGGTGAAAATTGAATACTACACATTCTATTATCTCCAAATCTCTCTGTTAGACAATAATAAAACGAGTTTTTTTCTTTTCTTTTTAATGCTTGCGAAGGAACCCAGTTGCTACAATTTTGCCAACTGAGACGGTAACAGAGTATAAACCAGCTCCTGCTGTGGCATATTTCTCGTCCAGAGGGCCTTCATACATTACCTCTAACATGATCAAGGTAAGGCTATTATTATTCACCAATGATCTAACACCAAAGTTTTCTTTCTGATTTCTCACCAGAATATATATTGCACACTGCTCTGCAGCCTGATATAGCAGCACCTGGTGTGAACATTCTTGCGGCGTGGATTGCCAACGACACAGATGACACCCCTGCTGGTAAAGATCCTTCACTATTCAACGTTATTTCAGGTACTTCCATGTCATGTCCACACGTCTCCGGTGTAGCCGCCACGGTCAAGTCCCAGCACCCCGAATGGAGTCCCTCGGCAATCAAATCTGCTATCATGACAACAGCAATCCAAACGAACAATCTGAAAGCTCCAATGACAACAAACTCCGGTTCTGTGGCAACACCCTTTGACTATGGGGCAGGAGAAGTAACAACAGAAGGACCATTACAGCCAGGGTTGGTTTACGAAACCACTATTGTTGATTACCTCAACTTTCTATGCTATTATGGGTATAACGAATCGAAGATTAAACTCATCTCCAAAACCATTCCTAACGAATTTGCTTGCCCTAAAGACTCGAGCTCTGATAAGATATCAAATATCAACTACCCCTCGATAGCAATCTCCAACTTCAATGGGAGTGCGAGCAAGACTATAAGCAGGGTCGTTAAGTATGTTGGTGATGGTGAAGCGATTTTCACTGCTGCCACTGAGGCACCAAGTGGCTTAAACGTCACAGTGAAACCAGAAGAACTTAGATTCAAGGGATACAATCAGACGTTGACTTATCAAGTGACTTTCACATTTCATGGGGTGATGGAAAAGAATTCAATGGGGGTAATTTCTTGGACAAATGAAATGTATAATGTCCGTACCCCTTTTGTACTACTTCCCGGAAACTAGATTTAAAAAAAAAAACATAAAGCGACAAATCATTGTACTATGGTCAATTAGTAGTAATGTAGTGGTAACCTATGCTTAACTTCCATATTTTAAATAAAAACAAAAACAAAAAAAATTAGACTTTGACATTTGCTATGATCAGCACATAATTAAACTATGAAAGTGGGTGTCCATTCTAATGCATATGAGAATAACCCATGAATTGAAGTTCGATACGTGTAAAAAAATAAAGAAGAATCTACTTAAAGTAATAGCACTAAAGTAAGAATCTCACATTCAGCTCCATCACAAAAAAAAATCTATGGTCCATGATTCCATCAGATTAGCCTTGACAATTATGTATAAAGAAGTAGATGGAAGCTGTCTTGGATATAAGACAATCCAAGCTTCAATCATGAACATAGCAAAATATGAATAAGTAAAGAAAAGAAATGTGAATAAAGAACATCATTTATCACATTCATATACTTGAAGAGATCAAGATAACATCATGATGATCATCCCAGTATCTAAATTTAGAGAGGGGGAGGAAGAAGATTTATAGGAACATGAAATTCCACAGTTTTAAGGACTAAGAGGCTTTTCCCATAATGGATTGAAATAGCATTCAGTAACCTCGACATCCAATTGAAAAACAGTAAAAAGAGAGAGAGATAGAGAGGAAAAAAAAACACTTGAACACAAAAACAGAGTAGCTCATTTGATGTAAACGAGATTTACTCAAATGCCCATTGGTTTTCCCTGCGAACTTCCTCCTCTTCTTCTGGTGTAAAGTCATTCTTGATGTTGAATGTCTTGCGAATCTCCTCGGGAGTTTTGCCCTTGATCATGTCCGCCACCGTCTGGCAAGTCAGGTCCAGCAAGCTCTTGATGTTCAAATAGTTTGCAGCCTAGAAAAACCAAAAAGGGTCGTCTCATAAACATCCAATTTCTTCAAATTAGACCCAAGATTTCATCAACAGCAGAGACTATAGAACAACATCATCATAATTCTAAGACCCCATAAATCAAAATTGATTATACATGAATGAATGAATAAACATTCACAAACACCCATAAGAACACGATACGCAAAACCCTAAATGAACGATCCAGTACATAAACCCACACCAACAAAAAGACTGCAATTTCAAACAAATACTACAAACCCTAATCCTAAAATCGAAGCAATAAAAATAAAAGGAACTAGATAGAAAAATCAGAGGATAGTAGGGGAGAAGAAACGAACCAAGATGAGATCGAAAAGAGTGGCCTGGTCAACCTTGACGAAATCTGCGTCCCAAGCCTTGAGTTCATCGTCGACGGAGGAGGCGCGGTCCTCGGCCTTAGGAGCCTCAACGTGTTTCTTGCAGTACTCGATGACCTTAGACAAGATCTTGCTGGTGACGTTGGGAAGGGGAATACCATTGTCAGCGCAATCGTCCTCGATCATGTGCTTGATCGTCTGCGATTCCAAGGCCACCGCCTCATCGACCTCGAAGGTCTCACCGTCAGAGCTCTTCAACGTAATCTTTCTGCCGGTCGACATCGCTGAAGCGATCTCGGGCTGTGACGCTCTCTGATCGATTCGGAGAAAGAGAGAAGAATAGGGATATGGATTGGGATTACAGTGAGAGAGAGAGAGAGTGGATGAACACGAAACTTGATTTTTATAATAGAGAATACCAAAAAAGGTAAATAAAAAAAAATTATTTATTAGTCGAATATTAAATTACCACATAGTATTTTACGCGTTTTGATTTGTAATTTTCGAAATTATGTTGTCGTTTTCTCTCCTTAAAGTTAAACCGACATAGTATTTGCCATTTGGCATCAATTGAAAACGACAATTGCTAGTTAGATTCTTTTGGAATTTGGACAAAAACACTGTCGTTTTTTACCTCTCAAATTTTGATGTCGTTTTTTGTAAAATTTTGGTGAACCTTTCAAGATAAATCTCTTCCCCCAAAAAACTAAAAGGGGTCATTTAGTATGTAGGAATCTGGACACGGGAATGGAAATCTGAACACTTTCTCATGTTTGGTACTGGGTTTGAGTTTTTCTAACCTAGGAATTTGTACTCCAAGGGTTTACTCATCTGACAAGTGGTTTTCAGATACCCAGGAATGTAAAACACTACAAAATTATTTGTTATCCCCAAAAAATGGAGATCGATGACGTGGCAATAGAGGTGACAAGTGGCAGTACATGGTCCGTAAAAGACACATTAATAAGTCAATAAATATATTGGCTCCTCAGAGTTGTGATAAAGTGATCTGGCTTAGAAGTGACCCAGTACATCAATGAAGAGTTTTGACTGCTTGAGAGGTGTCATGACCAACCGGGTAAGTTGCATCCGACCAGGAGTGACTTTGTTGTCCAGCACTTGCATGTCCTACCACTTGAATATGTCCAGCATGCATGTCCTACCACTTGAATATGTCCAGCATGCATGTGTCCAACCAGCATTTGCATGTCCTACCAGCATGCATATGTCTGACCAGCACTTGCATGTCCTACCAGCAAGTGCATGACTGTCCAAGTAGAGGTATGGCATGCTAGACCAGAGTGTCATGTTAGACAAGAGACATGGCATGCTAGACCAGAGTGCCATGTTAGACGAGAGACATGGCATGCTAGACCAGAGTGCCATGTTAGACGAGAGATATGGCATGCTAGGCCAGAGTGTCATGTTAGACCAGAGGAGTGCGTGTCCTACTAGCCAAGTGCGTGACTGTCCAGTAGAGGTGTGTTCAACCAGCTTGAAGGAGATATGGGTCGACCAGATAGAGGAGGACTAAGTCAAGATTCCCAGAAACGGCTTCAACAAGAACCGGTCTTGGCACACGCGGGAATCTCTCATTCTTCCCACAAATTTGGTGTTCTGTTAAATTTTGAATATTTTTGTAATTTATATATAAGAAATATAATGAAATATCCCGATTCTAGGGGATATCAGATGTATGATCCTAAGCCTATAAATATATGGCTTATGGGATTAGAAATGGGTCTTCTGCTTCTTTTGAGACTTTTGGGGAAATTTTGGGTCTGAGTTTTCTAAAGAGAGAAAGTGCTTGCATCTGAAAGAATTCTTGTATTCTTGTAATTTGTACTGAAGAAACTCAGTTGACTCAGTTAATCTGATCTTGAGTACAGATCTATAATCACAACTCTAAGTGGATTAGGCTATTACCAACATATTGGGGCTGAACCACTAAAAAAATTGCGTGTGTTATTTATTTTCTGTTCAAAATTGTATGTGTCGTTTAATTTCTCTTGAAGGTTTTATCGTTTTTGACGTTCTCACGTCGTTGGCCAAAAACGCGGTCAACATTATTATTATTATTTTTTTTAAAAAATCTTAAACCAATAATTTTTTAGTTAATAATTTATTTTATTTTTGAAACTTATAATATAAAAACAAATATACATATATCAAACTATAAAATGATAAATAATATTTGTTTATTTAAAGAAATTGATTTGTAAAGCATTTATATCATTACTTTAGTTTTAAATAACAAATGAAATATTATTAAAAATAAAATAAGAGTATTTTTGTAATTTTAAAAATTATACTTGATTATAGTATTCAATAGATATATTTTTTTAATTTTGTTAAAAAATATTTCATGAGTAAAATTGTTTATAAATTATTTTGATAAAATATATTATTATATTAATTTTATGAAAATATGAAAACTAAACAGATTCCTATGCACAACCAAACACAGAAAGTGATCCCAGGAATCATAGATAAAATTACAGTGCACAACCAAACACAATGATGTAAGTTTCCAGACTATCAAATTACCCTCTTCAACTTTCCCAGTAATATAAAAATTGTGAACTCCTCTTACGGCCCCAAAAAGTATTCATTGTCAAATGCTTATTGTCTTTAAAGAAGAAAAATAAATTACTAGCCAAATATTTATAAAACCAACTAAGTTTACTTATCTTTTAAAATTAAGTATAGAAAATTTGATATCCCATATAATTTTTCAAAACCAAATTGAATCGATTAGTTTGTGAAATTGATGTGTAAAAATATAAATGTATGTGTTTTCAATTGACAATGTAGACCTTCACACACTTGAACTTGATCAATCTCTATGTCACTTTTCATAAAATTTTAAGGGTTTATACTTTTTTGGACCCTATATTTTTTCCTATTACTTGTTTGGACCCTGTGTTTTGAAAAATTACCTTTTGGACCCTATGTTTTGTAAAAATTTTAGAATAGAACCCTAAACCCGATTTTGATCAATGTTTTTTCAACTAAAATCACAAATAATTTACCAAACTAACAATTCAGAACAAAAATAAATTCATTCTGCTTAAAAACTGTGTTGTTATATTCAATTTTTTCTTCATTAAAATTGAGTTTAAGGTTCTATTTTAACTGTTTTACAAAACATAGGGTCCAAAAAGTAATTTGTCAAACACACAGAGTCCAAACAGGTATTGAGAAAAAACACAGGGTCCAAAAAAATATAAACCCAAATTTTAATCATTTTTTTTTGTTAGAAAAAATGCATGTCATATCGATTATTAGATAAAATAATTAAATAGGAGAAACATATATTGTGAAAATGAATAAGAAAATCAACTATAATCTTATGACAATATTATCAATAATAATAACTAAAAAATAAAGTATATAATATAAATATCTTTTTTGTAGTCCAACTTATTCTAGTGTATCACACTATGTACTTAAAATAATTATGCTTGTTCACCTAGTGCTAGGTTCTACTCCCAAATAATTATGCTTGTTCACCTAATGTTATGATTTGATTGATTGATTTGATTTGTAATAACTGACTAATGTTTATATTATAAACATTTGATTGATGATTGATGAATAAGAGCACCATGTAGATTTGATTGATGATTAAGAGAGTTTCGACACCATATAGTATGAATTCAGGAAGGGCTTCAACCAAGAACACAAAAGAAGAGAACTTCAACACCATGAGGAAGAGATAATAATTTCATAAATTGATAGGGTGATTTTCAAAAATGGTATAAGAAACAATGAGGTGGAATAGGCTTTTAAGAAGGAATGGCTAATTTAATTGCAAAAAACTACTTGATATTCAAGTGACCCAATTAATTGGGTTACTGCCCAAAATCAATTGACATTAAATACATATTTTCCTGCAAGGCAATGAGAATTGGTTGAATTTAGAAGGAAAAATAAATTTTGGGTTCCAAAAGAAATCTTGTATAAGCATCTTGTGGGCCTCCTTGCTTATCAACTTACTAAGTTAAGAATATAAAATTCTATATATACCTTGTTAAAAGAGTACTCAAATTTTTTACCTGGGATTAACACAAATCCTACTAATTTTTATTCTTATTTTGGCTACTTTAAATAATAATTTATTATTTATTCCATAATTATTTTGAGTATATTAATACTTAATTTTTATATACTCACGAAGAGAATACAAATCTCCAAAAATATCGTACTAACAACAATAACAATTAAGTCTTTACTTTAAAATCCAACATTTTCTTCAAGCATTAAATATGTGGACTTTAATAACATAATTCATGTAAAAGACTAATTAAAAAACTATTTCCAATGTCTCTTCTATAGAAACTTGCAATTAGGTATATTCTTTAGGCTAAAATGGGAACATAAAAGCTAAAAGTCGATGATTAAAATTAATTAGATATTGAATTAGATATATCGATCAAATTTCTTTTAAATCGTTAGGTTGCTTCCATTTCTAAAACAAACAAAAATTAATTGATAGATTAGCTATAGGATGATAGTACTTTTTCGATAACGTGTTTTCAAAACGAATCAAATAATATTTTTTTATTAATTCTTTTTGTTAAAAAACAAATTAGTACTTATTATACAAGAGTAATGATATGTGCACTAAAATTATGTACTAAATTATTACATCAACTGACGTGACACTTTCATTTAACCAATTAAATTTATTTCAGGCGAAATTTACTATCTTAAAAAAACAGTACCACATTAGTTGGTGCAATATTTTGTTGCATAATTTTAGTACATGTATCATTATACATATAATGAATATAATTAATGTATGCAATGACACTTGACGCAACTAAAAAGCATTTTTAGACCCTTTCAAAAAAAAAAAACTTAGAGCTAAAATACATTTATGAACGAAATGAACAAGTATAGAAAGGGGTATTGGTTTGGTATCACATGTCCATGTATCAATTTTCTTTCAATATGCCATTTCAAAAAATATATATATTTCAATGGACAAATCTATAGATTAATTTCATAAGTCATCCCATTTTAACTTATATAATTAAGTATGGTTTGTTTTTATAGAGGTAATACCATGGCTATAATTCTGATTTATTATATCTTGGTATAGAAAAACTTGTAGATGGTTTTACAAAATTTGTGGTCTTCTGAAAAAAAATATAGTATTTGTGACAGTTAGAATCCTGTGATCTGCAAGGGGAAAGAACGGGTAAAAAGTTATGCAATCCCACACTGTCTGGGGAAGGTCAAGTGTGATGATTCTAAGACTGCGTAGGTATGAGACTATACAGTTGAAGATGGCTTAAATGGATTGATGGGTACTACCTATATCAACAAGATGCATCTTCTTTTCGGTAGCCCATCACTTGAGAACTCCAAAGTTAAGCGTGCTTGACTTTGAGTAATCTCAAGATGGGTGACCTCCTGAGAAATTTTCCCAGGAAGCGTGCGTGCGAGTGAGGACAAAGTACGCTGGAAAAACTCGTGTTGGTTTGTAGGGCCAGTCGTCATTCCAGGAAGCAGCCATAGTGACGTGAGGCGTTACAGTATTGTCGTGTGTGATGACTAAAGACATGCCAATTATCAGAGTATTTATGATCCCATTCAAACTATCTAAACCAAATTTATCTATGCCATCCAATCTAAATAGAAAAAAAATTAGATATTCAATAATAATTGAATTGGATGTCAAAAGTTAGATTCTAGATTTAATGATGACGCTATTAATAATTCAATTAAAAATAATCCAATTAATTCTATTTCTATATATTAAATTTGATATAAAATGTAAAAAAAAAATATAACCAAAATCTTATTAGTTATTAAAATTTATAATAAAGCAACTTATCATACTTAATTAAAATATAGAAATATAGTAATTAATATCCAATATTATGTTTTTTTTGGTCGGGAATAGAGATTTTTACTATTCAGATTGTATCGGAAAAATAGTACAAATTGGAGGGGGATTTCCTCCAACCAACAAAACTCATTATCTAGCCTAAGTGCATGCTTCGCCATACCATGGACCGCATTATTAAACTTACGACCAACATATGACAGAGATGTCCTCGGAAAAGTAGACAATAAAGTTTTAATATATAAAAAAATAATCCTCAGTTCATTTTGATATGCTGTATTATTATTCATAGCCAAAACAAGAGAAAGGGAATCCGAAAAAACAACATCCAGTTGAAGTCCAAGTCTTTGAGCCCAAATGAGTGCAACCAACAGTGCAATAGCTTTTGCTTGAAAGGCTGACAATGTTCCTGCATTACAATCCATAAGAGAGTTTAGGTAAGAACAAAACAAATGTATGTCATAGGAATTGAAAATAAAAACAAAACTTCCATAACAACCAAATAACCTTAAACAAAGGGATGAGGATCCTAAAATCGATATAACTATTTACCATTTTTGCTCACTTATGGGAATACATCCATCTTTTAGTTGTTGAGTCTTTGTAGTAAGTTTTAACTTACAGAAAACACTTACCTTTTTAAAAGCTTTGATAGAGCTGCTATAACTTCCTTCTCGGGGGAGAGGATGATTGCTCTGAATCCTATCGTTTCTGTGTGGTTAGATATTGCAGCATCCACTAATAAAATAATGGGATGGTTCCCCAAATCTTATCTTCTTTGGTGTGGAGATTTTGCACTTTGTAAGAATTGCTCTGTCGTTCTCTGTGTGCTTCTTATTGATTCCCAGTATTAGGTTACCCATTCAAAACACTTGGTATACTTTTATTCCTCTCAAATCAAACTACCCAACCTATGATGAGCATTTTTTTCAAAGGCATAAAGTAGAATTTCCTTAAAGTAAATATCTTCTTTCTAATGTGACATGAATGGATATCCCACCAATCCCATATTTCTTTGGAGAAAGGACACCAAAGGATTCTTTCCTATGTTACAATCATTAAATATTTTGCCTCTATTTTTAATCAAAATTTATATAAAGTTTTAAAAATAGATTCAATCCAATTAATTGGATGGGATCGTATTGACTGATAGAAGCTAATTAAATTTGGATTGGATGATCAAAATATCTGAATTGATTGTTTAAAATTATAATGAACACCCTATACTAGTACTACCAATACCATATGAAAAGAATTGGAAACTAGTTGGTTGGGGAAAATTTTACTTATTTATTATCACTTAAAATGAAAGAACATTCAACCAAAAAATAAATAACTAATTAAAAATCCCTACGAAAATTCTAAAAACAATTGCTGCTTCAGTCTTCATATTTTGGGACGAGTCCATAACGCTCCCTATACAAGAAAGAAAACTAATGAAGTTGCGGCTTGAGTCTTTGAATTTTGGGATGAATCCTCTGTTGTTTAGGGCATAATCTTGGTATTCTTGTGACGCTGTATACTGTTCTATATCTTTTACAAGTAAATTAGAACAAAAGGAAAAATTTACTTTGCACCAGTTATAAATATGCTGTGCAATCTAATAGAAAGTGGAAATTTTTAAGCCACATAAATATAACATATATATATATACCTGCAGGCTGGGGAATAATGCATTAGATCTTTTGAACAATGGACCTATAGCACAACAAAAAACATTCCCAATATGAGCTGAAAATGGTAATCAAAGTGACCAGTTAGACCGAAGCATAAGTGCGGTTACTCTAGCATTCCCATCATTTATAAAAGCAATCCCGGGCTTTATACTGCATTTCTTTCCAAAGTTTAACTTCATGTAAGTTTCAACATGAAAATGGTCAAAATTTGAGGGACCTTCAACCATCCCACCGAACTTCATTCCCCATCCAAATGAATCTTCAGAATCATCAGACAAACTCGCCGCCCATTTTAGATATTTGGGGTCCGAGTTTTTAAGCTCAATCCAGCCACCAATCTTAGTGAACTCGTCAATCTCTGACTCCAACATCAAAGCAAGGGACCCAGTAGATTCATTTCCATGTGAGCTATTTCCCATGTTGGAAACTAATTCCTCAACCATTCCCTCAGGAGTTTCTTGGCGTTTGGAACCACCAATAGAAAGGGTGAACGGTCCATGAGTGGCAGGTAGTTGAGATGATAACTTAGGGGCTTGCAAAAGTCCCATGACTGAAAACTTTGTTCCTCTTGGAAGTTCACACAACACTTGCCCAAATGTGCTACAACAATGGTCAAAGCTATGAGAATCCGAATGCCTTCCCTGCCCAGAAACAAACTGAGCCAATGAAGCAATGACATTAAATTTCTTCACCATTAAACCAATTGCACTACCACTTGGCTGATTCAAGAAGGATGGTCCGGAAGATGAAACATCAGTTAGGCCCTTACCCTGCAAAACAAAGAGCAAAATTCTCATAGGCTCTCTGAACTGAGTTATACAAGGTTGATTAGCGAAAAAGAAAAAGAATGAAAGAGGGAAATAACAAAGGTGAACAACAAATGAGGCATAATTAAGTTCATGTATGAGGCTACCTGATGAGAAGGATTTTTGATGATTGCAACATCACTGCATTTCCCCCCCAAAGGGATAAAAAATGCAGATAGCCAGTCACTAGCATTAGCTGTATAACACAACTTCGATAAAGAAAGTGAGCTCCCTAGTCCCTGACCAGGATTACTATTACTAATACTAATTCTATTATTGTTATTGTTGTTGTTGTTGTTGTTGCGATTTTGAGAGCTTACAATCTCGACAACAAGGGAATCATTATCCTGTATAGTGGTTTCAAAAGTGAACCTCAAATCAAGTCCTGTTCTGAGACCAGCTTTACTAAGTACATTGTAGTTATCATCATGTTCAACATTATTCATCATCAACAAACCCCCCATGAGATCAACTTCTCCTCTTAGAACAGTACCCACTTCTTGAAATGGACTCCCCTTAGCAGTCTTATACAAGGACAGAATTCTCTCTACCTTATCTTGTCTCTCCCTAATCTTCATCAAATCCGAAAATGCTTCTCGTTGCAGCCTTTTCAATATTTCAATCTAGACAAAAACAAACAAACCCATTAAAGATAAGAGTTAATAGTACTGAAAGGGAACAAAATAAAGTCATCTGCAAAAAGAATAACAAAAATGGATTTTACCGGAGTGCGGCGACGGGGGCGATGAATGAAGCCATCGATGAGGTCTTGAGTCCATTGACCAAAACCTTTGACTTTGTCGACCACGAACTCTAGAGGCTCCATTAGAACAAAATCCTTGAGGTATTTGAGACCAAAATGTGAGCGAAGAAACAGTGAATGGTAAAGATAAAGAGAGAAAAAGAGCGCGGGCGCGCAGAGGAAGGATAGAATTCGATCCTCTTTTTTTCACTTTACGCACACATTGGGCCGAACACAATCTTAAAGCCCATTTATATAGCGGCCCAGTTAAATGTCGTTTGGTGGTATGGGCCTCGATTACGATTTCTGTAAACTAAATATCCAGATCGTGAGATCTTCGTGTAATACTATTCATGGTAAGTTAAGGTAAAATGAAATTAATAATTCATAATAATGAACTTTACAAAAATGCCTCTAAAAATACCGAACCTAAAAAAAATAACAAAAATACGTAATGACATAATTATAAATATGATTTTTTTTAACAAAGTTTACAAATTTGTAACAATAAGTTTTTTTTTAAACAACATTTACAGACTAAATAAAAAATTATTACAAGTAGTAACAAAATTGATATTTGTATTTTTGTAAAATTCTGTATTTTTTAAAAAAAAAAATTAGAATTTATAGTATTGTATGTAATTTTTTTTCATATCATTATTGTAGATTTTTTTTTAGGTGACTATATCACTATTTCGATGATTGAAGAAGAACAATAGCTACTTTAATGTCAGGAAAGAGTACACCCAGTTTATTAAAATATTATGCACACTTGTATTTAGTGTAAATAACAATTGGGATCCCCAAGTTTCACCCGTTGTATAGTATCCCGACATTTCTTTTAGCAATTATATCCAATTTTTACTTTTTTGCTCACATAAATTCCCCTACGTTATATTTTATTAAATAAACCCAAATTTATAAGGTTAAAATAGGATTTTCAACAAAAAAAAAACATAACACCCGTTTTTTTTTTCTTTATACTATTTTGGTAAATTGACATATATATTCTCAACAAAGTAAAGATTAGGAATCTTTAAATTGACATATATGTTAGATTAGGAATCTAACATAAATTAGAATCGTTAAACTTTACTGCAAGTCACATTCTTCGAAGTTTCAACACTTAAACTGTACTGACATATGACAATAATTTCTTGACTACTATTACTATATGCTTAGTAATGGTATATGGTAATTCACCACAAGAAGCAAAGTTTCGCCTAAACAATTACCTTGTTAATTGATTATTTTCCACCTTGCAAAATATAATTCTATGATTTTCATGCAGTTTTATGTAATTAATAATTGATTCTTAATGTCTTATTTTACAGGATGAAATTAGCTTCCCCATTGAATATCTTGAATCATAAACTCATGCTCTTCTTAGTTTACTTTTTCCACATTTAAAATGAAAATATGAATAAGATAATTTGATTGATGCAATCATTTTCTACATTGGAACAACAGCTTCATTCAGTATCACAAGAGTTAAGGCATTCACTATGCAAAATCATGATGATAAAGGTATTGAATTTTGCATAATATTTTGCTATAGACTTCTATATTATGCATATGTCCAGGAATTTTACATTGTTTTTGTCCATAAGCTTAAGTTTACAGCATTTTAATCTTATTATTGCTAAGTAATGTTTTAGATTCAAGTCAAGTTTTGTATTGGGTTGCTCTATTGTAGAGTCATCACAATAATTTGATTTATAGTTCTGAAATCTAAGAGTTTCCACAAAAAAACCTCAAATGATCTCAATCAAAAACCAACTAATTAATATCAAAATAATCCAAATCTAATTTGAACATTTAAAAAGAAAAAGAAAAAAGGAGTGAGCAGTGATCATGAAAATGCAACAAACACATACCTAAATTAAATAAGAATCAAATCAGAAACAATTCAAATGAGCACGATAATTTCGGATATGAATCGTTTTTCAGAGCAAAAAAGAGAGTAGAGAAAGAAAAAAAACCTGAGTCGACGAGAGAGAGGCGGCAGAGAAAGCTGAGCTTGAACGAGTGTGTTCAGAGTAGATTAAGAGAGAGCTCCATTCATTCACATGGTTTTCTGATACTATATGACATTTATTCTGGAAAGAAAACATTAGAAACCCAAATTAATGTCAATCAAATTATCATTCATCCACCATTCGGACAATTGCCAATTTCCCTTATCAGTTTATCAAATCAATTTTAAACCCTAAAACAATCAATACCTTCGGCGAAGTGAAGCAACACCATCACAGTCGACTCATATTCTGGAGCTTCTCGGAGGAGACCGGAGATAGATGGAGAGCAGAGCAGAGCCTCGGATTTGGTTTTCCGTAACAGTGAACTCTGAAGGTCCTCGCTCCTCGGGTTTAGTCGACACAATGCTTCTTCGGTGGGTTTTGGGGCCGCGACGGGAATCGGCTCTCTCTCTCTCTCACAGTCGACTCGATGCTTCTCGTTTAATTTTTTTAATAATTAGTTATGATTTTACTTAGGAGATTAGATATGAAGTATGAGTTTGGTGACTTTGTTATAAGGTTTTTGGTTTTATTTTGAGACATTATTTTGTTCATGAATCATGTGTGATATGATTTAATTAATTTTAAATTATAGTGGTGTTTTTTAAAATATAAATATAAATATCTTTTTAATTAACAAAATGGTGTCCCACCTCACCCGCACTAAGAAGAGAATTGCTAAGAGGCACTATTGGTGCCCAACAACACAAGGAGGAGGCGTACCGCTATTGGTGCAATCAAATATCCCACATATTTGAATTTAATAAATATTATGGGATATCACTAACCAAACATAAAGTCATAAACATGTTAGGTTTAAAAGATTTTGGTCATAAATAGATCATTTTTATTAAAATAAATGTTTAGTACATGGGATCCCAAATCAGGGTTTAAAAGATGTATTTACAAAATTTCCAAGTGTCATAAATAAACCAAGCCACTCTAATGGAAAAATACACATTTTAGGTTTCCGTCCCTGCACAATTCCTCGACCGTGGCGATCGAGTAGCTGACAATGTACACCTCGCCCCCAGAGCTCTCCAACCCATGGTTGATTCATCTTACCCTTGCCTTTACCTGCACCACGTAGCACCCGTGAGCCGAGGCCCAACAAGAAAACCATATAACAGAGCATAATCAATAACAGTAATCAAATGACTCACAAAGCATAACCAGATACTCAGCAGTCCACAACATTCTCATGATCAGTGATAATAATAAACAATTCAAGAGTCTTTTAACCAAGCATTTAACATGTCATAATCATTATATTAACAATAGTAAACATATCATTCAATAACTAGGGTCGACGCCCTTAGGCCGCACCTTTTGATTAAGTCACTATCTTTAGCTCACTTAGGCCAAGCCCAGTGTTCTGTTAGGAAAAATATGTATTGGCTCAATGAAAATAGGTAAGAATATTACAACTCTAGGCAATATGTTACAAATAAATATAGATTGATTAAATAAGGTTACAACTCTATAACTGAAAGTACAAATAAACAAAAAGAAGAAAAAGAAGAAGAAGACAAGAAGAATATAATAGTGAAAAATACAACTCTAAGCAAAAGATTACAAGTAAAGTAAATGTGTTTGAAACAAAAGAGAAGATTAGAACTCTAAACAAA
This sequence comes from Humulus lupulus, assembly GCF_963169125.1. Lineage (NCBI taxonomy): Eukaryota > Viridiplantae > Streptophyta > Magnoliopsida > Rosales > Cannabaceae > Humulus > Humulus lupulus. The sequence goes on from NC_084802.1 coordinate 211,248,503, forward strand.
AGTTACAAGTAAATAAAACAATAGAATAAGAAGAAAAGCAAAAGAATAAAATTTAAGAACAGAAACACAAGTAAACTCTCATTTACACAACCTAAGTGAAAAGGATTGGGGATCACCAACTTGAACAAGGTTTAAAATCTTTGTCCAAAAGTTTATTTCACCCTAACTCAAGCACTAAGGGATCTCTCTCAGATTAAAGGAAATGCTTTCTGGAATTATCAAGCCTCAAGGTGTTTCTAGCCAAGTGCTCTAATGGATAGAAATGTTGTGTCTTTCAAGTGAGCTAGAGGCTCCTATTTATAGAGTTTAGAGACACCCTTTGAATTTCAAATTCCACCAACCCCCATGGCTATTACCAATTTTTAATTTGATTATTATGGAATTAAAAATGAGATTTGGGAGTTATTTGGATTTTTGGAACCGTTCAACACTTTTGGAAAAAACTAAAAAAATAGCCTGAAATGCACCTGTGGCCGCGGCCAAGGACATCATTGGCCGCGGCCACTGCTTTCTGTCCCCCAGGCCGCGGCCACTATCATTCAGTGGTCGCAGCCACAGCCCAATTTCAGCACTTGAAAATGTGCTATTTTTCCAAACGGTTCAAAACCCTCCCAAATGATTTTGTAACCCCCAAAACACATTATTGGGGTTAAAAGCATATTTATAACAGCCATTTCACATGTGGCTTTTATGAAATTCATCTCAATATTGTGTAACACCAAATTTACACAATAAATGGAAATATTTGGAAGTTACAAATTTGTAACACCAAATATGTTACATATTTGGATATATCTCATATATCTAAATATTGTAACTCTCTATTATATGTTACAATATGTGACACTCTTTGTCACATTTATTTAATCTTAAACATTATAATATAATACAATATTACATTATATTATAAAATAATATAACGTGTTCAACCCACTGATTCTAGCTCGCTTAGGCCAAGCTCAGTGATTATTTAATTAACCTCAGCTACCAGTGACCGAGCCACGTCCTTGTGCGCCAATATTAATTCTGACACTCTTAGGCCGTTTATTTCATACTCACATGACATAATACCATCATACAATATTGCATACAAGTATAGGGTGTTAGGAAAAATAATATTGCCTCAATGGAAATGGTAAGATAATGTTACAACTCTATGCAAAATATTACAATGGACAAGATTGATTAAATAAAGTGTTACAACTCTATAACTGAAAATACAAATACAACAAAGGAAATGAAGAAGATGATGAAGAAGAAGAGAATAGTAAAATACAACTCAAAACAAAAGTTACAAATAAAATAAAGTGTTTGGACCAAATGAAGAGATTACAACTCTTAAACAAAATATACAAGTAAATAAAACAAGAGAATAAGAAGAAGAACAATAGAACAAAAGGAAGAACATAAACCACAAACAAACTCTCACTTACACAACCTAAGTGAAGAGGATTGGGGATCACCAACTTGAATAAGGTTTAAAACCTTTGTCCAAAAGCTTATTTCCCCCTAACTCAAGCACTAAGGGATCTCTCTCAGATTTTGGAAATGCTTTATGGAATTATCAAGCCTCAAGGTGTTTCTAGCCAAGTGCTTTAGTGGATAGAAATGGTGTGTCTTACAAGTGAGCATTAGGCTCCTATTTATAGAGTTTAGAGATACCCTTTGAATTTCAAATTCCACCAACCCCCATGGCTGTTACCAATGATTAATTGGGTGTTTTATGAAATTAAAATAGAGATTTGAGAGTTACTTAGCTGTTGGAATCGTTCAAAGTTGGATAAAAAACTGAAATTATAGAAGCTGTCAGCCATTAGGGCCGCAGCGCTAGTTCCAGGCGCCGCGGCCCTCAGTCAATTTCAGCAACACATTTTTTCAGTTTTTTCCAAAACGTTCCAATTTATTCCCACTTGATTTTGTAACTTCCATACACAATATGGGAGTTAAAATCACATCTCTATCAGCCATTTCTCATATGGCTTTAAGAAATTCATCTCAATATTGTGTAACAACAAATCTACACAATAATGGGTGATATTTAGGAGTTACAAATTTGTGATGAATTTGTAACACCAAATATGTTACATGTTTGGATATTTCACATATATCCAAATAATGTAACTCTCTATTATATGTTACAATATGTGACACTCCATGTCACATTTATTTAATCTAAAACATTATATTATAAAATAATATAATATTACATTATATTATAAAATAATATAACATAGGGAACTCTTAGTCCCAACTTATCCACATAAAATGGTGCAGTTTTCTTACCTTTGATTTCAAGCGGAGAAGGTGAACTGATTCCGAGCACAACCCTTAGCTCTGAGCCTTGGCGATAAACCTAGTAACAATCCATAAATGGTACTTTGATGAGTTTAAATTCGAAAGGACAATTCCGGGATCACACTCGTGCTCTTGGGACCCCAAGTTCCACCAAACGAGGTGGTGTACCTGTAATGCCCCGATTTTCCTAATAAGGGTTAGGACCTTGATTAGGAGGCCGGGAGGGCCATAATTGATTTATTATGCTACTCAATGATTATATGCATGTTTATGTGAATTATATTATAATATGATGTTATATACATGCATGTGGGTCCACAACTATTTATTAAACTGTTTTGGCAATTTGGGTCGTTTAGAGCATAATTGTGTATTTGGGTGCATTTTGTGATTAGTGAATGAGATCCCATCATTATGGAGATATGTTCGAGCCTTTCGACATGAGACGATCATGAAATGCAAGTGTTCGGTCTAGTCATAACAGGTTTAAGTTCGGGTCTCGGGGTGGTTTTAATGATTAGAGCATTACCGGGAATTAAAGGGTAATGGGATATGGATTATTGTTGTTCGAGAATATTGAGAATAGCGGGAATTGGAGAGTGTTAATTATGATTAACGAAATAGGTACGAAAGGACGGTTTTTCCCTTGGTGGCTGTTAAGGTTATATTTTAGACTTAAGGGCATTTAGGTCTTTTCCCCTAAAGGATTTATATAAGCCATTAAGGCTGTAGAAGAGAAGCAAAATAGAGTATCCTTTCTCCTTATCTCCCGATAGTCTTTTACCTCCATTTTCTCTCTGGATTTTCAAGCATTGTTTAAGGAATCAAGCCAAGGAATCAAGCCGGGATAAGCTAGGGTTATGCTCCACCATTGAAGAGGGTGTGTTGCTGAGATTGAGGTGAGTTTTTAGCAATTAGAACTATAGCTTTTGCTCTGTTTTCTGAGTAAGTTCCAGCTGGTTTTTGAGTTGGAAAGTTGAGTTTCCATGGGTGTTTTGGCTAGGGTTCTTGGGGTTGTGATGCTTAGGACATGTGAGGATGGTTTTTAGGTTCATTTAGGACTGAATTTGATGTTGGGAAACTTTTGATTTGAGTTGGAAATGGTAGAATCGAAGGAGGAAATTTCTGGGCTGAAGCTGGCTGAAGGTAGCGCTACAGCGCCCAGTGTAGGGCTCTACAACGCTACCTGCAGAGGAGGTGGGGCGGTTTGTGGTTCTGAGTAGAGCGCTGGGGCGCTAGGAGGGCAGCGCTACCCTATTTCTTCAGAACCCTGTTTTAAGTGTTTTTAAGGGTTTTTGGCTCGGGGTTTCAATCCTTAAGGCCTGGGATCGAATCTACTCATCGTGTGGGCATGTTTCGAGGTCCCGAGAGTGGAGTTTAGACCAAGACCTTATCATTGTTGATTTTCATTAATTGGAGATTATATTTGGTTATGACTAGGTGATCGCTAAGGGATTAAAGGATCGATCATTCTCAAGGGTCGTTGTTGTTCTAATTCTCGCTCGAACCAGAGGTAAGAAAACTGCACCCCATGTGTGACATGCATGGTCATTCTTGATGCATGTTGGATGTTTAAATGTGAACATTGATAGCATATTGAATGCTTAGCAATCTTGCTCATTTGCATATGGTTATTGTTAAGGCATGCTGGATGATTAAGTGTGATGCATGTGATGCACGAGAAACATGTGATTAGGGCATGCCATGAATATTGACTGTGGGATTGGTCAGAGCATGAGTCTCTGTGTTTGTGCATGATCATTATTATGCTAGCAACTGTTAAGTAAGCATGCTGAATGCCCCATCTTTGGATGTTTAACATATGATATATGTTTGGTAGCAGTGCTTACTTGTGCATGGTACTGACTCATTAGTCAGAATTGGCAAAGGTGTTAGTATCAACTGTGAAGTCGTAACTCATTAGTCAGGTTCGGCAGTGGTACTGGGCACTGGTCACACGGTGCTGACTCATAAGTCAGGACGGCCTTCGCGTGTTCAACGCAAGCCAACAAAGATTAGATCTAATCGACAATCTGCATTGAATGACTCAAAGAGCATTAATGCCGGACTGACCTCATGTTCGATGAATATTAAAAGCGCTTGTGTGACTTACCCATCAGTCACTCATCATTTAAGTTAGAGACTTACCCATCAGTCTCTCATTTGTTAAGGCTAGTGGCTTACCCATCAGCCACTCTTCTATTTAAGCTAGTGACTACCCATCAGTCACTCATTTGGTTAGAGCCATTGCAGGAAAGCCCAGGTAACGGTGTCGTTACACGGCTATGGGCACCGAGCCCCTAGTGACTTGTTTGGTAGTCACTCATTATGGTTTAACAGGACCTCAAAGTGTTATTCACTCATCTGATCATAGCTATGAGCTATGTATGATCATTTTGATCATCATATGCATGGCTTTGGGTGCTGAGTCCCGTAGTGACTTGTTTGTTGGTCACTCAGCATGGTTTACCAGAACCTTAAGTGTCGAAACACTCATCTGATTAGGATTGACTTGATAGTCCTCCAATCAGAAGGGCAGGATTTCTTATCCTGGATACCCCAACATTGTTTGAATTCAATTGCATACTTGAATAAAGTTATGTTTGTTAGGCATGCCAGATATGATTTGATATCATGATATGACTGTTTATGAGCATATGAGTTTTCTTGCTGGGCTTCGGCTCACGGGTTCTGTGTGGTGTAGGTAAAAGGCAAAAGGAAGCTGGACCATCCTTGAGTTGAAGGGCTTAGGTGATGACGTGTACATATGCGGCTGCTCGACCAATACTTGGACGAGGTTTGAAAGAGAAACTAGGGTTAAACCCTGTTTTGTCGCTTAGAATGGCCTGTTGTAAATATTTTCTTGTAATAGACCTTTAAACCATATTTTTGGGATCCCAATGTATATAGTAAACGTTCTAATGAAACATTAAATCTTAACCGAAATTTTTAATCCCTAAACCGCTAATCATACTTAGTTACACATTTATGGCCAAATGACTCGATTAGCGAGTTTAGCACTGTTTGCAATGTGCACTGTAGCGGTCCCTAGAGTTGAGGCGTTACAATACCCATCCCCCGAGCCCCCAAGTGAAAACCCTAAGAAAATACCCAAAAACCAATTTCAGGAGGTTGAGGAGCGCTACAATGTGGGCGCTACAGCGCTATAGACAGAAACCTAAAACCTGCCAGAAAACACAGCCTAGCGCTGTAACGCTCCCAACCTAGCGCTACAACGCTAGTACCAGAAATGCAAACTTCTGGGTTTTCTTTCTTCGAACCTCCCCGAGCCCAAGCTCCAAAAATCCATTCCAAACCTCAAATAAACTCAAAATTGAACCTACAATACACTATGGCTCAGTCAAAACACCCACATAACACCAAACCTTGACTAACAACTTCATGAAACACAAAGATCAAACTTGAGCTCTGAAGCTCAAGAGCACCATCTAAAACCAGAAAACTCAAAATAGATAAGGGCCAAAAATGGTTACCTCAGTTGGATGATTCCGGCCCTAGCCTCTGGATTGTCCCTAACAACCACCAATTCTTCCTTTCCCTCCAGCAACCACCAGAAATCAAACCTCTTTTCCCCAAAACCCAGAACACCATAAAAACCAGGGTAAGAACTCAGGAATTAAACTCAACTAAACTTAACAAACTTAAAGGCTTGACTCCTTACCTCAAAAATGGTTGAGTTCTCCAAATTCCTCAACTGGATTCTCTGGTTGGCTAGCCTTAAATACACAAGCCTTCCCTTCAGCTTTGCCCAAGCCAGAACCAATCTAGTTCCCAGCTGAAATTCGGCAGCCCCTCACCTTAGCTCAGAAATTCCAGTCAAATACCCAAGCTTTTGCCCTTCTTTTCCCTTCCTAACCTTTGAACCAATTGAGAGAAAGAAAAGAGAGAGGAGAACGTGAGGAAGAAAGAGCAGGGAGGTTCCACCTCTTTTTGCTTTATTCCACTTAATTCAGAACATATCCTTTAACAACCAAATGACTCATTTGCCCCTCTACCCATTTAAATCTTTCAAGAGTGTCTAAAGGGTACTTTAGTCATTTTATTCCTAGTTCCCATTAGCTCCTTGAGTGTTCCTATTATTTACCACTTAAATCCCGTCATCCAGTTAATCACCAATTATTCACCCAATGTCTAATAATTCCCAAATTATTCTGCAAATTCCCAAAAATACCCCTAGGATCCCCCGAGCCGGGTATAAATCCCCGCCGTGATTATTTCACCAATTCACTCGCTAGGACCGTCTCGAGCCATATGGTGCAAATATATCCACATAATAATGTGGTCTCAACAATTAATCACATATAATTACATTTATGCCATCAACGGGCCAAAATTACAAATATGCCCTCACATATCCATATTATCATAGGATCATGCCTTTAATCATTTATTCACATAAATACCAATTATGCCCTCCCGGCACACTAATCAGGGCCTTTAAGCCTTATTAGTAATTTTGGGTCATTACATGTAAATTGTATTTCATTCCTTGAAGAATATGCAAGATAGAAAAGATGCTTATATAGCCAAAGTTATTACACAAATTGAGGCAACTAACAGAATCCAAGGGATGTGTCTTATTGTAATAGGACAACCCATACCAGAAAAGTCTTCTAGAATAACACTAAGCATTTGTGTAATTAAGCTGATACTAATTATGGTTTAACATCCCCCTCAAAGTTACGGGGCGTGGAAGCACCGTGAGTTTGGCCCTTAACTCCTGAAAATGATAAGTCATGCGCACCTTAGTGAGACAGTCTACAATCTGAGCCTGAGATGGAGTGTGCACCACATGCATAGTCTTACACACCACCCTTTCACACACAAAATGATAGTCGATCTCAATATGCTTCATACAAGCATGAAAAACCAGGTTGGAGGCAAGATGAATAGTGTTGAGATTATCACAATATAGAACAAGAGGCGTAGACAGCGGGATAGACAACTCATGTAAAAGAGTCTCAATCCTAGAGACTTCAGCCGCACCATTGGCAAGAACCTGATACTCCGACTCAGCGCTGGAGCGAGATACCACCTTTTATTTAGCCGAGGACCAAGAGATCAAATTTTTGCCAAAAAAGACACAATAAGTACTAGTGCTACGACGATTATCCAGGCAGGAGGCCCATTCAACATCTGTATAACAAGTGAGAGAACGATTCGAGCTGGGTTGAAGTAGTAGACCAAGATGTCCAATGCCCTTTAGATACCTTAAAACATGCTTGGCATCTTGCATATGAACTGAAGTAAGAGCACGAAGAAACTGACACAATTTGTTGACAGGGTAAGAGATGCCTGGCCGAGTAAGAGTACAATATTGCAATGCTCCAACTATGCTACGATACTCTGTGGCATTAGACAATGGCTCACCATCATGTAAAGAAAGAGTTGTTAACCCTCGATTTGGCCAACGACACGGAGTCAAGAATACGACAAGAAATGAGATAATAATCAAGGCCATAAAGAGGAAATAATCAATGTGATTATTATAAGATTACAATCTTTTAAGGAAATAAACTGAATCATACGACCAGCCTGGTCGTATCTAATCGTGAGGTTTGACAAAGCAATGTGTATGTAACACCCTAAGTTGCTAATAAGGTTTAGGACCTTGATTAGCGTGCCTGGAGGGCAATAAGTGAATTAATATGCTAATATGTGAATTTAAATGAGTATGTGATTAGAATGCATGTTTAGGTGGTATAAATATGCACGTGGGCCCCGTTTGCATGATAGGGGTAAATTGGTAATCTTAGCCCGTTGAGGGCATAAATGTGATAATTGTATTATGTGGTTTGTACCACATGGGTGTGGTGATATTAATGTGATGCACGTGCCAAGAGGGTCCTAGAGAGCTTGATAACTCAAAAGTCACAACGGGATTCTATACCCGGCTCGGGAGGAGCCTAGGGGTACTTTGGGTAAATTTCATGAGTTGGGTTGTGAGTTTATGGTTAATGGTTATTGGTGATTAGGTAACCTGATTAACCATTAGTAACTGCTGAGAGTAACAAGTTATGATGGGAAAGTGGTAGAATAGTAAAAGAAGGGAAATGACGAAAAGGGCCTTGAGGTTTAGTTAGGAAAGGGTTTCTATGAGGGGTAAAATGGTCATTTTGGGTGGATGGATATGCTCAATTTAAGGGCTGGGGACTCTAGAACCATTTAACAAAAGGAAACTCAACCTCTCTCTATCGATGCTCTTCCTCTCCCTCTCTAAGGTGACTGAATTTGAAGGATACTAAGCTAGAGCTCAAAGGATTCAAGGCTAGGAATTGGGGGATTGGTCTACTAGGCTCAAAGGTGAGTTTTACTCAGTAACTTGATTGAAATCTGCAGAGAAAAGCTAAGGTTAAGAGCTGATATATGTGTTTTTGTTTGGTGGATTTTGGGTTGAAGCTTGGCTAGGTCAGTTTGGGAAATAAGAGGGATATGCTTGGAATTGGACTTGGAGAAGGCTCAGGGACAAAGTTCAACTTGAGGTAAGGTTCTATGCAACCCTGATATGTTTTAGTTGAGGTAGTTTAAGTTTCTGGTTTATTGGTTTAAGTTTCATAAAGTTTCAAGCCAATTGGTGAATTGGGGATTTAATTGTGTGTTTGGGTTTATTGTTAATGTTTCTGAGTTCTTAGATGGTCTATGTGGGGTTTTGAATTGATTTTGGGGCTTAGGTACTTGCTTGGGATGATTTGGAGTGGTTTTAGCTCGGGGAAAATGCAGGGAAAAACCCAGAAATCTGGGTTCGCGAAGGAGCGCCGCGGCCCTGTTCTTGGGCGCCGCGGCGCGAGGCTGCTTCAGGTCAGGGGAAGGCTCTCTGACTTGCTGGGCACCGTGGCCCTCTAGGGCAGCGCCGCGGTGCTAGGCTAGTTTCAGGGCATATCAATTTTGCAATTTTGAGCTTTTGCTCCGGGGGTTCGGGGGATGTTTCCGATGTATTGTTTTAGGAATTTGGGGATTCCGAGAGTGTGGGATTGGTCCGGGGAAGTGGTTTTGGATTGGTTAGTATTAAATGATGTTTATATGTGTTGTGACTAGGTCTTTGGAGAGGCTCGGGTTAGAGGACCGTGCTCGCGGCTTTGGGGCATTGGAAGCTCGGGATACAGGTAAGAAAACCACTGTTCCCACAGAGCTTGTATGCAGGGCTGAGCCCAATATGTTTGAATTGCAAGGCATAGCCCTTTGATTGAATTTGTTAGTAATCAGTATATGTTTGTTATGCTATGAATACGATTATGTGAATGTTCGGCGAGAGCCGGGAACGACGTTCGACACGTTGAGTGCAAGGCCGAGTACGGCAAGGGGCCAGGAGCAGCGTTGAGCACGTGGAGTGCGAGTTGCCAGGGTGAGACCCTAAAGGATACCTGGGATATCCTCACGGTGTGGACCGTGAACCTAGGGCCTGGTAAAGCACCTATGACGGCATATCCGTATGTATTTAGCCTATTGGTGGCCTGATTATATGCTAAGTGTTTGTTGTGTATATGTTATCTGCTTGTGAGGGTTTTCTTGATGGGCTTCGGCTCACGAGTGCTCTGTGGTGCAGGTAAGGGCGAGAGGAAAGTCAACCAACCATGAGTATGGAGAGCGTGAGCGGCGTGTACATGTTTGGCCTGCCTGGTTGCCACGGCCAGTGGTTTTGGGAGATGGTTGTATTAAAACTTAGATTTTGTCGTCTAGTCGACTCAAACTTGTAAATTTTATGTTGTAAATATTTCTAAACAGTATCTTGGGATCCCAAGTGTCAAACACTCAACGATTTGTGGTAAATGGAATTATTTTCAAAGTTTATTTCACTATTTATGATTTATTTACACTTTTGACCGAAAAACCTCGATTAGCGAGTTAAATGCACGTTTAAAACTCACTTAGTAACAACTCTAAGGAAGTAGGGCGTTACAGTGTAGCTGGTCGATAATCGAACAACATCTCCTTATTTTGACTCTGCCACGTGTCAACCACGTGTGAGAAATTCTTGCCACGTCATCAACAACCGTTTTTGGGTAAACATTTACCCCACAAGTTTATTTTACTGCGACCAGCATAAAGTAAACTTAGGAAACTGACCCTTCGCATACCCTACCAAATCATTCAGAGCCGCCCATGCCTCTTTGAAAAAGGTAACTAATCATGTCCAATCAAGTCTTTTCGGTTTCCCAAAAACTTGTCTAACGGCTATTACACTTCCCCATACGCTGAAAAAAGTAATTCCATGATTACCTCTTTTATGGCGCCACGATCATTATAAATAATACCCCCAAGTCACATTTTTACTTTTTACTTTTCATCTATTTTCTCTTCTCTTCTTCAAGAACTCTGAAGAACCGAGCCAAACAACCCAGAAGCTTTCACTGTTGATCTAAGGAACTTTCGCTCAGACGCTCAAAGTGTTCGTGTTCGTACTCCACCTTTCATCCAAGTAAGTTTTCTGAACCTTTCAGTCGTTTGAGTTGCCATGCAAAATCATTTTTTATCTGTTTCATTTCTGAGCTCTTGAATGCTCTTGACCGAAACTGTCTTGGGGTAAATGGGCATATTGATCAATGTTTGATAGGGTAGTGAAATAACATTTCATAGGAGTTAGGAGTCAGTTTAGTAGTTGAGATTGTAGATTGAGGGCGTAAAATCGAAGTAAAAATTCGATTTTTAAGCTAGTTGAAAAACTGGGTTTTTCCCGCCCTCTCGGAGTCGAAAAAGTTTTCTCTGAAAAACTTTTACTTCCGCTTTTTAATCCGTTTCTCAAACTGCTTGTATAAAACTTAGCGTTTTTGCTAGAATGTTGCTGGCCGTATAAAAGCTTAACTTTTTATACGCGAGCAATGTTATTCCCACTTTCAACACAAGTTTTTAGGCTTCAAGTTCTCATCTCCCCTTTTCTATTCGCAAATTTTCATGCAAGATCTGTAGTGAGGTGAGAGACCAATTGACGACGACCTGCTTGCCCAACTGCTCATGGACGAAGAATAGTCGTCATTACTTATTCCGGATATCCCTTTTTCTTGAATTCAACCTAACAGACCTCACTCAAACTCTTCAGCCATGGGTAGAGTAAAATCCACTGCCCAGAAAAAGAAACCATCAAAACCTTCTGCAAACCAGCCTGCTCCTCATGCAAAAATTCCCTCGACCAGTGGTAGAGCTGAGAGTACTCCCGAGCCAGGAATCCAAACTCAAGCCCAACTCCGAAACGTCATTCGACCAGATGTCGAATGATACGTTTCCCCTCCTAGTCGAGTAACGATTATGATGATTGCCAATTATATCAAGAAGTAAGGGCTTCCTGGGGTGACCCTAGTCCAACCCACCAGAGACCAACGGGCGAATCTTCCTGGAGGCGCCTATAGCGCCTGGTCGAGGTATCACATCGAGGCAGGAACGATCATGCCTCTTCATCCTTTCTTTCAAGGAGTGGCCAATTATTTTGGGGTCGCTCCTTTCCAAATAACCCCAAATGGGTATAGAATGCTCTCTGCACTCTATATCCTTTATAGTCATAAGAAGTGGTCGGTCCCCACGCTACATGAGGTCTACTACCTGTTTGACCTAAAATCCAACCCTAACCAAGAAAACACGGGGTTCTTCCATTTCTGCCACCAGAAAACGACCCGCACTTTCCTGAGTGACACCACTTTTATATCTAACGTGGGGAAGTACCATCTAGAGTACTTTCTGACTACCGATATGGTCGCTAACATCCTGGCCTTCACACAAGGAGCTAATGTCTACGGTACTAATTTTTTGCTTTTAGATAGTCTGCTTATTCCCTGTCACCTTTTCGACAGGGATGGAAACTTTAAATACACACCTGCTTTAAATTTAGACTTATTCAGGCCAGAAAGTGAGTGTAGCACTAGTAAAGTAAATAGTGTAGCGACCAGTAATTATAGCTCGGGTATTATACTATTAATTTCTCTACCCTTGTTTCCTCAACTTAGCAAGCTCTTTTTATTATATTGCCTGATTTTTCGCTTGTTTCTTCTTTTGCAGACATGCCCGCCGAATGAGCTTTTGACTTGTATGCCTAATCGGCAAACAAGAAAAAGTCCCACAAGCGCTAGTCTGGGGAGGGCTGCAGCAATCCCCCTGCGAAGAAATCTCGAACAGAACACCCTCCTGCGCCTACTCCCACAAAGGAGACAACTCCTACACCAAGACCTGCCAGAGACGCAACTCCGCCACCTCCAGTAAATCTAGATCCCCCATCTCCGGTCGGACAGACTCCTCCACCAGCTCCAGTTGGCCTTACGCCTCCAACGTCCACCGTCTAGAAGCCGGTTGGTCGCCGAGAAGAAGCCTCGGGAGACGACCTCACGGGCGTGGTTTTCAATTCATCCAATGATAGGCTATCCAGAATAACAAAGCACCGTTGCAGCCGGGAGGTGATTCAGGAGACTGGCTCCATGGCGGTTGATCAAGTCTTCAACCACGCACTGAACGAAGTGCATGCTGTAAGTTGCTTTCTTTATTGTACTTTATGAATTTTCTCGCCAATTCACCCCTACTAACAAATTTATCTCTTTCTGATCACAGGGAGTTCTTACCATGACTTCTGGCTGGAGATGCTCGAGGACGCTGACTGCTCAATTCGAGAAGAAACTCATCGATCAGCTTAGTGTTCCTGAGACTCAATACACTGAGCGACTCAAGGTGACTGAAGCGTCCCACGCCGAGCAGTTGAAGGTAGTTGAGGCAAAGCATTCTGAGGCCCTCAAGGAAGCCGAGGCGAAGCATACTGGGGCTCTTAAGGAAGCCGAGGCGAAGCACCTCGAGGCACTACAAGTGACCGAGGCCAAACTCGCTTCTCTTAAAGAGGAGTTGAAGAGGAAGGAGGCGTGCATTGCCAAGATCACTGTATCTAAGGATAAGTACAAGGAGACTATGCTTATAAATTACCGGGAAGCCCACAAGCTTCAATCTGAGCTGGAGATAAGCCGCAAAGAAGTTGCTGCACTGGAGGAACAGAATGCCCGCAACCATGAAGACTACGAAGGGGCGGCGTTCGAATGCTTTTACCTGTATTGGAAAAGCAACCCTAATGCTAATTTCTCCTATATTCCAGACCATATCAAGGAGGCAGAGCTAGCTAGGTGTGTCGCTCGCCTGGAGGAAGAAACAATTCCAAGGTCTCCAGAGATTTCTTTAGCAACCGGTATCGAGGGTGCCCGAGAAGAGGCTGGAGATACTATCGACCAGAAGCAACAGAAATCTCCACAGGACCCCCCAGCTACTTCATAATTTTATCTTTTTATTTTTGAATTATATGACTTAAGGGTCATGATGTAAAAACAATTTTATGTTTTAACTTTTATTGCTGCACGGGCAGCTTTTCTCATTTTATTAAATAGTTACATCTGAGCAGTCACTGCTCGCGGTGTAAAAGAATTCATTTTGATATTTTAATATTTTTATGTTATTATAATATATGTTCGCATGACCGAACTTAGCATAGAACTTTCGATTGATTTAACAAACTAACAAAATTTTGAAAAATACTCTAAGTACCTTGGCATGCTTTCACTTATTTTGCTCATGTGTTTACATACCTTTCGATATGCTTTGCTTACTAGATGCCTTATATGCCCCCCAAGTGATTGAGGAGCTTTAGGTCCTTAGTCATTTGCCTTGACCAAAACTTGTTCGAACATTACTGCTCGGAGCAAAGGAATTAAAATGATAATACAGAAAAATAACACACGTAATGAGCAAATACTTGTAATAAATACAATAATTGGCAAGAATGACTGGATGTGCATAGTCCCTTATATTTCTCGTAATAAATGGACAACATATGTCTGTATGAGTGATCAATAAGATCTTACACTTATAAGCGATTAGTCATGTAAAATGACCAACCCTTTTTCATAACTTATAAAAAGTAAAATTAATACAAGCCAATTCTTTAAGAAGAATTGTTTATTGATAGTACTTGCGCAGGTGTTCTCCATTCCAATAGCAAGGAATGAGATCTCCATTTAAGCGAGCAAGTTTATAGGTGCCTGGATGGAGGACTTCTTCAATCTGGTATGGTCCTTCCCAATTAGGTCCGAGTACTCCAGCAGCCTGGTCGCGGGTGTTTAGGAAAACTCTTCGAAGTACCAGATCTCCGACATTGAATTTCCTTTCATGTACTTTAGAATTGAAATACTGGGCAAATTTTTGCTGATAAGTAGCTACTCGGAGTTGGGCTTGCTCAAGCTTCTCATCGATTAAATCCAGGGATTCCATCAATATTTGGCTATTAGAGCCTTGACGTACGTTATTCTGCGATGCGACGGTGGATCTAACTCAACAGGCAACATAGCCTCATACCCATAAGCCAAGGAAAATGGAGTATGGCTTGTTGCTGTTTGGTGGGAAGTTCTGTACGACCAAAGGACTTCAGGCAATTGCTCTGGCCATGCCCCATTAGCTTCTTCAAGTCTTTTCTTCAGAGTATCCTTTAGCATTTTATTGACTACTTCGACTTGTCCATTTGCTCGGGGATGAGCGACTGAAGAAAAGCTCTTGATAATTCCATGTCGTTCACAAAAATCTGTGAACAGATCACTATCAAATTGCGTGCCGTTGTTTGAGACAATCTTCCTTGGCAATCCATAGCGACATACAATGTTTTTTACTACAAAATCCAACACTTTCTTGGTCGTTATGGTTGCGAGTGGCTCAGCTTCGGCCCATTTAGTGAAGTAATCGACGACAACCACATCATATTTGATGCCGCCCTATCTTGTGGACAGAGATCCAATTAAATCTATACCCCAGACTGCGAACGGCCACGGGCTTTGCATCTGTTTCAGCTCATTAGGGGCTGCTCGTGGAATTTTGGAGAACCTCTGGCACTTGTCGCATCTCCACACGAATTCCATCAAGTCTTCATTCATTGTTGGCCAGAAGTACCCTTGCCTTAGGATCTTTTTTTATAAGCTTTGCCCCCCAGCGTGGTCCCCACAAAAGCCTTCGTGTACCTCTTTCATCAAATCCTTGGTCTTCTCTTTCGAAATACATCTGAGGAGTGGCATTGAGTATCCCCTTCGGTACAAGATTCCATCGACCAGGATATACCTAGCGGCCTGCCGCTGAAGGGTCCTGGCTTTGTTTATGTCCGTTCGTAACCCACCTTGCATCAGATACTCTATGTAAGGTGCCATCCATGTATCTGCCACCTGGATCACCAAAGTAGTCTCTTCTGCTTGAATGCTTGGCACAGACAGCCGTTCAACTGGCACTATGTTCAGAGTATTAGCATCAGCATTTGAATTCTGGTTGCGAGGGACTTGCTGAAGGGTGTACTTGTCAAACTGCGCTAATAGATCCTTCGTTTTGTTCAAGTAAGCGAACATCTTTAAACCTCGGGCCTGGTACTCTCCCATGATCTGATTTACTACCAGCTGCGAGTCACTGTAAATGTCAAGTGCCTTTATGTTCATGTCCCTGGACAATCGTAACCCAACGAGCAATGCTTCATACTCAGCCTCGTTGTTAGAAGCAGTGAAGTCAAATCTGATTGCGCAGTGAAATCGATGCCCTTCAGGCATTATTAAAATCACACCTGCTCCTATGTGATGTTCATTAGAGGAGCCGTCCATGAGGGAGTCTGGTTTTGAGGCTCAGGCTCTTCAGATTCTTCTGGCTGTTCGCTATCTGGAAGCCCAGTGAACTCTGCAATGAAGTTAGCCAGAGCTTGCCCTTTTATTGCTGCTCGTGGCAAGTAAGAGATATCGAACTGCCCAAGTTCGACCGCCCATTTCAATAATCTGCCTGCGGCTTCTGGCTTCTGTAGAACTTGCTGTAGAGGTTGATCGGTCAAAACCATGATTGGGTGAGCTTTGAAGTATGGCCGCAACTTTCTGGAGGATAAGATTAACCAATAGGCTAATTTTTCAATAGGTGGATACCGCAGCTCCGCTCCAATTAGCCTTTTGCTTACATAATAAACAGCCTTCTGCATGCATTCTTCTTCTCTTACTAAGACAACACTAGCAGCGTATTCTGTGATTGCCAAGTAGATGAACAAAGTTTATTTATCAATCGGTTTTGATAGGATTGGTGGTTGCGACATGTGAGCCTACAATGCTTGAAAAGCCTGCTCGCATTCCTCTGTCCATTCGAATTTTTTGTTGCCTCTGAGCAGATTAAAGAATGGGACGCATTCGTCTGCTGATTTGGAAATGAATCTACTGAGAGCAGCTGTAACGACCCAAATTCGCTAATAAGGCTTAAGGGCCTTGATTAGTGTGCCTGGAGGGAATAATGGGAATTATGTGTGACCTTAATTAGTAAACTGCATGATTATGATTTAAAGCATGTTATATGACTATTTGAATATTCGAGATGCATTACTATGTGTGTTAGTATGCATGTAGGCCCTGATTAGGTTAGAAGGGCATAATCGTAATTTTGGCCATTATGGGCATAACTGTGTATATATACGTGATAACTGTTGAGACCACATTATTATGTGGATATATCTGTGATCTGTGACTCGAGACGATCCTAGTGAGCAGATTAGCGAAAAAGTCATGGCGGGGATTTATACCCGGCTCGGGGTGAGCCTGGGGGTATAAATGGGAATTTAGTGAGTATATTGGAGTCTATTTTAACATCGAGGAATATTATTGGTGATTAATTAGGTATCGGGAATTAAGCGGTAAATATTAGAGACACTCGAGGAGTTAGCGGGAATTGGGGTGAAATGACTAAAATGCCCCTAAGTGGATTAAAGGGTTTAGAATTAATAGGGAGGGCATTATAGTCATTTTGCCTTTTAAATATGGGTAGTACTAAGGCTTTATGTTATTGGAAGTTGTAGAAAAGTATAGAAGTCTGAAAGAGAGAAAAGAAGGAAAAGAAAGAAAAGAGAAATGGAGAAAACAGAGAGTTTCCTAAGGTCGGTTTATGCTTCTTCATCAGTTTCTTGAGTATTTTTGGAGAAAAGCTCAGGGAGGAGCTAAGTTAGGCTGAGCATCGAGAATCCTAAGCTAGGCTTGGAGAATTGGCAGAGGTTTAGCAAGAACACCCTAACACTTAAGGTAAGGCTTTGTAGTTTCTAGTTTTGGTTTTTGAACTATGGTGTATAAGCTGAGTTTGATGGGAACTTTAGGGAATTCAGGCCAAAGGTTGAGGAAGAGCAAGCTAAGGAGGTGTAGAGGTTGTATTGAAATCGAAATCCCATTAGAGGTAGGAATTCTAAGCTTCTAACTTTGATGTTTTGACTGGTTTCTGCTGAGTTTCTGAGCCTAGGGTCAGCTATGGTGAATTTTGAGATTATGGATGCATGTGATTGGGTTTTGAGTATTTGGGGTGCTTGGTATGAGTGGAGTGTGTTAATAAGGTTGTTTTTGAGTTTGGTGAAGGTTTGGAGAAGTTTTGGTTGAGTTTGGTTCGAGGAAATCGCAGGAAGGGAAATTGGGAGGTTACCTGTCTGTGACTAGCGCTAGCCTTAGGGCGCTGTAGTGCTAGGCCAAGCTTCCTAGGGGATTTTGCTTCTTCTTGTAGCGCTGTAGCGCCCTCCTAAGAGTGCTATAGCGCTGCCCTGTTTTCATAAAGGGATTTTAGGGTTGTTTGCAAGGGTTTTTCACCAAGGGTTCGGGGTTTGATTCCACCACCTTGTTTGGTGGAACTAGGACTTCCCGAGGGCTCGGGATTGGTTCCGAGGCTAGGTCTTGGACTTGAGATTTGGTGATGACTTTGACCTATGGTTGTGTTTAGGTGAGCACTAGGGCTCGGGAGGGATCGTGCTCAAGGAGTCAAGTGATCAAAGCTAGCGAATCGAAAGGTAAGAAAACTGCACCCGGTTATATGTTTGTGATGGGACTAAGTGCTCCCGATATTAGTATAATGTCAATGATGGTATCATGCCATGGGACATGTGATAGCGGCCTAAAAGTGTCGTACACAATATTTTGCGCACAGGGTGCGGCTTGGCCACTGGTAGCCGAGGACAGCTTAATACTCACCGAGCTCGGTTTAAGCGGGCCGGAGTTAGTGGGATAACGGAGGGAGCGGCCTGAGGGCGCTAGCCCTAGTTATCACTTGTGAACTGATATATGATATGAGTTGTTATGTTAGTATGTTGAATACTTGATTATACTATATGATTATATGGTTGAGAACATGTGATGCAATATGAGATATTGATTTGTCTGTTGATTGCTTATGCTCTGTTGTTGTGTTTTCTTGTGGGCCTTGGCTCACGGGTGCTACGTGGTGTAGGTAAAGGCAAAGGCAAGCTGGACCAATCCTGAGATGGAGTGCTGCGGGGTTGAATGTACATAGCCAGCTGTTCGATCGCCATGGTCGAGGAGTGGATCAGGACAGGGATTGCCTAACTGTCTGTTTTGCCTTAATATGGCTTGATATTGTACTTAAACCATATGACTTTTGTAAACGGTCTTTAAACTTATTACTTTTGGGATCCCGTATAAACAGATAGCGTCTCTTTATGAAAAATGTGACTTTTGAGACCAAAACATTTTAACCATAGTTCTTTTATAGCTTCAATAACACGTTTTTAATTAAACGACTTGATTAGCAAGTCTAGCACTTTATAAACACACAGTGTAACGGTCTTGGCTATCTAGGGCGTTACAGCAGCAATTCTACCGGTCAAGCTTTGAACATCCTCGATCTTTGCTGGCGATTTCATATCGACCAGGGCTTTAATCTTCTCGGGGTTGGCCTAAATTTTTCTTGAGTTTACTATAAATCCCAAGAACTTCCCTGATCCTACTCCGAAGGAGCATTTGAGGGGATTCAGCTTCATCTGATATTTGTTCAAGACGTTGAAGCATTCTTGCAAGTCCCCTATGTGCCCTTCTGCCTTCTTCGACATAACCAGCATGTCGTCAACATACACCTCCATGTTTGTGTCGATCAGCTCCCTAAACATGTGGTTGACTAGTCCCTGGTAAGTCGCACCAACATTTTTCAAACCAAAGGGCATTACTTTGTAACAGTAAAGCCCTATGTCAGTCCGAAAGCTAGTGTGATCCTCATCAGAAGGATGCATACTAATCTGATTATACCTAGAGTATGCATCCATGAATGAGAGGATCTCATGCCCTGCAGTGGCGTCGACCAGTTGGTCGATCCTGGGGAGTGGAAAACAATCTTTTGGGCAGGCTTTATTAAGGTCTGTGAAATCCACGCATGTTCGCCATTTGCCATTCGGCTTGGAAACTAGTACAGGATTAGAGACCCACGATGGATAAAATGCTCCCGTGATGAATCCATTCTCCTTCAGCTTCTCGACTTCTTCTTTTGGGCCTTTGATCTATCTTTGTCGAGCAGCCTCCTTTTCTGTTGTACCGGTGGAAAACTTTTGTCTATGTTCAGGACATGTCTGATGACTGCAAGGTCTATTCCGACCATGTCTTTGTGTGGCCAAGCAAAGACCTCCTGGTTTTCCTTCAAAAATTCCACTAGTGCTTGTTTTGTTGTTGTCTCTAAGTTTTTACCGACTTTCACAACCCTGGTCGGATTTTCTTCATCGAGTTGGACCTCTTCAAGGTCCTCGATGGGCCCTATCTCTTCATTAAAATCCCCAAAGCGAGGATCTAAATCTCCGTCCTCACTTTGGGCAACGCCCTATTTGGTGACATCATCACCTAATTGGGCTTGTACATCAGTCGCCATTTGCAACTCTTTTCCATAAACTTCCCTCGACATGCCTTTCTTTGCTTTAGTTATCGAGGCGTTGTAGCATTCCCTCGCTTCCCGCTAATTTCCCAACACACATCCTATCCCTGCGTCAGTTGGGAATTTCATGGCCAGGTGCCATATCGAGGTAACGGTTCGTAGGTCAACCAAAATTGGCCTCCCAATTACAGCGTTATATTCCGAAGGACAATCAACTACTATGAAAGTAGTGAGTAATGTCTTGTTAGCAGGCGCAATACCTGCTGTACTGGGAGTCTAATCGACCCAGTTGGGGCGAGCCCTTGCCAGAAAAACCATAGATGGTTTGGTTGCATGGCTCCAAATATTTAACGGACAACTTCTGTAATGCCCTGCATAACCAAGACCGTTACACAGTGTGTTTGAAATAGTGCGAGGCTTGCTAATCAAGTCGTTTAGATAAAAATGTGAATCTAATGACACAAATAGGTTAGGTTTAAAATATTTTTGTTGTAAATGAATAATTTTCATTAAAATGAGTGTTTGGTACATGGGATCCCAAATCAGGGTTTAAATAACGTAATTACAGAATTTCCAGACTTTATAAATAGTCAAGCCACTCTAATGGCAAAATACATGTTTTAGGTTCTCGTTCCTGTACAAACCCTCGACCGTGGCGGCCAAGCTGCTGACAATGTACACCTCGACCAGGTACTCGACAATACACATCATTCACTTATTCAATAATACCATCAACAAACTAACAATCTGTCATTCAAATAACCGGCATATCATATTCATTAGAGTAATAACAATCAAATCACATGATAATTAGGGCTGAAAACTTAGGCCGCACCCTCTATTTATCCCACTGACTCCGACCCGCTTAAACCGAGCTCAATGCATAATAAGCTGTCCTCAGCTACCAGTGGCCAAGCGGCGCCCTGTGCGCAAGTGTAAACTCCGATGCTCTTAAGCCGTTCGTTTAGTATTTATATGGCGTGATACCATCCATTTACAATTCACATGGCATAATACAATCCTCTTAAAGAGCATACAAAATAGGGAACCCTTAGTCCCAATGCAAATCCACAACCGGGTGCAGTTTTCTTACCTTTAATTTCCAAACGCTCTGATTACAAGAGATGCCCCTTGAGCATGATTCGTTTCCCGAGCCCTAGCTTTTACCTAGTCACGACCACAATAAGGAATTCCATTAATATTCGAATAAAGGTTTCTAGGTAAAGTTCTAGCTTCCGGGACATCGAATTCCACCGACCACGGTAGTGGAATCGATCCCGAGCACCTTAGGTTAGGTCCCCGCGCTTAAAACCTCCATTTAGCCAAAAATGCTCTTTAGGGCCACGGTCCTAAAAACCTGTGCAGCGACCTGCCCCCAAAAAACAGAGGCTAGGCCTCTCTGATCACAGACATGCGCCGCGGCGCTCCCCTGCTGCAGAGCCTCCCTGGCTCTTCCTTGCTTCGTAGGGCCGCGACACTCTAGAACAGAGCTGCGGCCTAGCCCCACAAACCCAAAAAAACCACCATTTTTAATATTCAAACCTCATCCAAATCCACCCTAAACCATCCCAATAGCATAATTCAATTATCATAACTCTCTAACATGCTTCCAGCAGCAAAACCCAGCAGAAATCTAGTCTAGAAACTTATCAAAACAATATTTCAATCTTTGAACCCACAAACTCAAGAACACTCAAACTAGCCATGAAAACACCGGAATTCAAGCAGTAAATCATAATTTCGAGCTTACCTTCACTGCAGTACCAATTCTCCAAGCTATTTCTGGGCTAACTCCTAAGTTCCTAGCTTCAATTCAGTCTTCAATTTCAAAACCCAAAAATCTCTTAGAATTCAACCAAAGTCACAGAATTCTAACCACCATACATAAAACTTACAGCTTACCTTAGATTCTAGTTAGTTTCCCTAGTTTCCACTGAGTTAATCCTCCAAATCCTCAGCTCAAATCATTGAATTCCAGCCAAATCCCCTTTGTTTTTCAGAAGTTTTCCTTAAGAGAGAAAGAGAGAGAGAGAAGGGTCGGTTTAGCTTTTGTTTCGCTAATTTCTAAAATTTACTTAGTTTATCCTTAGGTACTTAAGTCAATCCCAAGGCTCGGGGTACCAAAAACGTCCCCGAGGGCAAAATGGTAAAATTCCCCAGTATTTCCTCCTAGACTTCCTAACCTCAAATATATCTCCAATTATTTATTTCCAAACCCGATAACTCAAATAACCATCCAATACCTGAAAATACCCCTTGACTTGCCTTAAGTCAAGTACCGGGTCCCATTGTGACTTTCCCGTTACTTGCTCCCTAGGATCGTTTCGTAAGAAAACTGCAAGCACATATATCCACATAATAATGTGGTCCTAACAGTTTATCACAAATAATCATGTTTATGCCCTAACGGGCTAAAATTACAATTATGCCCTTGCAACCAAACATGGCCCGCATGCTTATCCAATACTCATAAACATGCATTTCACATAATCATGCATATCACACCATTAATTCACAAAACTTCCAATTATGCCCTCTCGGCACACTAATCAAGGCCCTTAAGCCTTATTAGTAATTTTGGGTCGTTACAACTTCATTCTTTCCAACGAGGACTTGTATAGGATGTTGACCGAGCTTCCTGTGTCAACCAACACCCTCTTCACCATCATGTTGGCAATTTGCAGGTCCATGACCAGTGGATTGGAGTGTGGGAATCGTACGTGCTGAGCATCATCTTCAGAGAAGATTATCAATTCCTCCTCTGTTCGAGCCTTCTTTGGTGGTCGATCCTCCACACTCATCATCTTGATATCCTGGTCGTGGCGTAGGGTTCGAGTGTATCACTCCCTTGCCTTCCCACTATCCCCTGCAAGGTGTGGGCCCCCACAGATGGTGAGTAACATTCCTGCCACAGGAGCTGGCTGTAAAGGGGGTGAGCGTTGGCGTGCAGGCGCCTGCTCGTTGCCACCTTGAGCCTCTCGTTGAGATCCTCCTGTGGCTCGCACATATCTCCTTAGATGTCCCTGTCTGATTAGGAACTAAATTTCGTCATTCAACTAGTTGCACTCGTTAGTGTCATGTCCGTAGTTGTTGTGAAAACGACAGAATTTTGTGGTGTCTCTCTTGGAGATATCCTTCCTTATAGGTGCGGGTCGCTTATAAGGAACATTAGAGTTGGTCGCCAGGTAGACTTCCGCTCGACTTTCGACAAGGGCTGTGTAGTTGGTGAATCTCGGCTCATATCTGTTGCCTTTAGGGCGTTTATTGTCGGAGGTCGATGGCTCATTGTTCACCCGTTTTCCACCATTCCTGCCATTTCCGTTCCCGTTGCCCTTACCGTTGCTGTTGGATTTCTCCGGCCCGTTGGCGGCCTTGGTGGGTTCTTCCTTTGGCCCCTTGTCCTTCGTTAGCAATTTCCCCTCATTGGCAATCGCGTCCTCGAGCTTGATATATCAATCAGCTAGATCCAAATATTCTTGGGTACTTCTTACCCCATTCTTTCTTAGGATACTCCAGAGGGGGCAATGGCGCCTAACCCCATCAGTTAGGGCCATCATCTTGTCTTCGTCGCCCACTGTCTTGGCTCCAGCAGCTGCTTGCATAAAGCGATAGACATACTCCTTCAAGGGCTCTCCCTCCTTCTAACGTATCTCGACCAGCTGGTTAGCCTCTGTGGGGTGTACGTGACCCACATAGAATTGTTTAAAAAACTCCTTCATGAGCATTTCCCAGGATACTATACTTGCAGGAGGGAACTTAAAGAGCCACTCCTAGGCAGTGTCAAAAAGTGTAGCGGGGAAGATCCTGTAGCGAACATCTTCTGACACTTTCTGTATATCGATTTGTGTCTCAAATTTGTTTACATGAGATACTGGGTCTCCATACCCATCAAAGTTTAGCAGTGTGGGCATTTTGAATTTACTGGGGGTTTCTGCCACAACAATCCTTTGGACGAACGGAGTGCCCCTCCTCCGATTGTACTCTATGTGGGAAGTTCGACCCTCGACTAGCTGTTGTACTGCCTGGTTCAGAGCATCAATCTGAGCCTGAACCACGTCTGGGATCGCTGGGGTGACCGATGCCGGAGGAGCGGACTCATCGTGCCTCTCACGACGGTCGTTGAGTACGTCCCTTAAATCATCATCCCTGCGTCTCTGCTCGCTAACTCCTAGCCGATCAAAGACGTTATGCTGCTTGGGTTGACCCCAGCGTTATGGCTTGCTGGCCTATTTTCTCTAGGTGGGGGGTTTCTGTCTCCACCTCTTTTCTCATTCCTCCGACCAGCATTTCCTCTGCCAGAGTCGACTTCATTATAGTCATGGTCATCCGTAAACTGTGGCCGACTTCGGCGTGATCGGTTGTTCACGCTATTTCCTCCACGGGCTGGTTTTTCCCGAGCGCCGGGGGGAGGCCTGCGCTAGTCGTTGGGTCCCCGTGCATTATTATGCCGTGGGGGGCCCCTGACCGCAGAGCCTGACTCGTGATGCCTTCTGTTGGCAGAAGGATGTTGTCCCCTGCTTGGTGGATTTGGCTCTTCGTCCCCTGGGCATCTAGGGCTGCAGGGCGGCTGCCCGACCCTACTCTGCCTCTGGCGCTGGGGATTGCCTCGACCAGCCTGAGATGGAAGGTGCTGCTCAGGATCCCTAACTGGGACATCGTCCTGAGCCACAGGCGGTTGTTCCGACCTTTGAGGGCTTGCTGGTTAAAGTGGAGGACTTGGATTGAGAGCCTGCTGTGGTGGCGCGCTCGGTGGCTGATCCGGCTGAGAGGCCGGCATAGCCTGTCCTCGAGCCAATTGAATGGCTGCTTCAAGAGCAGCCATGGCATCCCTCTGTCGACAGTCCATGTCCGCCTGCCACTCACTCAGCTGCTGGCGCTGACGTTCAATTTCTCTCCGCTGCAGCGTCATTGTCTCCGCTGCGTTCTCCTGATTGGCCCTCAGTTTGGCCAACTCATCCTACAACACCCCCAGTGTTGCCCTCAGCGTTTCCGTATCCAACTCCTCCTCTTCAAACTCTAAATGTAGTTCATTCTCCAACACATTTGGAGGAGGAGGTTGAGACGATGCAGCGCCAGCGGCTGGTTCAGCTTTCTTAGAAGTCTTTGCCATTAGATTTTCTTACAACTTCTTGAGTTCAACTCTCAATGAAAGCACCAGAATGTTGACCCTCGATTTGGCCAACGACACAGATTCAAGAATACGACAAGAAATAAGATAATAATCAAGAGTTTAATCTAATGGTAAAGATTAGACACAGACGATTTATAGTGGTTCTGCCCCAAAGAATGGTAATGACCTACATCCACTTAGTGCTATTATTAATATTGAATCCCAATGTCGTGATCAAAGAACTAGGGTTCTTGAGTTTCACAAACCTTGGGAGAATTACAACAAGACGATGGATAATCGCACTGTATGTTCTTTCTCTTAGTATTCAGGAAAAAGATTCAAAGGTCAAAAGTCATTTCCTTGAGCTAGTTCATGCATATTTATAGGCTCAATGGGGGTTACATGGGCCAAAGGGCCTTAACTATCCTTAATATCTGTGTATCAAGGCAATAAAGAGGAAATAATCAACGTAATTATTATAAGATTACAATCTTTTAAGGAAATAAACTGAATCATACAACCAGCATGGTCGTATCTAATCGTGAGGTTTGACGAAGCAATGTGTAGCTGGTCGATAATCGAACAACATCTCCTTATTTCGACTCTGCCATGTATTAACCACGTGTGAGAAATTCTTGCCACGTCATCAGCAGCTGTTTTTGGGTAAACAAGAGTGTTGAGAACAGCGGAGTAGATAAAGGCTTAGAATCAAGGAGTCATGTCTTCGTAAGTGAATTTCGAATATATTTAGCCTGATTGAGATGCAAACCAGCAGGGGATTTATGAACTTCAACACCCAAGAAAAAAATGAAGAGGACCCAAGTCTTTAATAGCGAACTGAGATTGCAAATAGCTTGTGAAACGAGAAAGTGTAGTGGAGCAAGAACCAATAAGGATGATATCATCCACATATACCAGTTAAACAATCATAGCAAAGGCAGAAGTGAAAATGAACATTGAACTATCAGCCTTAGAGGCATGAAAATGTTGGAAAATCATTAAGAGCACGCAACGAAAACTTTGCGTGGTGGGCCCATTGTTATGTTTATGAACAACAAAACAACTACAATAATTTTTTTTCATTAATCTTATAAAAAATTATATGACCAAGAAAACAATCCAGAAACATTATCATACAATACTATTAATCATGCAACAAATATATATATATATATATAAATATACAATATATTTATATACAACATATAAACACAAAAAATCAAGAACATAAACTTTTACCTCTTGAAGCCTATCAAGTGTCCTTGAGTCTTTTCATAATTTTTATCGATATTCCTATACAAAGCTTTAAGCACTCAAACCACGATCTTCCGAAGTGTTCTCTACACCTCAAGATGTGTGTGGGCACATAAAGAACAAGGGTTTGTATTTTAGGAATCACAAGTGTTTCTCAACACATGAGAACTTGGATTATGGTCTGAGAATAGCTAGAATAAAGAAGAAGAAGGAAAAACTTTTTGTCTGACAAAAAGCTCTGAATGATTTGTGTAACGACCCAAAATTGCTAATAGGGTTTAGTGCCTTAATTAGCATGCCGAGAGGGCATAATTGGATATATGTGTGTTAATTGATTAAATGTGTTACTATGTGGCATGCATGATTAATATGATTATGTGAGTATATTATATGCATGTTTATGAGTATTAAATATGCATGTGTACCATTTATTGTTCATAAGGGCATATTTGTAATTTTGGCTCGTTTAGGGCATAAATGTGATTATATGTGATAAATGGCTGAGACCACATTGTTATGTGGATATATTTGCAGTATATGGCTTGAGACGTCCTAGTGAGCAGTATAGTGAAATAGTCATAGTGGGGTTTAATACCCGACTCGAGGGAGCCTAGGGGTAATTTAGGAATTTAGAGAATATTTTGGGATTTATTGAGTAATGAATAAGTATTTGGTAATTAGTTGGACGTGACAGGATTAACTAGTAAACGGTAGGAACACTTGAGGAGTTAGCGGGAATTAGGGGAAAGACCATTTTACCCTTGGAGACGATTAGGGGGCTGAGAGAATTTGAGGGTATTCTAGTCTTTTTATCTAAGAGTTTGATCAGTTGGGTTTTAGGAAACAAGCAGAACCCTCTTGAAGTATTCAAAATTTTTTCTCCCTCTCACTCACGTTCTCAAACTCTCCCTCTCATTCTGTCTTGTAGCAGAAGGAAAAACAGAAGGAATTTGAGGCTTGAGTTGGGGATTTTGGAAGGAACTAAGTTGGGATTAGTCAGAAGTGTGTAGGGGAGTTAAGCTACAACTGAGGTAAGGTTTCAGACCTTTGATTGTGGAATTTCTTCTTGTTCTTTTGCTAGGAATTTAGACAATTAGGTTGGAATTGAGCGGAGTTTTGGGTGATGGATTACTGCTGAATTGGGATGGTAGCTTCAGTAAGATTTTTTATGTTTTATGTTTAAGATATGAGATTAAGAGTCCTAGACTCGTAGCTGAGTTTGATTTTGGTTAGGGTGCTTGTTATGGTTGAATTTTGAGGGTTTAGATGGGAAAAATGCTGGAAAAACCCAGGGGATTCTGGGTTTGCGGGGGCGCGCCGTATCCCAACTCATGGGCGTCGCGGCCCATATGCCCAGTATGCCCTGGGAGGGCCTGCTGTCATGAGGGCATGTCGCGGCCCTAGGGGGCAAGCCGCGGCCTGCCTCCCCCACATGGATGAGGCTATGCCTCTGACTTGAGGCACGCCGCGACCCTCAGGGCCAGGTCGCGGCCCGCCTAGGATAATTTTTAGGCTCGGGGATTCGAACCTAGGCGCTCGAGACGAATTCTACTACCCAGTTTAGTAGAATTCGAGGACTCAGAGACTAGTTTTTGTTTCCTAAATATTTATTTGGATTAGGAATTTGATGGTTACCCATTGACACTGTGACTAGGTTTACCGCTACGGCTCAGGACTGAGGATCGGGCTCGGGACTGGTCTTAATTCTCAGCTCGGGATTCGAGGTAAGAAAACTGCACCCTTGTGGTTGTGAACGGGGCTGATTTTCCCAATAATTGAATATGTGTACTATGTGACTGTATGATTGTTATGTATATGAGTATGAACGACCTAAGAGTGCCGGGGCTGATGATAAGTGTACTGAACTCAGCTCGGCCTAAGCAAGTCGGGGTCAGCTAGATAAACAAGGGCCTCGACCTAAGCGTGCCAACCCTGAACACTTGTGAAACTCGTTAAGATATGAACTTGCGTTATATGTGTACCATTGGTTAGTTTAATGCTTGTATTCTGTTATATAGTTGAACTGGTTGTGTTAAGATTGATTGAATACTACTGTTTTTATATGTGCTTGTTGTTTATGGTTTTCTTGTTGGGCCTTGGCTCATGGGTGCTACGTGGTGCAGGTAAAGGCAAAGGGAAACTGGATCAACCATGAGTTGGAGAGCTCTGGGGGCGAAGTGTACATAATCAGCTACATGTCCGCCACGGCTGAGGGAAAGTGTAATGCCCCAAAATCCCTAATAAGGTTTAGGACCTTGATTAGGAGGCCGGGAGGGCCATAATTTATTTATTATATTATTAAATGATTATATGCATGTGTTATGTGAATTATATTATGATATGATGATAAATGCATGCATATGGGTCCATTTTTAATTATAAGGGCATTTTGGTAATTTGGCCCGTTGAGGGCGTAATTGTGCATTTTCATGCATGTGGGTGAATTATGAATAATACCACATTATATGTGGATTTTTTCAAGCCATTCGGCATGAGACAATCTTTGAATGCAAGTTATTTGTCTGGTCATAACGGGGTTAGTTTCGGGGCTCGGGGTAATTTGGTAATTAGAACATTGTCGAGAATTAAAGGGTAATGGGATGTGATTTATTAGCATTTGAGAATATTGGGAGTAACGAAAATTGGAGGATGTTAATTTTGATTAGCGGGATTAGATGGGAAAGGACAATTTTACCCTTGGGGGCTGTTAAGGAAAGAAGATGAGCCTAGAGGCATTTTGGTCTTTTGGACCTAAAGGATATATATATAAACTAAAAGGGCTGTAGAAAACAGAGCATTTCTTCTTCCTCTCTTGTTCATCTTCTTCTCCTCATTTCTCTTTGGATTTTGAAGCTCAAGTTGAGGGTTCAAGCTTGGAAATTGATGTTTGAGGTTCTAGGCTTGTGTTCAATCATTGAAGAGGGTTTAATCTTGAGCTTAAGGTAAGATTCAGCCATGAATTTCCTAGTTCCTTACTCTGTTTTTTTTTTTGTTAGTTTTGAGGTTGAAGTTTTGATCATAGGAATGGGAATTTAATGAGGATTTTATTGGTTTAAAGCTTAGGTTTTGTTGGTTATATGATAGACAAGGTGTGGTAATAGTTGGGACCTTTGCTTTGTTATGTTGGTAGTGTCTTAGTGAAAAACAGGGGTTTTTGGCTGGGTTCCAGGTGGGGCCGCGGCTCTGTTCTAGAGCGACGTGACCTAAGCTTGATGAAGAAGCTAGTGGGTGCAAGAAGGCCGTTGGGCCGCAGCATGGGAAAGGTAGGGCCACGGCCCGTGTTGGGGATTGAAGGGTGGCCGCTTCTTTTTGGGAGGTGGGCCGCGACATGGTTGATGGACCCAAAACGGGTATGTTTTAAATATTTATAAATTGCAAGCGCATGGATCGTTCATATAGAATAGTGATCGTGTAAGCAAGGATGTCGAACCTAAAGGAGTTGTCTAAAATCGAAAAGAAAACTATTTTAAACCAAAATTAATAAAGTCTAACCTAGTTCCAAAGATTGATGGAATTTTTGTATAATAAAAATAATATAAAAGATAATAATAAAGATATTAAAGACAATATATTTAACTAAATTAATAATTAAAATCAAGATGGTAAAAGAAAGATTATTAAGATAATAGAATCCACAAAATATAAGTTCAATAATATTTATAAGTACATTGATTCCCAAGTTTCAGTGATAGTTAAAATAAATCAAACTATCATTTTCCAAATAGATTTATAATTTTAAGCACAAATTACTTCTAAAAAGATAAGATTTTTCTTCACTTTTCAAAATTATAATTTCAAAGCATTTAGTGCAAATCAATCTAATGAAATAACAAATAAATCAATGAACATTATTTATAAGGCAAAACATAATATTTTTGTTCTAAGCATGGATGTGTACAATTTAATGACACATCTTACACAAAGAATATTATGTTCTTGCACTAATGAAGAACAAAGTGTAAATATGTGCTAACAATCCAAAATACATGATCTTTAAGATGAAAGAAGATATTTGAAGAAGAAAATTTCATAAACTTTGTTGCACAAAATGGGAAATCAACATACAAAATGAATACTATCTAGTTACATATTGTTTCATCATCACCTTAATAATCTTAAAAAGATTAGAAACTCATAACTAGAATAACAAATACAAACTAAAAATTACAAACATAAATAGGAAAATTTGGAGGATGAACCCCCAAATTTTTCCTCTAAAAATACATAGAAAATAACCAAAAAGAAGAAGAAGAAGATGAAGAGAATAGAGAGGTTTGAAAGTGTAGAAATTTTGTGTAGTGTGGTAACCTCTTTAAAATGAGCACCCTACTCCCTTATTTATAGCAAAAAAAAGTGTATTAAAATAATCAATTTAAATTAATTAAATTGATTAAATTAATTTAATTAATTATAATATGGTAAATAGGGGTAAATTATAGGGTGTAATAATGATGTTTTGGGGTAAAATGTGTAGAAAGTGGGGTAAAAATGTGACATTTTTAGACAAGGGGGCAAAGTTGAAATTGTTGGGCTCAAAAAAAACACAAAAGAGGCAGCTTAGTGGCAGTTGGGATGGCTGGGCCGAATGAATGCATAGGCCCGCGTGGTGTACGCCTGGCTGGCTGAAGGCAGGGATCAGATGGCTGGGAAGAAGAAAACGTGGGCTGGTGGCGTGCTTGCTTTGGGAGGCTACTGCTTGTTGAGATGATAGGCTGTGAAGGCACCTGGGGGCTTTGGAGCTTGAGCCGAAGAAGGGATGTGATGGTTGAAGGAAGTGGGCCGGATGGGTGCTGAAGGCAAATTGGGCACGTGGACCTGCTGGAAGGTGAAAAGATTGGCATTGGGCCTGGCAAGAAGATGGGTGCATCAGGTGGCTGGGAAGCTTCAGGCTGGCAGCTGGGAGAAGCTTCGGTGGTGTGGAGATGGGCTGAAAGGGTGCAACTGGGGAGAGTTGGGCCTGGCTGACTTCGTGGGGTGCAAGGGCTGAATATTTTTCCTCTAAAAAATGCCATATTTTGCTTTTCTTTTTTCAGCTTTAACTCTTTCTTTTTCTCTTCTTTTCAAAGTACCAAAATGCAATAATTTCCCTACAAAATAAATATGAAATAAATCATAATAAAACATTTTCAACTATAAAATAAATCAATTTAATTCTTTGAAAATATTAATTATAACTTAATTTATATTTAACATTTAGTTCAATAATACAACATTTTTTTACCTCAAATTAAACTACAATAATTCAAATAATTAACTACAACATTTTACAACAAAATAACTATAAAAACACATAAAAATATATAAAATCAAAATAAACCCAATAAATTAGAAATTACTTAAAAACTTAATAAATCAATTAAAAACTCAAGAATTAAGCAACAATTAGCACATAAAGAGTGGTAAAATAACTCTATTTTGTAGAGTTATCAATGGTGGATGTAGGGTCACGACCCTTAGTGGCATTTTTGGCCGGAAATGTGTTTTGATCATGGGAATCCAAACCTTAGGCCTCAGGATCGTTCCTACTACCCGGTTTAGTGGGATTTGATGTCCCGGAGGCTAGGTCTTGGTCTGGGAACCCTTTTATTGAATGATTTTATTGATGGAATCCCATATTTGGTTATGGCTAGGTGACTGCTAAGGGATCAAAGAAATGATCGTTCTCAAGGGTCATTCAATTATTATTTCTCGCTCGAACCAGACGTAAGAAAACTGCACCCAATATGTGATGCATGTGATGCATGAGATACATGTGATTAGGGCATGCCGTGAATTTGAATATGAGATTGATCATAGCCTGAGTCTCTGTGTTTGTGCATGATCATAATTATGCTAGCAAGTGTTAAGTAAGCATGTTTAATGCCCTACATTTGGATATTTGACATATGATATATGCCTGGTAGCATTGCTTACTTGTGCGTGGCACTAACTAAATAGTCAGAATTGGCAATGGTGTCAGTATTAACTGTGAAGTTGTGACTCACTGGTCAAGTTCGGCAGTAGTACTGAGAATTGGTCACCTGGTATTGACTAATAAGTCAAGAACGGTCTTAGCATGTTTAACGCAAGCCGACAAAGATTAGATCTAATCGACATCTGCATTGAATGACTCAAATGAGCATTAATGACGGACCGACCTCAAGTTCGATGAAAACTAAAAGCCCTTGTCTAGCTTATGGCTAATCACTTAGAGCCAGGGCCAAAGAGCCCAAGTGACTTCTTCCTCACATGGCTATGGGTGTTGGGCCCGTAGTGACTTACCCATCAGTCACTAATCTGATTAGAACCAAGGCTAGAAGGCCCAGGTGACTTTTTCGTCACATGGCTATGGGTGCTGAGCCCGTAGTGACTACCCATCAGTCATTCACTGCGCTGTCACATGGCTGTGGGTGCTGAGCCCCGTAGTGACTTGCTCACCAATCACTCATTATGGTTAAACAGAACCTCGAAGTGATATTCACTCATATGTTCGGGGCTATAAGCTCTGTATGATTATAATGATCATCAATCACATGGCTGTGGGTGCTGAGCTCCGTAGTGACTTGCTCGCCAGTCACCCATTATGGTTAATGGAACCACAAAGTGTTAAATCACTCATCTGATTAGGATTGACTTGATAGTCGTCCATTCAAGAGGGCAGGATTCCTCATCATGAATCCCCCGTCATTATCATAACTTTATTGCATGCGTGATTAAGGCTATTATTGTTAGGCATGCACATTATGATTTTGTAGAGTCCAAGAACTTTACTTAGCTAGTTAGATAGTAGTATTATAGTATGTATAGTGTTATCTTTGTAACTGTGGATTTTTGGTTCAGACCGAGAATGATTTGGACACTCATAGTAGTACTTATAGATTTTCCAAGTTTAACCTATAGTTTAAGAATATTAAGTTTAACCTAAGGTTTGATTATATGACTGATATTAAGGATAATATTTGTTATACTATAAGGTTTAGATGAGGACCAATAGGATTTTAAGCACATGTTATGAATGGGTGATTAAGGATTAAGTATTTTGAGGATTTAATTTAATAAGGAGTAAAGTTTGAATGCAATAGGGTCAGTCAGCAGCTTTGAATACGTTGAGGGCTTAGTCAAGGCTGTTTACTCCATTCAAACTTAGCTAAAAATGTGTAATTTCGTGTTTAAATATTCAGCGTGTGCCGATATATCGCAGCTATAGGGGCCGATATATCGCAGCTATAAGGGGCGATATATCGCAGCACGTAGATACGGAAAACACGAAACGATGCACGGTCGCCTCGGGCATACTGGCCCAGGCGATATATCGCCTCCTTCAGCATAATTCAAATGTTTTTGAATTCTTTTTCCTTTCAGCCATTCAACTTCTTCATATATCCAGCATCTTTTGAACGAGTCTTCAGCCTCTGCTGAACGATTATTCAAATTATTTTCACCTAAAAAGCTATTATTTTTATTCAAGTAAAATTAAGATTCCTTCATTCCCAAACTCTATAAATAGGACCTAGTACCCAGCCATTATTCACCTTTTACTCTAAGTTCAGAAGCTGCAAGTGCTAGGAGAGTGTGAGAGTTAAACACTTGGGTGGGGAAATCATAAGCTTAATCATCTTAAGCTTATCAAACACTTTGGGAAGTAAGATTTCATAGTATTTCAGTTCGAGGGTTAGATTGATCTACAAGTCCTCAAGGTATTCAATACACTCTATTTCATTGGTTTTATGTTATGTTTCCCTTCTCTTAGTTTTCCATTCAGTTCCCTAACCTCATTCTTATTTTGGTTAGGAAAACTAAGTTCTTGAGCACATAAGTTTCGGTAAGCATGTTTTTCAAATGGTTTAGTATTTCCATCCCTTTCATTTCATCTCTTTTCTTCTTTAGACTCACTCTTTCTAATGGTTATTAGGAGTGTTCCAAAAAGTCCCAACTCAGTCCACATATCCCGGTAACTTTGGTAAGGAAAATAGGCTAGAATCAATATGTTATATGCTTATGTTATCTTATGTTTTATGTTATTAAATGTGTTATGATATGTATGCATGTATGTTTGTAGGCTTGGGCATATGACCCATATGACTAACAAGACCCCAAATGGGTTATGGGCATATGACCTACTTAGCTAGTAGGACCCCACTAATCCCATGGGCATATGCTTGTTTAGTCTATGGGACCCCAAGTAATAATGGCCATTATAATAAGTGTATGTTATATGTATTATGTTAAGTCTTTATGTTTCTTATGAAATTATGTTTATGACTATGTATTAGATTTTCCTTGCTGGGCATTAGGCTCATTCCTTTTTGTTTTATGTGCAGGAAAATAGCTTTAAGAGGCGGTAAGATTCATGGACGCTTAGAGGATGTGTATCGATGGTGAATGGAGTCAAGGGGCCGAGCGTTATTCGATTTGAGGATGTAGTTTCTGTTTTATGTCTTTTACATGTATTTTCCGCACTATTTATGTAATGTCTTTTTAATTTAAATCATGTTTTTTTTTTAAGACAATGGGATCCCATATCTTACTTATTTTATGTAAGTAACTCTATTTCTACACGTTTCCAATAAAGTATGGTATTTTTGCAAAAATGTAAGTTTTATGTATAGTTTCGTTAATGGTCCAAAAAGTCTAGATTAGTGGGTCATTACAGATTTGATGACATGTTATTACTGTTCATGAGCATATTGAGTTTTCTTGATGGGCTTCGGCTCACGAGTGCTATGTGGTACAGGTAAAGGCAAAAGAAAGCTAGACCATCCTTTAGTTGGAGAGCTTAGGTGACGATGTGTACATATGCAGCAGCTCGACTGCCACGGCCGAGGGTTGAATGAGGAACTAGGGTTAAACCTTATTTTTCTGCTTAGATCGGCTGGTTGAAAATATTTTCTTGTAATTAACCTTTAAATTATATTTTTGGGATCCCAATATATACAGTAAACGTTTTAGTGAAACGTTATATCTTAACCAAAAAATTTAATCCTAAACCGCTAATCATACTTAGTTACACGATTATGGCCAAATGACTCGATTAGAGAGTTTAGCACTGTTCAAATTGCACACCGTAACGGTCCCTGGAGTTTAGGGCATTATAGAAAGTACAGGGACAGAGCCCTAAAACTTGTATTTTGCCATTAGAGTGGTTTTTGGCTGTATTAAATTTTTGTGATTGTAAATTACCACTTATACCCTGTTTTTAGGATCCCATGTATCAATAATCTGTTTTAATGAAAATTAACCATTTATGACCAAAATATTTTAACCCTAACCTGATAGTTGATCTTAGGATCACATTATTGTTCAAACGACTTGATTAGCAAGTCTTGCACTATTTTAAAATACACAGTGTAACGATCTTGGTTATCCAGGGTGTTACAACTTGGTATTAGAGCGGCCTAGGTTTAAGGGTTCCTGAAGACTGGCTGGGCATGTACACTCGCCGCTAAAGACAAGCTCGTCTCAGGGTTTGGTAATTATATACATGTGATTGCATGCTTAAATGTTTAAACGAAATGTAAATGTTTTAATCTGTATGATTAATAGGGAGCATGAGATACTGATAGGGCCTGTTCCTTGACTGTTGTGTGATTATGATGAGGCATGCTTATTAGCATTGCTACTGCATGTGAATGAATGTTTAAATGCTGGTTTGTATCTTGATTGCATATTGTTGGTTGAGTTTCAATGGTGAACCATGGAAAGACTATTAACCTGTCATCGTTGCGTCCAAGGAGATCAATAAGACTAGCCGGCATACGAGTCGAGGCTAGAGATGATGAGCAGGGCCAGAGCCCTCCGCTAGTCCCAGAGAACTGGCAGATCCATCTCTTGAGACAGCAGGCTCCGTCAGGGAGTGTTGCACCTATTACGCCACCTGTTGTGGCACGAGTTGTACAACCACCTGAGGTTGGGAACAGGTGGGAGCCACTTTATGAACGGTTTAGGAGACAACATCCTCCAACCATTGAGGGAGGACCAAATCCACTGAAGACTGAATAATACATGAGTATGATCACCTCCATCCTGGATTTCATGAGGGTGGAAGGTAATGATAGGGTGGCCTGTGCCACCTATATGCTTAGAGAGGATGACCGTATTTGGT
Source organism: Humulus lupulus (assembly GCF_963169125.1). NCBI lineage: Eukaryota > Viridiplantae > Streptophyta > Magnoliopsida > Rosales > Cannabaceae > Humulus > Humulus lupulus. The sequence goes on from NC_084802.1 coordinate 211,284,895, forward strand.
GGGAGGTGGAATCACAGACTTGGGATATTTCTACTTTGAGTTGGGATGGGTTCAGAGATCTATTCAATCAGAAGTATTACAATGTTTCCATCAGGGCAGCAAAGGTGAACGAATTCATGGGATTGGTAGAGGGCAGCATGACAGTTACAGAGTATGCCCTGAAGTTTGATAGGCTAGCGAAGTTTGCATCAGACTTAGTGCCTACATATGTGGCCAAATAGGACAGGTTCGTTCGAGGGCTTAATGCTATGATAGCCCGGGATGTGAGGATTACATATACTGTGCAGACAACTTATGCCCGGCTGTTGAGAAGGCTCTTATCGCTGAAGAGGTAGAGAATAAGATATGGAGGGAGAACGCTATGAGACAGGATGTTCGCAGGGCAGTGCCTTCATCCACAGGGTTTGGTAGGGGCGGAGGCCCCAGTGATCTAAAAAGGAAGACCCCTGACACTTCGACCACTGCTGGTCCTGATAGGAGGGGTCGGCGTGCTCATGGTGGCCGCCAGGGAAGCGATGAGACATGGAGAAGTTACCCAAAATGCACGAGATGCAAAAAGTGCCATCCAGATGAATGTCAGGCAAAGGCTCGTTATCTGTGCGGGGTGGTGGGACACCTCAAGAAGGATTGCCCAACAGCAAAGAAAGAGGAACCAGGAAAGGTGGACAACTTGACTCCAGCTCGAGTGTTCACCTTGACGCAGGTAGAAGCCGAGGCTAGTCCCTCGGTAGTGACAGGTCAGCTTTCTAGCACTGGCTCTTCATATACTTTATTGATTAACTCTGGTGCTACACATTCGTTTGTTTCTAGTAAGGTGATTTATAGATTGTGTAGGCCTAGTGAGTAGTATATTGCAGGGTTTAGGACTATACTGCCAACAAGGGAATTGGTAATTTCTAGGAGATGGTATAGAACACTGCCAATGATGGTAGATAGTAGGGAACTATCAGTAGATTTGATTGAGTTGGGCATGGATGATTTTGATATGATTTGGGGGATGGATTGGCTGGTCAGATTTGGGGCTACTATAGATTGCAGGAAGAAGATGGTGACCACTGAGCCTGAGGGTGAGGATCCTTTTGTTTTCATGGGTGATGTGCATGGACCCCGCATACCCATGATATCAGCATTGGGGGCTAGGGACCTATTACAGGGAGGTTGTATAGGTTTTCTAGCTAGTGTGGTTGATACCACCAGAGTTATGCCAGTGGGCTCAGGAGAGATCAGGTTGGTATGTGAGTTCTTGAATGTGTTTCCTGAAGATTTTCCAGGACTGCCGCCGCATCGGGAGATTCAGTTTGTCATCGAGTTATTGTCGGGTACAAAGCCAATGTCAAGGGCACCATATAGAATGGCTCCGGTAAAGTTAAAGGAATTGAAGAAACAGTTGCAGGAGCTTCTGGACTTGGGGTTTATTAGACCTAGCTTCTCGCCATGGGGTGCTCCAGTTTTGTTTGTGAATAAGAAGGACGCGACTCTAAGAATGTGTATAGACTACATGGAGTTGAACAAGTTGACCATCAAGAACAAATACCTTTTACCAAGGATCGATGACCTGTTCAATCAGCTGCAGGGAAAAACGGTATTCTCGAAGATTGATCTTCGATCTGGTTACCACCAGCTAAGGATCAAGGACAAGGATATTCCAAAGACGACCTTCCGAACAAGGTGTGGGCATTATAAGTTCTTGGTCATGTTGTTTGGTCTGACCAATGCCCCAGCAGCATTCATGGATCTGATGAACAGGGTGTTTAAGGACTTCCTAGACCAGTTTGTGATTGTCTTCATTGATGATATCTTGGTTTACTCTAATTCAGAGGCAAAGCATGAACAACATCTCCGACAGGTATTGCAGAGGTTGAGAAAGCATCAGCTGTATGCTAAGTTTAAAAAGTGCGAGTTCTGGCTACCAAAAGTGACATTCCTTGGACACATTGTTGGTGGAGATGGGATTAAGGAGGATCCAGCCAAGGTTGAGGCAGTTATAGATTGGTCGAGGCCAAGGAACGCATCGGAGTTTAGGAGCTTCCTTGGGTTAGCGGGATATTATAGACGGTTTCTGGAAGGATTTTCGAAGATTGCTGCACTGATGACAAAATTGACACGGAAGAATCTGAAGTTCGTCTGGTCAGACAAGTGTGAGAATAACTTCTAGGAACTAAAACGACAGCTGATTATTGCTCCTATGTTAAGTCTTCCTTCGGAGGAAGGGAAGTTTGTAGTATACTGTGACGCATCGAGATTGGGATTAGGATGCATGTTGATGCAGAATGAGAAGGTTATTGCTTATGCGTCATGGCAGCTGAAGGAGTATGAGCAGCGATACCCTACCCATGATCTAGAGTTGGCAGTGGTGGTATTCGCACTAAAAGTTTGGCAACATTACTTGTATGGAGAGAAGTGCAAGATATACACTGATCATAAGAGTTTGAAGTATTTCTTCACCAAGAAGGACTTGAATATGAGGCAAAGATTTTGGCTGGAGTTGGTAAAGGACTATGATTGTGATATACTTTATCACCCATGGAAAGCCAATGTAGTGGCAGATGCGTTGAGTCGGAGGGGCCCATGACAATTATTTAGCTCTAAACAAATACATAGGAGTTGGCAGAAGAGATGTCCAGAGTGAGGATAAAATTGGTTGTGGGTCGGCTGGCAAATATTACCTTATAGTCGACCCTTCTGGAGAGGTTAAGAGATGGTCAAATGGATGATACACAGTTGCAGGAGGTTAGAGGGAATGTCCTAGCTGGAGTGGCTAAGGATTATTCTATTTAAGAGACAAGTTTATTATGGTATAAGGGTCGGATTTGTATCCCGACAGATGTGGGTATTAAACAAGAGATACTTGATGAATCTCATACTACACCATACTCACTCCATTCTGGCACCACAAAGATGTATCAGGATCTATGGACTTTATATTGGTGGCCTGGGATGAAGAAGGATGTAGTGGAGTATGTGGCCAAGTATCTAACCTGTCAGCAGGTGAAGGCTGAGCATCAGTGACCAGCGAGGTTGCTACAGCCTTTGGGTATTCCCGAGTGGAAGTGGGAAGACATTACCATGGATTTTGTGGGAGGTTTACCCAGGACAGTGGGGCTACATGACTGGGTGTGGGTGATAGTAGATAGATACACCAAGTTAGCTCACTTGCTACCAGTGAGGATGACCTATACTGTGGATCAGTATGCGGAGTTGTACGTGAGGGAGATTGTACGTCTCCATGGGGTTCCCAAATCTATAGTATCAGACTGGGATCCCATACTTACCTCCAAGTTTTGGGGTGGTTTGCAGAAGGCTATGGGGACTCAATTAAAGTTCAATACAACCTTTCATCCTCAGACAGATGGACAGTCTGAGAGGAAAATTCAGGTATTGGAAGACATGCTTAGGGTGTGCATGTTGGACTTCAAGGGGTCTTGGATTAAGTACCTCCCATTGATTGAGTTTTCATACAACAACTATCAATCAATGATTGGAGTAGCTCCATATTAGATATTGTATGGATGAAGATATAGATCACCCATTCATTGGGATGAGATGGGTGAGAGGAAGTATTTGGGACCGAAGATGGTTCAGAAGACTAATAAAACTATTCAGAAGATTCAAGCTCGAATGCTCGTTTCACAGAGCAGACAGAAAAGCTACGTTGATCCTAAGTGTAGGGATGTGGAATTCCAGGTAGGGGACCACGTGTTTCTGCGAGTGTCACCACTGCGAGGGATGAGAAGGTTTGGGAAAAAGGGCAAGCGAAGCCCTAGATTCATAGGACCTTTTGAGATCTTGGAGAGGATCGGGCAGGTGGCCTATAGGTTTGTCATATGAAGAGCGACCGGTTCAGGTCCTAGATAGGAAAGACAAGGTTCAACAAAACAAGACGATTCCTCTAGTCAAAGTATTATGGATGAATAACAAGGTCAAGGAAGCAACCTGGGAGCTTGAGTCAGCTATGCGGGATCGGTATCCTGATTTATTCAGGTAAATTTCGAGGATGAAATTTTCAGTGGGAGGGGATAGTTGTAACGACCCGAAATTACTAATAGGGTTTAGTGCCTTAATTAGTGTGCCGGAATGGCATAATTAGATATATGTGTGTTAGTTGATTAAATGCATGACTATGTGGCATGCATGATTAATATGATTATGTGAGTATATTATATGATGCTATATAGTTGAATTGGTTGTGTTAAGATTGATTGAATACTATTGTTATTATATGTGCTTGTTGTTTATGGTTTTCTTACTAAGCCTTGGCTCACAGGTGCTACGTGGTGCAGGTAAAGGCAAAGGGAAACTGGACCAACCTTGAGTTGGACAGCTCTGGGGGCGAAGTGTACATATTCAGTTGCTCGCCCGCCACGACCGAGGGAAAGTACAGGGACAGAGCCCTAAAACTTGTATTTTGCCATTACAGTGACTTTTAGCTGTATTAACTTTTTGAGATTGTAAATTACCACTTATACCCTGTTTTTTGGATCCCATGTATCAAACATTTGTTTTAATGAAAATTAACCACTTATGACTAAGAATCTTTTAACCCTAACTTGATAGTTGACCTTAGGATTACATTATTGTTCAAACGACTTGATTAGCAAGTCTTGCATTATTTTAAAATACACAGTGTAATGGTCTTGGTTATCCAGGGCATTACAATTTGTGTTCTGTGTATTGTGTGTATGTTGTCTTGTGTATTTTTTCTTTTCTTCTTCTATATCATATATATAGAGATTTATATTACCTTATTATTCCTAATAATAATAGTATTATAATATAATAATGATGATATGATTTGATTTAGGTAGATATTTAACTTGCCAAATTTGAAAAAATTATTTTCAAATTATTAAATAATTAAATAAATAAAATAAAAACTACACTGATACAATATCAATACAAGTAGTACACGCATGGCACAGTCCTTGGACTATGTCAGGCGTGTACTATTATTCCCTTTTTAGGGATTTGCATTTTTTTTCTTTTATTTAATTATTTAACTAAATCAATCTCCCACAAAATAAGGTATTTATTTTTTTAAGGAAAAGATGACAACCGTGTTTCAAAATTTAAATTCTAAATTCAAAATGATGATCATCATTATCATCTTTTAAAATTCAAAAAATCAAAAATCTATTTTTGAATTACCAATTTTATTTTCTCCAACTTAAATAAAATAATTAATCTCAAAATTTATTTATTTATATATATGAAATTCAAAATTTTATATATTTAAATTAACAAATATTTTCGAAATTAATATTTATTATTCAACCTCAATTATTATATAATTGCATACTTGACTCGAAGAATAAAACTCTTCTCAAATTCTCAAATTACAGTTACATCTTTGTATTAACTTTTATCTTGATATGGTGTTGATAGAGTCACCCTGGGGACCTATGGACCTACAATATCAAGCTTCGATAAATATTACATTATTAATCAAAGCCCTTTGATGAAATAATCATATTTATTAATCTCATGATTACTCCACTAAAAATATGAGATTGAACTCTTAATAATTACTTTATTAAGAATAAAGTGTCCATTGATATAATCATTACATACATCGTTAATCCTCTATTAATAGTTCATAATTAAAAGGGAATAAAATTATCGTTTTACCCTTTTAGTTATATCTTGTTCCTAGAGTACCATTGACTTTACTAGTGAATGTTGTGTCACAACAAGTTTGCGGCGTGAACGCTCATAACCTTTTCAGTTCCAAAAGTCAACCCAATAGGGAACCATTATTTAATCTATAAGAAGGTATAAATTCTATATCTGTTAAACTATGTCCCCAACCATATACATCATTGAGTCCCCAAAATAATTGTTCTCAGCCTGATCATTCTGACAAACCTTAGCGCATGAATCAAAGGATCAGATGACATATATAAGAGTTCATAGTAACCTCAGGATTAAGATTATCGTGTATATGATCGTCATTTGATGTATTTGATTAATACTATGAAACAGTGTTTAAACAAGTATTAACAAATCACATTTGGTCCAGTTCTACATACTCTCAACATGCAAAGTACCTCCACTAAAGTGTCCTACTACACTAGTAATCCGGATCTAGGTCACATGTATTCATAATACTAGTGGACCGTACTAGCAATAATTAATCTAAAGATTCCATAATTTTATTTTACAGCGAACTATTTAAGTTTATTATCTTAATGTCGATCCTCCCATACCAATATGAGAATAAGGCCACATAGATAAACGTTGGAATTTTCTGATATTCACTTAATATTATCATATAATATCGTTCATAGTCTATATATATATATATAATAATTCAATTCAATTATTTATTTCATTTAAAACATTTGTCAACTACAATTGCTTTACGGGCACTATTCCCAACAAAAAACCCCAAGATAATAAAGCGATACTGAGCTTTGTGAACCAAGCGCGAGACGACGATTTTAACCCATAAATAACTTGGCCGATTTGCAAACAAGAATGATGAAAGGAGTCAACAAACCCCTGTGGTTGACTAAGGAAAACATCCTCAGTGAGATCCCCATGTAGGAATGCATTCTGAACATCAAGCTAAGTAATTTGCCAATGTAAAGAGATTGCCAAACTGAGAACTAAGCAGATAGTGGTAGGCTTGATAACCAGACTTAAAGTCTCATGAAAATCAACACCCTAAGTTTGATGATAACCCTTGGCAACCAGCCGGGCCTTGACCTTGTCCACAGTCCCATCATGTTTAAGCTTGACCTGGTACACCCATTTACAACCTACAACTTTGCAGCCAGGGGGTCGGGGAACTAAAGTCCAAGTACTTTGGGACAGCAGGGCATCAAATTCAGTAGTCATGGCTGCAACCCAGTCAGGACTCTTCTGAGCTTCATGGAAAGAGGATGGTTCTACTGGAGTACCTACAACAACACTAAAAACACACATGGTTTAAAAATACCAGAAATTGCTATAGTAATCATTGGGTGTTCATTAGTGGGAATACGACTGTCTTCATGAGAACCATGCAACTCAGGAGGAGGAACAGAAGATGAAGAAGAAGAATCAGGAGGGAGTGAGGAAATCGGTAGGGAAATTGGAGGAGGAGTAGGAGAAGAAGGAGAGGAAGGTGTGGTAGAAGTAGTAGGTGGAGAAAAGACTTGAGAAATAGTAGGCTAAATAGGTAAAAAAGAGATACTTGGAAGAGTTGGTGGAGAGGCAGAGGTAGGAATAGAACGACGAAAAGGAAACTGAGATTCATTAAAGACGACATGTTGAGTAATATAAAGGTGTCCCGAGATGTGGTTAAAACCGAGAGGCTTTTTAATAGAACTCAGCTTTGAGAAGACAAGTATTTTAGGGTAACAAAATACTGTAAGAGTTCAACCTATATAGACCTAGGGGTGTTACTCATGAGAATTGGGAGTTATTCTCAAGAACATCTATGAATGGAAAGTGCACATGACGATTAACGGTGCAAAGCAAGATATTGAGGTCTCAAATTAACATAGCAAAGGTGTGTGTGTTATCATCGGTTTGTTACTAAGAAAAGTTGGTTCAATGCCTAGTGCAAACAATTTTTCAACAAACTTTTTGGTAATTACACTATAGTAAAGTTCAAGTTGAAAGACATTTTAATTTATACACTAATGCAATGACTTCTATAAGAGAGAGTAATTATTTAATCAAGTGGGGAAAATGTTATATTTTAAATATAATGTTTGATTGATTAAATAAGTATTACAAAAGATGGATTATTTAATCTAGTGAGGGAATGTTATATTATTTTATATAATATAATGTTTAGATTGAATAATGTGACAAATGTGTTTGTTACATATTGTAACATAACATTGAGAGTTACTAAATTGGAAAATGTGTGTACCCAATTGTGTAACATATTTTTGAGTTACAAAATCAGCTATAAATTTGTAACTTCCAAAATCACTCAATAATGTGTAGACTGAGAGTTACACATTTTGAGATTGGATTTCATAAGCCATAATGTGATATGGCTTTTGATGATATGTTTTTAATTCCAATTATGTTCATGGAGGTTACAAAATCATGTGAGAAAGGTATTGTGACATTTTGAGAAAATGTGTAAAATTGGGAGGTTGTAACAACCTCCAGGTCGTGGCCAAGAGCATCCCAGGGTGCGACCTAGGAGTTAGGGGCTAACGGCTACAACCTGGAATGTCCCAAGTTGCGGCCTGGAATGCTGGCAGCCAAATTCCAGTTTGCTCTCCTTTTGAATTTGAATGTTTTTGACAACCCAAGTAACTCCTAAATCTTAATTTTAATTTCATAAACATCCAATTAAATTGGTAACAGCCAAGGGGGTTGATGAAATTTGAAATTCAAAAGGTGTCTCAAAGCTCTATAAATAGGAGCCCAATGTTGATTTGTAAGACACATCATTTCTATCCATTAAAGCACTTTACTAGAAATAAACCAAAAATGCTTGATAATTCCAGATAACTATTTCAATTTGTGAGTTCCTTAATGCTTAGAGAATAGGGGGAATAAGCTTTTGGGCAAATGTCTTGAACCTTATTCAAGTTGGTGATCCTCACTACTCTACACTTTGGATGTGTGTGTGAGAGTTCTTTCTATTGTTCTTGCTCTTACTTTGTTCTTCTATTTCTATTGTTTTACTTCTTCCTTATTCTTCATATATTTATTTGTATTGTTATGCCTAAAGTTGCATTTTCTATTTACTTCTTTTATTTTACATCTCTCTAGTTTATTTGTATCTTTTGCAAATAGAATTGGATCTATCTTTCTATTCACCATATCTTTCTCTATTTACTTGTACTTTTGTGATAGAGTTGTAACACTTATTTATCTATCATCTTCTCTAATGTAACTTTTTGCATAGAGTTGTATATTAGTTTTATTATTTCCATTGAAGCAATATTATTTTCTCTTACAAACGTTAGGTATTTTTTACCAAAAAAAGTTGATATATGTGTATAAACGCGAAAATATTAGATATTTATGTTAAAGATGATACACTTTAACTAGGACTTAAATTTTGACCCATGTAGTTGGAGAGTCATGCAATCCATTAATGACGATGAAGATATAAAATGACATGTATGAAATTATACTACACATTAAGGTAAGCATGTCATAAAATAAAAATCTTATTTATTTTTTATTCAAATAACATGTGTTTACTTAATCATTAAAATGTTGTGTGCACATAACTAATACCAAAAGGGTAACGCACAAGTCAAGGCTTATATTTTATATATATATATACTATAGTGCAACCAATATAAGCAACTAAAACGACCCATGATATATATCATTTGAAAATCGCTAGTTATTGATCACTCATTAATTTTTATTATTATTTAAATATAATAATTTTGTTACTAAGTGATATTTAGTTTTGAAAAAAATATATTGTTTTCAACAATAAATTTTTTTGGATTTTGTTTTTAACTAATATTAGTGTGTCTTTATACTAGTAAAAAAAAATATAAGTTTCTACATTACGATAATTTCAAATATAGATTTTTTTTACAGAATATAAGATTGCCCTACAAATAAAACCAAAATTAGAGATGCTATGAAAAATAGAAATCAAATATAGATTGTTCTTTAACTTTTAAGTGAAATTGAACTTCCAGTATTAGTTGTAGATTGTGGTAAAATAATCGATCAATTTTGTCCCACATCCAATAAAAAATCAAACTCGAATAGTAGATATGCAAATTTATGGGAACCATGATTATTTAGAAAAGTAATCTAAAAATGTAAAATTTTCATTTTCTAATTTTATAGGGAATTTTTTTCAAATTTTTTTAACAATATAGAAATTTAAGTTTTGTTCATTTGTATAATTATAATTAGTAACTAACCCAAAAACAAGTATACAATAGTGTAACATGAATGTAAGAGGATGGATGAGCGTGAACGGAAGGGGAGGGATAAGTGAGATTGTATGGACTAATACAATAGGAATTAAAATTACAACTCATGACAAGAATGTTAGAATTATTATATAGACTAATATAATCACAAACATAATTTCATAATCACAACCATTAATTGAAGTGGCTACTAATTGTTAATAACCATAATGAGATGGTTAACACTTACTAATTGCATTTGAGATACAAGGTAGAACCCTAATGACTATAGGTTGGCCCATTAAATCATAGTCTACTATCTCTAACAATATGAGCCAAATAGGCCCAATATACCCTTTAGGGTAGAAAGACATAAGATACATATATCTCATATGTGTAATTGGGTGGTGTGGTGGTTCTTGGTAAGGGTTTGCTCTCCATAAGCTATCTCTTGTATTTTGCATTAGATCTTGGGTATTATTGTTGTTTTGACCGATTTGTAGTGCTCAAGGATGACCATTGGAGATTTAATGTCAAGCTTAGGAGGTATGTTTATCATTGTGCAATTAATGCCCTAAGTAGAATGTGATCTTGGTTGATATTGAGCATTGAAATTATTGTTTTTCAATCTGATTTATAATTCCTTAATGCTCATAATGTGTTTCTAAAACTAACAAAGAATTACAGTTGGACCAATGATTGATAAGATAACGTTACAACATTATGCTTAAAATACAAATAAAAATAGAGATAGATGAAAAGAGAATACAAACACAAAGCAAAAGTCACAAATAAAACAATAAGAATAAAGAAGGAAAACTTTCTTGCTTACACAATCTTAAGTTAATAGTAGTGGGGATCAGTAGACTTGAATAAGATTTGAAACATTTGTCCAAAAGCTTATTTTCCCTATTCTCTTAGCACTAAAGGACCCTCAAAGTGTTTGGAAATAACTCTCTTGAATTATCAAGCCTTTTTGTTTTTTAGCCAAGTGCTAAAATTAATAAAAATCTCATATTAACAAGTGAACAAATAGTCTTTATTTATAAAATTCTCGCTCTTCTTTGAATTTGAATGAGTGTCACAAAGCTCTTGACTGTTACCAATGTTTAATTGGGCGTTCATGGACTTAAATGGGAGATTTAGGGGTTACATAAGCTATTAGAATCGGGCAAAATAATTCAAACTGACTAAAAAGTCAAATTGTTACAGACCAAGCGACGCATCACCTCCTACCAGGCGACACATCGTCTTACAAACGATATGTTGCCTATCAGCAGGCGATGCATCGCTTGGTGTGTAATTTCAATGCCATTAGCACCTGCAACACATCGCTTCACCATGACTGACGTAACTTAATATTAACTTCAATTAGGGAAACCACTACTAGAGATGCTCTTAAAGAATAGAATATTGGTAACTTAATATATTTTAGGGAATATACCAATATAGTACTATGTTGTTTCTCCTTGTACTAACTTAATATCCTTTTTAATTAATACTATTTTAGTACCCTATTGTTTGTTTATCTTAATACTAACTTAGGTGATTTTTGATTGGTGGTAATGGAATGGAATGGAATGGAAATGAATCAATTTTCATTCCATTCCTTTTTTTGGTTGCATTTTAGAGTATAAGAATGTCATTCCAATAGAATGATTTTTCCACCATTTTTGTGGAATGACTATTCCATTTAAAAATGGGAGGAAAGACCATTCCAATGCAAGATTGAAAAAAAATCAGAATTTTTTATCAATTTTTTTATACATATTTATTTTTATTCCATTCCATTTCTATTTTTTTTTCTCATTCTCATTCCTATTCCTCCATTGTCATTCCCTCCAACCAAACAACACCTTAGTACCTATTGTTTTAATTAGTACCATTTTAATACCTTTTATATGATAAATCAATTGAAGATTATACATTTCCACCAATTTTGGAAAAAATATTTTTTATTATAATCAAAACCGCCCTAATTTATATTATTAAAATTATTTTTAGAATTGAAATATATTTATAAAATAAAAATATCAATTATTAAATAATAGAGAACTAAATATTAATATATATCTGTTGACCCTCGATTTGGCCAACGACACGTAATCAAATATACGACAGAAAGTGAGACGACAATTAAGAGTTTAATCTAATGGTAAAGAAGAAAACACCAACAATTTATAGTGGTTCGGCCCCAAAGAATGGTAATGACCTACGTCCACTTAGTGCTATTATTAATATTGAATCTCAAAGCCGTGATCAAAGAACTAGGGTTCTTGAGTTTCACAAACCTTGGGGGAATTACAATAAAACGATGGATAATCACACTATAGCTTTCTCTCTCAATACTCAGGAAAAAGATTCAAAGATCAAAAGTCCCTTCCTTGAGCTATTTCATGTATATTTATAGGCTCAAGGGGGGTTACATGGGCCATTGGGCCTTAACTCTCATTAATATTCGCGTATCAAGGTAATAAAGAGGAAATATCCAATGTAATTATTATAGGATTACAATATTAGAAGTGAATAAACCGAATCATACGACCAGCCTGGTCGTACCTAAAAGTCAACCTTGATGAAGCAATATGCATCTGGTCGATAACCGAACAACACCTTTTTCACTTTAACTCTACCACGTTTCAACCATGTGTGAGAAATCCTTGCCACGTCATCAACATCCGTTTTTGGGTAAACATTTGCCCCCCAAGTTTACTTTGTTGCGACCAACATAAAGTAAACTTAGGAAACTGACCCTTCATATGCCCCATAGAACCTGTCAGAGCCGTCATGCCTCTTCAAAAAAAGTAACCAATCATGTCCAATCGGGTCTTTCGTCTTTCCAATAACTTGTCTGAAGGGTATTTCAGTTCCCCATGTTTTGAAAAAGGTAATTCATGATTACTCTTTTTTTCATGTCAAAATCACTATAAATAATACCCCCAATTCACCTTTTAACTTTTTACTTTTCACTTGCCTTCTGTTTTTTCAAGAACTCCGAAGAACTTCAACTTGCAGAGCCTAGAAATCCCATGAAATTTCATCGTTGATCCAAGGAACTTCCATCTGGACGCTCAAAGCTTTCGTGTTCAGACTCCACCTTTCATCTAAGTAAGTTTCATGAACCTTTCAGTTTTTTTAGTTGCCATGCAGAGTTGTTTTTTATTCGTTTCGTATCTGAGTTCTTGGCTGTTCTTGACCGAAACTGTCTTGGGGTAAATGGGTATGTTTGATGTGTGATAAGGTAGTGAAATAACACTTCATAGGAATTAGGAGTCAGTTTGGTAGTCGAGATTGTAGATTTAGGGCGTAAAATTGAAGTAAAAATTCGATTTTTATGCTAGTTGAAAAACTGGGTTTTTCCCGCCCTCTCGGAGTCGAAAAAGTTTTCTCTGAAATTTTTTTTACTTCCGCTTTTTAATCTGTTTCTCAAATTGCTCGTAAGAAACTTCGTGTTTTTGCCAGAATGATGCTGGTCGTATAAAAGCTTAACGTTTATACGCGAGCAACGTTATTCCTACATTCAACACAAGTCTTTAGACTAAGTTCTCATCTCCCCTTTTCTATTCGCAGATTTTGATGCAAGATCCGTGGGGAGGTGAGAGACCAATTTACGATGACCTGCTCGCTCAATTGCTCGTGGATGTAGAACAGCCGTCGTTACTTATTCCGAACATCCCTTTTTCTCGAACTCCTCCCAACAAACTTCAGTCAAACCTTCTAGCCATGGGTAGAGTAAAATCCACTGCCCAGAAAAAGAAAAATAAACCTTCTGAACACCAGCTCGATCCACACGCGGAAACTCCCTCGACCAGTGGCAGAGCCGAGAATACTCCCGAGCCAGGAATCCAAGCTCAAGCCCAACTACAAAGCGCCACTCGACCAAATGTCGAATGGTACGTCGCCCCTCCTAGTCGAGTAACGATTAGGATGATCTCCAATTACATTAAGAAATATGGACTTCCTGGGGTGACCCCAGTCCAACCTACCCGAGATCAAAGGGAGAATCTGCCTGGAGGCGCGTATAGCGCCTGGTCGAGATACCATATCGAGGCAGGAGCGATCCTGCCTCTCCATCCTTTTTTCCAAGGAGTGGTCAATTACTTTGGGGTCGCTCCTTTTCAAAACACCCCAAACAGATATAGAATGCTCTCTCCACTCTATATCCTTTATAGCCACAAGAAGTGGCTAGTCCCCACACCACACGAGGTCAACTACTTGTTCGACCTAAAATCCAACCCCAACCAAGAAAACACGGGGTTCTTCCATTTCTGCCATCAGGAAACGGCTCGCACTTTTATCTCAAACATGGGGAAGTATCTTCTGGAGTACTTTCTGGCTGCCGATATGGTCGCGAACAACTTGACCTTCACACAAGGAGGTAAAGTCTTTGCACCCCTGGTCGTATATTTTTTTCTTTGATTCTTCCTGCATTTCTCTTAGAAATTTAGTGCATTTCAGGCCCCTGGTTGCGACCAGACCCCACTCCAGACATGGAGGTCCGATCAGCCCTCCTGGCCAGTATGACCGACATAAAGAAAAGTGTCAAACAGCTGGTCACAGAGGCCAATCTGAGACTGGTCGACCTTCTGGCACCTCACCAAGATGTGAGGGAAACTACTGCGGGGAGTGCCACTGGCACTGAGGTTCCCGAGCAGCAACAAGATGTTTCACAACCTCCTCCGAGGAGGGCAACTAGGGTGACCATCAACGAACCAACTGGTTCCCCACGACCTGCTGCTGCACCGACCCCTCCAGGGAAGGGAAAGAAGAAGGCCACAAAGCCTATTCTTGAGTCATCGGACGAGAACGATACTGATTTTATGCTTTTAGATAGTCTGCCTATCCCTTTTCACCTCTTCGATGGGGATGGAAAATTTAAATACCCTCCTTCTTTAAATTTAGACTTCTTCAGGCTAGAGAGTGAGTGTAGCACTAGTAATTGTAGCTCGTGTATTATACTTTCAATTTCTCTGTCCTTGTTTCATAGACATAGCAAGTTCCTTTTATTATATTGCCTAACTGTTCGCTTGTCTCTTTTTTGCAGACATGCTTGCCGAACGCGCTTTTGACTTGTACACTAAGTCAGCGAGCAAGAAGAAGTCCCACAAGCGCCAGTCTGGGGAGGGCTGCAGCAATCACACCGTTAAGAAGCCTCGAACAGACGACCCTCCTACGCCTACTCCAACGAGGGAGACAACTCCTCCACCAGCTCCTAATAGGGAGGCAACTCCTCCAACCCCAACAAACCCAGATCCTCTGTCTCCGTTCGGACAGACTCCTCCTCCAGCTTCAGTCAACCCTACGCCTCCAACATCCACTATCCAGCATTCGGCTGGTCGCCGGGAAGAGGTCTCGGGAGATGACCTCACGGGTGTGGTGCTTAACTCAGCCAAAGATAGGCTGTCGAGAATAACAAAGCATCAACGCAGCCGGGAGGCAATCCAAGAGACCGGCTCTATGGGGGTCGACCAAGTCCTCAGCCGCGCACTGAAAAAAATGCTCGCTGTAAGTTGTTTTCTTTATTGTACTTTATGAATTTTATTTTTAACTTGCTCCTATTTACAGCCTTATCTTTTTCTGATTGCAGGGGGTGCTTACCCTTACTTCTGGCTGGTAGTTCTCGAGGACACAGAATGCTCAGTTTGAGAAGAGACTTGGCGATCAGCTTAGTGCTGCTGAGGCTTGATATATCGAGCAACTCAAGGCGAAAGAAGCTTCCTATGCCGAGCAGCTGAAGACAGTCGAGGCGAAGCATACTGAGGCCTTCAAGGAGGCTGAGGCAAAACACCTCGAGGCGCTGCAGCTGACTGAGGCCAAGATCGCTTCTCTCGAAGAGGAGGTGAAGAGGAAGGATGCGAGTATTGACAAGATCACTGCATCAAAGGAGCAGTACAAGGAGGTCTCGCTCAATAATGACCGGGAAGCCCACAAGCTTCAAGATGAGCTGGCGATAAGCCGCCAGGAAGTTGCTGCACTGGAGGAACAAAATGCCCAGAACCTTGAAGATTATGAAGGGGCATCGTTCGAGTGTTTCTACCTATTCTAGAAGAACAACCCCAATGCTAACTTCTCCTATTTGCTAGACCATATCAGGGAGGTGGAGTTAGCAAGGTGTGTTGCTCGCCTGGAGGAAGAAACAATTCCAAGGTCTCCAGAGATTTCTTTAGCGGCTGGGATCGAGGGTGCCTTAAAAAAAGCTGGAGATGCAGTCGATCAGCAGCAAAAATCGTCACAAGATCCCTCGACTACTTCATAACTATCTTTTCTTTTTGAATTACATGACCTACGGACCATGATGTAAAAATAATTTTACTTATGTTTTAACTTTTACTGCTGCACGGGCATCTTTGTTTCTTTTTATTGAACAATTACATCCGAGCAGTCACTGCTCGCGATGTAAAAGAATTCATTTTGATATTATAATACCTGCATTTTATTATAGCATCTGCTTGCATGATCGAACTTAGCATAGTACTTTGGATTGACTTAACAAAATACAAAATTTTGAAAAATACTCTAAGTACCTTAGCATGCTTTCACTTATTTTGCTCATGTGTTTACATACCTTTCGATATGCTTTGCTTACTAGATGCCTTATATTCCCCCCAAGTGATTGAGGAGCTTTAGGTCCTTAGTCACTTGCCTTGACCAGAACCTGTTCGAACATTACTGCTCAGAATAAAGGGATTAAAACGATGATACAACAAAACAACACACGTAATGAGCAAATACTTGTAATAAATACAATAATTGGCAAGAATGACTGGCTGCACACAGTCCCTTATATTTCTAGTAATAAATGGACAAAATGTGTCTGTACGAATGATCAATAAGATCTTACACTTATAAGCGATTAGTCACATAAAATGACCAACCCTTTTTCATAACTTGTAAAAAGTAAAATTAATATAAGCCAATTCTTTAAGAAAAATTGTTTATTGATAGTACTTGCGCAGGTGTTCTCCATTCCAATAACGAGGAATGAGATCTCTATTTAAGCGAGTAAGTTTATAGGTGCCTGGATGAAGGACTTCTTCAATCTGTTATGGCCCTTCCCAATTAGGTCCGAGTACTCCAGCAGCCTGGTCGCGGGTGTTTAGGAAAACTCTTCGAAGTACTAGATCTCCGACGTTGAATTTTCTTTCACGTACTTTAGAGTTGAAATATCGGGCGACTTTTTACTGGTACACAGCTACTCAGAGTTGGGCTTGTTCACGTTTCTCATCGATCAAGTCCAGAGATTCCATCAATAGTTGGCTGTTAGAGCCTTGATCGTATGTTTTTCTGCGATGCGAGGGTGGATCTAACTCGACAGGCAACATAGCCTCATACCCATAAGCCAAAGAGAATGGAGTATGGCTTGTTGTTGTTCGATGGGAAGTTCTGTACGACCAAAGGACTTCAGGCAATTATTCTGGCCATGCTCCCTTAGCTTCTTCTAGTCTTTTCTTCAGAGTATCCTTTAGCGTTTTATTGACTGCTTCGACTTGTCAATTTTCTTGGGGATGAGCAACTGAAGAAAAGCTTTTGGTAATCCCATGCCGTTCACAAAATTCTGTGAATAAATCACTATCAAACTGCGTGTCGTTATCTGAGACGATTTTCCTCGACAATCTATAGCGACAAAATATGTTTTTGACTACAAAATCCAACACTTTCTTGGTCGTTATGGTTGCGAGTGGCTCAGCTTTGGCCCATTTAGTGAAGTAATCGACGGCAACCACAACATACTTGACACCGCCCTTTCCTGTGGGTAAAGATCCGATTAAATCTATACCCCAAACTGCAAACAACCACGAACTTTGCATCTGTTTCAGTTCATTAAGGGCTGCTCGTGGGATTTTGGAGAACCTCTAGCACATGTTGCACCTCCGTAAGAATTCCATCGAGTCTTCATTCATTGTTGGCCAGAAATACCATTTCCTCAGGATCTTTTTTGACAAGCTTTGCCCCCCAGCGTGGTCCCCGCAAAAGCCTTCGTGTACCTCTTTCATCAATTCTTTGGCATTCTCTTTCGAAACACATCCGACGAGTGGCATTGAGTATCCCCTTCGGTACAAGATTCCATCAACTAGGATATACCTAGCAGCCTGTCGCTGAAGGGTCCTAGCTTTGTTTTAGTCTGCTGGTAACACGCCTTACGTCAGATACTCTACGTATGATGCCATCCATGTATTCGCCACCTGGATCACTAGAGTGGTCTCCTCTGCTTGGATGCTTGGCACAGCTAGTCATTCAACTAGTACTATGTTCAGAGTATTAGCATCTTTTGCACTTGCTAGCTTGGCCAAAGCATCAGCGTTTGAATTCTGGTCACGAGGTACTTGCTGAAGGGTGTACTTGTCAAACTGTGCTAAAAGATCCTTTATTTTGTTTAAATAGGAAACCATCTTTAAACCTCGGGCTTGGTACTCTCCCATGACTTGATTTACCACCAATTGAGAGTCACTGTAAATGTCAAGGGTTTTTATATTCACGTCCCTGGCTAATCGTAACCCAGCAAGCAACGCTTCATATTCAGCCTCGTTGTTGGAAACAGTGAAGTCAAACCTAATTGCACAGTGAAATCGATGCCCTTCAGGCGTAATCAGGATCACTCCTGCCCCTGCATGATGCTCATTGGAAGAGCCATCTGTAAATAACTTCCATGAGGGAGGTTGGTTTTGAGACTCAGGCTCTTCGGTCTGCTCGCTATCTGTAAGTTCATTAAACTCTGCAATGAAGTCAGCCAGAGCTTGCCCTTTTATCGCTGCTCGTGGTAAGTAAGAGATATCGAACTGCCCAAGTTCGACTGCCCATTTCAACAATCTCCCTGCAGCCTCTGGCTTTTGTAGAACTTGCCGTAGAGGTTGGTCAGTCAAAACTATGATTGGGTGAGCTTGAAAGTAAGGCCGCAACTTCCTTGAGGCCAAAATTAAGCAATAGGCCAACTTTTCAATTGGTAGATATCGCAGCTCCACTACAATTAGCCTCTTGCTTACATAATAAACCGTCTTCTGCACGCCTTCTTCCTCCCTTACTAAGACAGCACTAGCAGCATATTCTGTAATCGCCAAGTGGACAAACAAAGTCTCCTCATTAATCAGTTTTGATAGGACGCGTGGTTATGCCATGTATGTCTTCAATGCTTGGAAATCCTGCTCGCACTCCTTTGTCCACTCAAATTTTTTGTTGCCTCTAAGTAGATTAAAAAATGGAACGCACTTGTCCGTTGACTTCGAAATAAATCTACTGAGAGCGGCAATTCTTCCAGTCAAACTTTGAATATCCTTAATCTTTGCTGGCGATTTCATATCGATCAGGGCTTTGATTTTCTTGGGATTGGCTTCAATTCCTCTCGAGTTAACTATAAATCCCAAGAACTTCCCTGATCCTACTCTGAAGGAGCATTTGAGAGGATTCAACTTCATCTGATATTTGAACAAGACGCTGAAGCACTCCTGAAAATCCTTTATATGCCCTTCTTCCTTCTTTGACTTGACCAGCATGTCGTCGACATAGACCTCCATGTTTGTGCCGATCAACTCCTTAAACATGTGGTTGACTAGTCGCTGGTAAGTCGCACCAGCGTTTTTCAAACCGTAGGGCATTACTTTGTAACAGTAAAGCCCTGTATTAGTCCGAAAGCTAGTGTGATCCTCATCAAGAGGATGCATACTAATCTGATTATACCCGGAGTATGCATCCATGAATGAGAGAATCTCATGCCCTGCAGTGGCAACGACTAGATGGTTGATTCTTGGGAGTGGGAAACAATCTTTGGGGTAGGCTTTATTAAGGTCTGTGAAATCCACGCATGTCCGCCTCTTGCCATTTGGCTTGGGAACTAGTACGGGATTAGAGACCCACGATGGATAAAATGCCACCCTGATGAACCCATTCTCCTTCAGCTTCTCGACTTCTTCTTTTAAGGCCTTTGATCTATCTTTGTCAAGCAGCCTTCTTTTCTGTTGCACCGGTGGAAAACTCTTGTCGATGTTCAGGACATGGCTGATGACTGCGGGGTCTATTCCAACCATGTCTTTGTGCGACCAGGCGAAACTTCCTAATTCCTCCTAAAATACTCCACCAGTGCTTGCTTCATTGTTGTCTCTAAGTTTTTACCGACTTTCAAAACCCTGATTGGATTTTCTTCATCGAGTTGGACCTCTTGAAGGTCCTCGATGGGTCATATTTCTTTCTCAAAATCCCCAAAGCAAGGATCCATGTCTCTATCCTCACTTTGGGCAACGCCCTATTTGGTGACATTATCACCTGACTGGGCTTGAGTATCAATTGCCATTTGCAACTCTTTTCTGGGAAAATCTCTCAATACAACTTTCTTTGCCTTGGTTATCGAGGAGTTGTAGCACTCTCTTACTTCCCGCTAATTTCCCAATACGCATTCTACCCCTGCGTCTGTTAGGAATTTCATGGCAAGGTGCCATATTGAAGTGACGGCTCGTAGGTCGACCAGAATTGGTCTCCCAATTACAGCATTGTACACCGAAGGACAATAAACTACTATGAAACTAGCGAGTAATGTCCTGTTAGAAGGTGCATTACCTGCTATAACTGGAAGCCTAATCTACCCCATTGGGGCGAGCCCTTCACCGGAAATACCATAGATGGTTTGGTTGCATGGCTCCAGGTCCTTGACGGACAGCTTCATTCTTTCCAGCGAAGACTTGTATAGGATGTTGACCGAACTTCCCGTGTCGACCAATATCCTCTTCACCATCATGTTGGCAATTTGTACGTCTATGACCAGCGGATCGAAGTGTGGGAATCGTACATTCTGGGCATCGTCTTCAGAGAAGGTTATCAATTCCTCCTCTGTTCGAGCCTTTTTTGATGTTCGATCCTCCACACTCATCATCTCGATGTCCTGGTCGTGGCGTAGGGTTCAAGCATATCGTTCCCTAGCCTTCCCACTGCCCCCTGAAAGATGTGGGCCTCCGCAGATGGTGAGTAAAGTGCCTGCCACAGGAGCTGGCTGTAGAGGTGGCAAGTGCTGGCGTGCAGGCACCCACTCGTTGCCACCTTGAGCCTCTCACTAAGACCCTCCTGGGGCTCGCACATATCTTCTTAGATGTCCCTGCCTAATCAAGAACTCAATCTCGTCTTTCAACTGGTTGCATTCGTTGGTGTCGTGCCCGTAGTCATTGTGAAAATGACATAACTTCGTCGTATCTCTCTTGGAGATATCTTTCCTTATAGGTGTGGGTCGTTTGTAAGGCACGCTTGAGCTGGTCGCCTGGTAGACTTCCGCTCGGCATTCGACAAGGGCCGTGTAGCTGGTGAATCTCGGCTCGTATCGACTACCTTTGGGGCATTTATTTTCAGAAGCTATGGGTTCATTCTTCGCCCGCTTTCCACCGTTCCTACCATTGTCATTCCCGTTGCCCTTGCCGTTGCCATTGGGCTTTTCCGACCCGTTGGCGGCCTTGGCGGGTTCTTCCTTCGGCCCCTTGTCTTTTGTTGGCGATTTTCCTTCATTGGAAATCGCGTCCTCGAGCTTGATATATCGATCAGCCCGATCCAAAAACTCCCTGGTACTTCTTACCCAATTCTTTCTGAGCCTACTCCAGAGGGGTGAATGGTGCCTAACCCCAGCAGTTAGAGTCATCATCTTACCTTCATCGCCCACTGTCTTGGCTCCAGCTGCTGCTCGCATGAAGCATTGGACATATTCTTTTAAGAGTTCTCCCTCCTTCTGGCATATCTCAACCAACTGGTTGGCCTCTGTGGGGTGCACGCGACCCGCGTAGAATTGTGCGTAAAATTCCTTTACGAACATCTCCCAAGATACTATACTGGCAGGAGGGAACTTAAAGAACTACTCCTGGGCGGTGTCAGATAGTGTCGCGGGGAAGATCCTGCAGCGGGCATCTTTCGACACTTTCTGTATATCCATTTGTATCTCAAACTTGTTAACGTGAGATACTGGGTATCCGTACCCATCAAAGTTCGACAATGTTGGCATCTTGAACTTACTAGGGATTTCAGCTGCGGCAATCCATTGTTCGGCAATGGGTCATCATCATTTCCAACTACATCCGCCTGTATCAATTTCCTTAAATGAATTACCCAATTCACAAAACCCATTGACATACACTATTGTTACTTTATCACTCCAAACCAAGCTTATAAGCCTACCAGTCTCCACAGCTCAAACCATGTCTTTATAACCTCTTTTATCAATTCACCATCTGAGTTCTTTCCAACCCATCATGCCAATGCCTCGACCTGAGTACCATTTCCAGGCATCCCTCTGCCACAATACTTGACACAATCTTTTAGTCATGATCTCTCATCTTCTTATAACCAAGGGTGGAATTAACTTTGCCCATCCACTGACCAATTCTTTGTCAACCCAAATTTTCCTCAAAACCAGAGGATAACACCCTTTAGGCCTTTCATATAATACCCTTATCTGTCCATACCCTCACAATAAACCAACACTGGTAACCTTACTGTCAAAGCACAAAGCAGCTCTTTTCCCAGAGAAGTCTGATGTTCTTCTGTCTCGTCTCAACTATTAAACTCCACAGCTTACTCACATTGTAACGCCCCAACTCCAGGGACCGTTACGGTGTGCCTTGTAAACAGTGCTAAACTCGCTAACCGAGTCATTTGGCCAAAGTTGTGAACTAAGTATGATTAGCGGTTTAGGGATTAAAATTTTTGGTTAAGATGTAACGTTTCACTAGAACGTTTAACATATACATTGGGATCCCGAAAATATAGTTTCAGAGTCTATTACAGGGTTCAACCCTAGTTCCCCTTTAAACCTCGGCCGTGGCGGACGAGTAGCTGCATATGTACACCTCATCACCTAAGCTCTCCAACTCAAGGATGGTCCAGCTTTCTTTTGCCTTTACCTGCACCACATAGCACCCGTGAGCCGAAGCCCAGCAAGAAAACACAATATAACATGATATAATATCAACAGTAATCATAATAGCCATTCAAGACCAACGGTCCAAAACAGATAGGTGACAATAGCCAAAAGTCACAGAAGTGGGTACAGCTCCCTCTAGCCATGTGACGATAGGGTCACCAGGGCTTAGTTGATAAGTGGTTCCTTCATAAGTTCGATCAGGATAGGTGTATGGTGATTGGTCACCAACATAACCATCCTCCCGACTCTAGACTCGTAACTAAGGACAGCATCCCCCAGCCATGTGACAAACAGTCACCGGGGTCATATACCTTGGCTGTGAACATTTGGTCTTAGACCAGGTAAGCGCTTATAGTTCTCATTGACCTTTCGGTCGATCCAGCATTAATACCCTATATGGGTCATTCAATGCCAACCTCGATTAGATCTAATCTTCATTTGGCCCGGAGTTCACAACGCACTGCCACTTCTGACTCTTGGGTCGGTGAAACACGACCAGTGCTCAGCCCGTTGTGAACTTAACTAATAAGTCATAGCTTCACAGACGGATCTGACACCATTGCTGATTCTGACTAATAAGCCAGCGCCATACACAGATAAGTCATGCCACCAGACATATGCACATATCCAATATCCATAAACAAGGTATTCAACATGCTTACTTAACAAGTATTAATACAATTAGGACCATGCACAAACCCAGAGGCACAAGCTTTGAACAATATCATAATCAGTACTCAAAGCATGTCCTAATCACATGTTTCTCATGCATCACATGCATTATACTTAACAATCCAACGCACCAATCATAGCCATGCATGTCACGTTCAATAGTCAACCAACATGCATCAAGAATAGCCATGCATGTCATACTCAATAATCAACCAACATGCATTAATAATAGCCATGCATGTCACATATACACAGGGTGCAGTTTTCTTACCTCAAAGTCGACCCTTGAGAACGATCAACTTTTAGTCCTGTAGCGGTCACCTAGTCATTACCAAATATAAGATACCATCAATAAAAATGATCAACGTAAGTTCCCAAACCAATATCTAGCCTCCGGGACATCAATCCCCACTATACCGGGTACTAGGTTCAACCCCGAGGCCTAAGGCTTGAATCCCCAAGCTAAAAACACCATTCTGCCCAAAATGTCACTAAGGGCCGCGGCCCGCCCTAGCTGCGCCACGGCGCGCCCCCCAGACAGAGGCAACCCCCTCTGCCAGTCGCCTTGAGCCACGGCGCACACAGCCATGTCGTGGCTCAATACCCAGTTTTGCCAAAAACTCAGCTCGCACCAGCTCGCCTCCCCTGCGTTTTCCCTTGGAACCAAACCCTTCAAACCTGTCCCAAACCTCAACCTAACACCCAATTCCACCACCAAACATCCTCTACAACTCACCCTCATCAAAACCCAAAGTAAACATCACCCAAACTTCTATTAATTCAAACTTTCTACAAGAGATTCTCAAGCTGAAAACTAAAGCTCAAAAACACAGCACACCATAAAATTCATGGCTGAAACTTACCTCAAGCTTGATTTGAATCCTTCCCAATGGCTGAACTCAAACTATACTCCCCAAGCTTTGACTCCCTAGCTTGCTTCCTCAATATGGGCTCTCAAAATTCAAAGAAAAGAATGAAGGGGAACTTGTACGGGAGAGAAAGGAAGAGATGAGGATGGGCTCTGTTTTATTCTATTTTCCACAGTCTTCTAAACACTCAAAGGCTGATATAAATTCCTAAGGTCAAAAGACCATAATGCCCTCAAGCCAAAAAAATCCCTCTAAAGGCTTCCGAGGGTAAAACCGTCATTTCCCGTCTATCTCGTTAATTATAATTAACGCTCTCCAATTCCCATTATTCTCAATATTCTCAAGTACCAATAAATCATATCCCATTACCCTTTTATTCCCGGTAATGTTCTAGTCATCAAAATGACCCCGAGACTCACCCCGAGCCCCGAACTTAAACCCGTTATGACTAGACCGAACACTTACATCTCATGATCGTCTCATGCCGAATAGCTCGAACCAATCCACCTTATAAGGTGACCTTATTAATTAATCACAACCATGCACCCAAAATACACAATTATGCCCACAGCGGCCAAATTACCAAAATACCCTTGTTGACCGCGTTTTTAGCCAACGACGTGAGAACGTCAAATAACGACAAGCCTTCAAGAGAAATAAAAACGACAACAGACGGTATCAACAAGAAAAGTAAAGAACACAGGAGATTTTTATAGTGGTTCAGCCCCGATTGTCGGTAATAGCCTAATCCACTTAGAGATGTGATTTATAAACCTGTACTCAAGATCAGATGGACTGAGCCAACTGAGTTTCTTCAGTACAAATTGTGAAAATACAAGAATTCTCTCTAATTTCAGCACTTTCTCTCTCTAGAATAGACAGTCCCAATTTTCTCTCTCTAGAAAGAATAAGCAGAAGGAACCCCTCTCTCATCTCATAAGCTCTCTATTTATAGAGATGGGATCCTCAACTGATATCCCCTTATAATAGGGATATTTTATTATATTTATTACATTTATATTACAAATAAACATTCAAAATTCAAAATGTAACAAACTCCCCATTTGTGGGAAGAATGAGAGATTCCCGCGCATGTTGTTGAAGTTGTGTCTGACTTAGTCTCCTCTAGCTAGTTGGTCCACCTCCTACTCACTACCCATGCAAGTGCTGGTTGAACATGCATGGTGGTAGGATATGCATGGTGGTAAGTTGAACGTGCATGGTGGTAGGAGATGCACTTCTCTCCTCTAACATGCACTCTCCTCTAGCATGCCATGTTCCTCCTTGAACCAATCTCCTTGGCTTCTCCTCGGACCAAGGTGGTCCGAGGCAACCTCCTTAGCACCTCACCTTGAACAACATTGGGGCAACCTCATCTTGGACAACATTGAGGGAACCTCACCTTGGACAACATTGAGGGAACCTCACCTTGGACAACATTGAGGGAACCTCACCTTGGACAATATTGAGGCAACCTCACCTTGGACAACATTGAGGCAACCTTCTTTAGCATCTCCCAAACATGTCCGATCGAACATTGTATAGACTTTCCTTATGAAAGTCTAAGTCTACATTCTCTTGCATGAGACTCCTCCTCCTCCTTAGCTATTTACCTTGGACACGTTCGAGCCAACACTTAGAAAACCTTGGGAGGCTTACCTCCTACACACCCTTGGGGTCTCCTTGGACCACACCCTCCTTGGGGTCTCCTAGGACCACACCCTCCTTGGAGTCTCCTAGATGCATTCTCCTTAGCCTCCTAGGATGCATTCTCCAATTTTTGGGTATAACAACCCTTATAATAATAAATACTCCCATATGCATGCATTTACCATCATATAATAATATAATTCACATGAACATGCATATGATCATTAAATAACATAATAAATCAATTATGGCCCTCCCGGCCTCCAAATCAAGGTCCTAAACCTTATTAGAAAATTCGGGGCATTACACACATACTAGCGATCATCTGCTGCGGCTTTCAGGGATAGATGGAGGTCTCTAACTCCAACTATTATCTAGAATCCCCCTACAAAACAATGCCAAGTCCACTTAACCATTCTAGGCACAAACAATTTGAGTTTATCCGCCACCACTGACCGAACTCCTCAGCCCTGAGGTTCACACTCTGAACCAATCCACAACTAGATACAAATAACCATAGTTATCATGCACACATAAAGCATATTAGGCCAAATCCACAATGCCATACATTTAGCTACCGAATTTTATCACAACTAAGTATACTCACGTTTCATCATGCTTCCTACAAGCCAATAAACAGATATTACATATGGATTCAATTTAGGCAGTTAACCACATACACTCAATATGCAAAGCATTATCCCAATATTCATCCACATGCAATAGCAATGCTATTCAGCACGCTTCAATCTCATCATGCAATAGTCAAGGGCCAGGCCCTATCAGTATCTTATGCATGTCAACTCATTCATCATGCTCCATATAAATAAGCAGGCAAACAGGGCATTCAAACACATATTCAAGCATATCAATCATTCATACCAACCAACCCTGAGTCTAGCTTGTCACTGACAGCGAGCGTACATGTTCGGTCAATCTCCAGAACCAATAAAACTTGGCTAGCTCTGATACCAAGTTGTAACGCCCTACTTCCTTAGAGCTGTTACTAAGTGAGTTTTAAACGTGCATTTAACTCGCTATTCGAGGTTTTAGGTCAAAAGTGTAATTAAATCATAAATAGTGAAATAAACTTTGAAAATATTTCCATTTACTAAAAATCATAAAGTGTTTGATACTTGGGATCCCAAGATACTGTTTAGAAATATTTACAACATATAATTACAAACCAAGTTGACTAGACGACAAAATCTAGGTTTTCATACAACCATCTCCCAAAAACCACTGGTTGTGGTAGCCAAGCAGGCCAAACATGTACGCGCCGCTTCACGCTCTCCATACTCATGGTTGGTTGACTTTCCCCTTGCCCTTACCTGCACCACAGAGCACCCGTGAGCCGAAGCCCAGCAAGAAAACCCTCACAAGAAAATAACATATGCATTACAAACACTTAGCATATAGTCAGGCCACCAATAGGCTAAGCACATACGGCCATGCTGTCCCAGGCGCTTTACCAGGCCCTGGGTTCGCGGTCCACACCGTGAGGATATCCCAAGTATCCTTTAGGGTCTCACCCTGGCAACTCGCACTCAACGTGCTCAACACTGCTCCCGACCCCTTGCCGCTCTCGGCCTTGCTCCACGTGCCTAACGCCATTTTCGGCCCCTTACCGTTCTCGGCCTTGCCGACCTCGGCCTGCGCCGTTCCCGGCTCTTGCCGAACATTTACACATATGCATACATAGCATAATAAAGCAAATACTAATCATGAACAAATCAATTAAAGGGCTACCCCCTGCAACACAGTCATATAGGGCTCAACCCTCCATGCAAGCTCTATGGAAAACAGTGGTTTTCTCACCTGTATCCCGAGCTTCTTAAGCACCAAACCCTCGAGCACGGTCCTCTAATCCGAGCCTCACTGAGAACCTAATCACAACACATTAATAGCACTCCCATTACTAACCAATTCAAAAACATCTCCCGGAACCAATCCCGAGCTCTTGGGACCTCCCGGATCCCCACACAAGGTGGCAGAAGCGTCCCCCAAGCCCCCTGGGCAAAAGCCTAAAAACTGACATTTCCCCTGCCCAGAAAGGGCCTAGCGTTGCGGCACTAGCCCCTAAGGGCCGCAGCGCCCAGCGTAGCTCCCTTCCCTGACGCAACATAGGGCCACGGTGCCCCTTCGCAAACCCAGAAATCTGGGTTTCTCCCAACGTTTTCCCCGAGCCAAAACACTCCCAAACCAATACCAATGCATACCTAAGTCCCAAATTCAATTCAAAACCCTATATAAACCATCTAACAACTCAGAAACATCAATAACAAGGCTAGATACACAATCAAACCCATGATTCACAAATTGGTTTAAAACTTTATAAAACTTAAACCAAAGCTTGCAAGACTTAAACCATCCCTCAAAATTCTTAAACCACACCAGCAATCAACCTCAGGGGTGCACGAAATTCTTACCTCAAATTGAAATTCAACTCTGAGCTTCCTCCAATTCAAGCTCCAAGTTAATCCCTCTTGATTCCCAAGCTGAATTCCCACAATTATTAAACCAAAACCCAACGTTCAGAATTCAACCCAAACTCTAAAAGAACTTGCAAGAACACCAAAATTCAGAGATGAAGCTTACCTCTGGATTAATCTTGACCTAGGCTTGATTTTAGTTGCCTCAATTCAGCCTTGATTCTCCTCCTTAGCCTAAAAAATACCCAGCTCTTTCTCTCTCTTCCACCTTTCTCTCTAGCTTCTTGATTCCTCTAGTCTCCCCAACACAACATTCAGATTATACCTAGAATAAAGTAACGTGAATGACTTTTTCCCTCAGCCAAGTTTATCTACTCCCAAGGCCAAAGGACCCATTTGCCCTCCCTTCTAACCTATAATCTAAATAATCCTCAAGGGAAACCTAGACTTTTCCCTATCCTTTTGCAAGAATACAACTTCCACACCTAAAGTAACTATCCTCAATGGTTACCAATAGTTACCCAAGTTACCAAAGTGCCATCAACCATTACCCAAAAATTCCCACACTCAAGTTATAATATTCCCGAGATACCCTTAGGCTCCTCCCGAGCCAGGTATCTGACCCCGTTGTGACTTTTCTAGCTAAACAGCTCCCTAGGACCGTCTCGGAACGTGCATCACAAATATATCACCATTATATCACATATATCATATTTATGCCCTCAACGAGCTAAAATTACAAATATGCCCCCTAGCAACCAAATGGGGCCCACATGCATATTTAATTACCTAAACATGCATTATAACCACATATTCATTAAATTCACATAAATTAATACATTATAACAATTATTGCCCTCCCGGCACACTAATCAAGGCCCCAAGCCTTAGTAGCAAATTTGGGTCGTTACAGCCCCTCCTCCTATCGTACTCTATGTGGGAAGTCCGTCCCCCGGCCAGCTGTTGTACTGCCTGGTTCAGAGCATCAATCTGAGCCTGGACCGCTTCTGGGACTGCGGGGCGACCTGTGCTGGGGGAGCGTACTCATCATGTCTTTCACGTCGGTCGTTGAGTACATCCCTTAAATCTTCATCCCTACGCCTCTGCTCGCTAACTCCTAGCCGATCAAAGACGTTCTGCTGCCTGGGCTGCCCCCAACATTATGGCTAGCTAGCCTGTTTTCTCTGGGTGGGGGGATTCTGCCTCCACCTCTTTCCTCATTCCTCCGTCCAGCTTCTCTTCTGCCGGAATCGGCTTCATTATAGTCATGGCCATCTCTAAACTGTGGCTGACTACGGCTTGACCGGCTGTTCACGATATTTCCTCCTCGGGCTAGCATCTCCCGAGCGTCAGGGAGAGGCCTGCGCTGGTCGTTGGGTCCCTGTGCATTGTTATGCCGTGGAGGACCCCTGACCGCATAGCCTGAATCAATGTTCCTTATGTTGGTAGAAGGACGCTGTCCTCTGCTCGGTAGATTCAGATCTTCATCCCCTGGGCGTCTAGGGCTGCAGGGCAGTTGCCTGACCCTATTATGCCTCGGGCGCTGGGGATTGCCTCGACCAGCCTGAGAGGGAGGCTGCTGCTCAGGATCCCTAGCTGGGACATCATCCCGAGCCACAGGTGGCTGCTCCGGCCTTTGAGGGCTTGCTGAATGGAGGGTAGGACTAGGATTGGGAGCCCTCTGAGGCGGCGCACTCGGGGGCTGATCTGGCTGAGAGGCTGGCACAGCCTGACTTCGAGCCAATTGGATGGCTGCTTCGAGTGCGGCCATGCCATCCCTCTGCCGACGGTCCATGTCCGACTGCCGCTCACTCAGCTCCTGGCGCTGGCGTTCTATTTCTCTTTGTTGCAGCGCCATTGTCTCTGCAACATTCTCCTTATTGGCCCTCAGATTAGCCAACTCATCCTACAACACCCCTAGTGTTGCCCTCAGCGTTTCGAAATCTAACTCCTCCTCTTCAAACTCCAAATACGGTTCATTCTCAGCCACATTTGGGGGAGGAGGTTGGGATGATGCAGCGCTAGCGGTCTGTCCAGTCTTCTTGGATGTCTTCGCCATTAGATTTTCTTACAGTATTTTATCAATCTTTCAATGAAAGCACCAGAATGTTGACCCTCAATTTTGCCAACGACACGGAGTCAAATATATGATAGAAAGTGAGACGACAATTAAGAGTTTAATCTAATGGTAAAGAAGAAAACACCAACGATTTATAGTGGTGCGGCCCCAAAGAATGGTAATGACCTATGTCCACTTAGTGCTATTATTAATATTGAATCTCAAAGTCGTGATCAAAGAACTAGGGTTCTTGAGTTTCACAAACCTTGGGGGAATTACAATAAAACGATAGATAATCACACTATAGCTTTCTCTCTCAATACTCAGGAAAAAGATTCAAAGATCAAAAGTCCCTTCCTTGAGCTATTTCATGTATATTTATAGGCTCAAGGGGGGTTACGTGGGCCATTGGGCCTGAACTCTCATTAATATTCGCGTATCAAGGTAATAAAGAGGAAATATCCAATGTAATTATTATAGGATTACAATCTTACAAGTGAATAAACCGAATAATATGACCAGCCTGGTTGTACCTAAAAGTCAGCCTTGATGAAGCAATATGCATCTGGTCCATAACCGAACAACACCTTTTTCACTTCAACTCTGCCACGTGTCAACCATGTGTGAGAATCCTTGCCACGTCATCAACTACCGTTTTTGGGTAAACAATATCGTTGTCCATGTTTTTACCGGGTAACACGTGGCACTGATTAAGAATGATTAGGGGTCCATGGAAGCTAGTTAGTGTTCCCCGGAACGTGTTTAAAGCTCCACGAGAGTTAAGACCAGTCCTAATCACGGTCCACCACCACCGGAGGAGTAAGTCATCCGAAAAGCGTTACCTCCCAAGACCTTGTCAAAGGATAATGCTCAAAGTCTCACAGCAAGATCGTACTCATCATTTACTCTTCCAGTCATGCGAAAACCCATCTTCGGACCAGGGGATTAGTTGCCAGGTGTCTAACACAACGACCTTGGACCGCAGAAAACATTCTAACACCCACTGTCGACTCCGTACAAGCGGCAAAAAGGATGTCCTACGACGCTGCCTAACATGGGAAAATGTTCAGCTACCACCCTGATACTGTCAGGGGCATTTTCCCAATAAAATAGTGGGCAAGAATTTTCTTCGGATCAGGCCCACCAGCTTATTATATTTATTTTCTAACTAACCTCCATTAAGAGAGGATGATTGTAATCATTTCCCATTAATGAGCTTAATTTCCCCAACTACCTATAAATAGGGTTAGGGCACACATTGTAAATGATCATTTTCCCAGTTTTCAGAGTGAGCACAAACGTTGCCTGAAAACCCCTAAGAGAGCTTGAACAATGCAAGTTCTTCATCCTAATACAAGTGACTCATGGACTAGGGTTAATTAATAACTTGAACCACGTAAAAATATGTGTTATTCTTTCTTTGCTTTAAGCTTTTCTATTAATTAGTTGTTAGCAAAAAACTAGTCAACATATATTTTGTTTTGTGTTATATTTATAAATAGCAACTTATTGTTTAATTAAAATATTTTTTTTTGATAAAAAAATTTATAAATATATATTAAATGTAAAAAGAATTTTAATTAAATAAATTGAGGCTATTATTTCATGGGTTTATAACTTTTTGGACCCTGTGTTTTGTCTCATTACCTGTTTGGACCCTGTGTTTTGACAAATTACTTTTTGGACCTTATGTTTTGTAAAATAGTTAAAATAGAATCCTAAACTCAATTTTGATGAAGAAAAAATTGAATATAACAACACAGTTTTTAAGCAGAATGATTTTATTTTTGTTCTGAATTGTTAGTTTGGTAAATTATTTGTAATTTTAGTTTAGAAAACATTGACCAAAATCGGGTTTAGGGTTCTATTTTAACCATTTTACAAAACATAGGGTCCAAAAAGTAATTTGTCAAAATACAGGGTCCAAACAGAAAATGGAAAAAAACACAGAGTCCAAAAAGGTATAAACCCTTATTTCATAATAAAAAAATATTTTTATCAAAATTAGTAGAAAATATTATTTTAAACTAATTTATTTATCGTATACAATGTATTATTACTATTTCTTTTTTATTAATACAGTTTAATTTTAAAAAGTATTTTAATTGATTAAATTGTGGTGATTTTGGTTTTAGTAAAAAATATTTGAATTGGTTGTAATGTACAGTAGGGTACTAAGTTAGTATTAAGACAAACAAAACTAACATGATATTAATTATAATAACAGGGTATTAAGACAAACAACATGCTTTTAGAGAAAATAATATTCAATGGAATATATAGAATTCAAGACACAACTCTAAGCAAGAAATACAATAGACAAGGTGTTTACTAAAATAAATGTTACAAACTCAATTGCTAAAAATACAATTAAATAGATACGAGAAGTAGTAGAAGAGAAGAAGATTAGAAACTCAAAACATGAATAATACAAATAAATATATAAACTAAGAAAGAAATAAAACAAAAGATTTAAAGAACAATAGAAAGAACACAAACACTCACACAATCAAAGTGTAGAGTGGTGGGGATACTAACTTGCACAAGGTTCAAGACCTTTATCCAAAAGTTTATTTCCCCCTTTCTCTAAGCACTAAGGGATCTCACGAGAAAATAACTCTATGGAATTATCAACTCTCTTTGGTGTATTTTTCAGCCAAATGCTTTGTGGATAGAAGATGACGTGTCTTGCAAGTGAGCATATTAGGCTCCTATTTATGGAGTTTTGAGACACCCTTGGAATTTCAAATTCTACCGACCCCATTTGCTGTTACCAATGTTTAATTGGATGTTTATGGAATTAAAATGAAGATTTGGGAGTTACTTGGAATGTTAAAATCGTTCAAAATTGAAATTAAAAAATGGGATTTGGTTACCAATGCCCCAGGCCGCAACCAGGGACATTAATTGCCTCGTCGACTAATCCCTGCCGGGCTTGGGATGTTAATGGCTGCGGCCAATGGCCGTTTCAGCCTCCCAGTTTTTAGTTTTTCCAAAACGTCGCAATCTCTTTCCCACTTAATTTTGTAACTGTAGAGTCCCAGAATATTTACTTAGCTAGCTAGATAGTAGTAGTAGTTAGTATTAGTTAGTAGTATGTTAGTTACCGTGGACTTTGGTTCAAACCAGGACTTTGTTGGAAACTCATAGCAACAGTTGTGGATTTTATAAGTTTAACCTATAGTTTAAAAATATTAATTATAACATAAGGTTTGATTAATATTGTTGGTCATACATATATATTTATTATAACCTAAGGTTTAGATAGAGACAATAAGAGCATGACACTTGTCATAATCATGATTATTAAGGAATTAAGTATTTTGACGAACAGTTTTAATAAAAGAAAGTTCTAGAAGCTCTAGAACCTTCCAAAAACTGTTAGGATCATATTATGACTCAGCCAAAGTTGTTTTATCAATTCAAAATATGCTGAAAAAGTACAAATACGTGTTTGATATATCAATGTATGCCGATATATCGCCTACGGAAGATACAGAAAACACGTCGACTTTGCACGAACGATCAAATGGGGCTCAGGAATATAGGGGGAGGCGATATATCGGCTCCAAGATGATTTTTTTGAAAGTTTGATTTTTAATTTTGAAAATTACCCTTAACCACTTAGACCTGCCTTTGAACGATTTTGACCGAGTTTTGGGCGTCAGTTGAACGAAAATTCAAATATTTTTCATTTTATAATCATTTATTTATTCAGATTAAAAGGGGTTAGTTTCACTCCTTGAACTCTATAAATAGGACCTAGTACTCAGCCATTTTCTTCATTCTTCAAGCAATTGATCAGAGCCTCTAAGTTGCTAGTGTTACTATAGAGAGAAACACTTGGGTTTTGGGTTAAAGCTTTATCATTCTAAGCTTTTCTAAACACTTGGGAAGTGAGATTTAGTGTGATTTCGGTATTGAGGTTTAGATCAATCCATAAGATCATTCAAGGTATTCTTATCACTAAGTTCAGTTCTTTATGGTTCTATCGTTTTCAATAGTTTTCTTTTATTCAGAACCTTACTCTTGTTTATGATTCTTGATTAGGTATTTAAGTTCTTGAAACTTAAGGTTCTTCTTGGTAAGTTTCTTTTTGGATGGTTTAGTGTTCTTTTCATCTATTTTTCTTTAGATTCTCACCATTTTTATTGTTGGTTTATAGGAGTGTTCTAATCCTGTTCTTGTTCCCAAATATCTCGGCTTTTGGTAAGGAAAATAGGATAGATTTTATGTGCTTATATGATATGTTTATGTTATGATATGTATATGTATATGTATAATATGTCTTGTAGTCCTTGGGCATATGAATTGTTTAGATAACAAGCCCCACGAGTATGTTTTATAGTCCTTGGGCATATGACTTGCTTAGCTAGCAAGCCCCACAAATTTATGGGCATATGAATTGCTTAGCTAACAAGCCCCAAGAATTTATGATGGCCATTAATATTGTAGTCCTATACGATATATGTTTTTTTTTATAGTCATATGTTTTCCAGTATATGTTTATGATATAGTTTTATGCTTATGATTTATGTGTTAGTAGATTTTCCTTACTGGGCATTAGACTCATTCCTTTATTTTTAGTGTGATACAGGAAAATGATTATGGAAGGCGGAAGGTTTTTGGCAGCTAGGCTTGTGTGTTAAGGATGAATGGATTGCGTGGACTGCGTGTCGATCAAGGATGACGTTATTTAGTCTTTTGAATTGTGTTATTTTGTAATTCCGCACTTAGTTTTAAACAAGTGAATTAAAGTTTATGTTTTATGTTTTATAAACAATGGGATCCCATACTATAGCATATTTTATTTAATATTTTTATCTTATTTTGTATTGGTACAATATTTTGGGTTTTTAATAAAATTATGTTATTTCCTATGTTTGTATCAAAATAATAGTAGCTATGTCTAGTAGTTTTTAATGGTCCAATGTCTTAAAAATAATTGAGTCATTACAGTAACCTCCATACACATAATAAGAGTTAAAATCACATCTTCAACAATCATATCACATTATGGCTTTATGAAATTCAATATCAAATGTGTAACTCTCAATCTATACATTATTGGGTAATACATATGTCCAATTTTGTAACTCTCAATATGGTGTTACAAATCATATTTTGTCACTTTATTTAATCTAATATTATATTATATAAAATAATTTAACATGGTACTAAAATTATATTAATTAAACAACAGGCTACTAAGTTAATACTAAAAGGGTACTAAAATGGTATAATCTTTATATTTTATATCATCTGAAAATTGCTAGTTATAATATTGACAAAAGTTTTTATTATACTACAGTTAACTCTCACCAATTAGAAATTTAATCTTGCATCATAAAATATTGTATATGGTTTGTATATTTAATACAATAACTTTTTTATTAAGTGGTGTCAAAATAAGTAATATTTAGTTTTTATTTTGAAGAAAATATTGTTTTTAACAAGAAATTTCTGATTTATTTATATTAGTATATATTTTATATTTTAAAAAATAGTTGTGTTTTTTAATAAGTATATAAGTTTATATTATGATCTTTCAAATATAGAATTTTCTTTGTTTTTTTAACAAATATAAGATTTATACATGACAATTATCCTACAAATATAAAACCACAATTAGAGATGCTCTAAAAGAATAGAAGAGGTACCAAACAAATGTTCAACTTCAAATAATGTATTATTAATAAATTGGATATTCATATATGTTAAATTAAATGAAAAACAATAAGAATTATTGATATGAATACGACAAAGATAACTAATAGTAACAATGAGTATAATAAATAAATAAATAACCCATTATTAATTATAGAGTTGTGGAATGAGTTGAGAAACGAGTGCTTTGTAAGCTAATTCAGAGGGATGAAGAGAGTCCCAAAACACATACTCAGATGTATTAGCACAACTGCTTCCAATACTAAACTTGTTGCAAAGTATCGCTGTCTCTAGAGCTCCACTTCCACAACACCCTTTTTTTGATATTTCAAAACCTGAAAATTCAAAAACTCTAATTCATAATAATGCTAACCAACAAAACTATTTTGGGTAAATTAATCTAAATAGACAATTATTATAAAAAAATATCAAATTTTGTATTGAATATAAATATACAGATGACATGAGTCAAGCTCAACCCTAAACATAGGTATACGAGATTTGTGCTTAGGACCCCTTGAAAAGGGCTCAATATCAGAAAAATATAATTTTTTTTATATACAAAAGGCCCAATTTTTTTTCAAAAAATATCAAAAAATTTCTTGGGCTTCTAATGTTCACGGCCGACAATCTGTTTTAAAGTAGTGATAAGTAGCAAATCTATTTAACTTAGTGAGACTTATTTTAAATCAATATGATTAGTTGAGAAAAATTACCCTATAAATATAGTAATTTTTTTGGTCCAAAATATGTACTTATATGTCATTACTCTTCTTTTTTTTTTTAACGTACAATAGGTATCACTTCAAAGAAATGCGGTAAGCAAGACTTACTATACATAATTTATATTATGTATGTGGGAGATTGTTGCCCGCTAGACTAATTGGTAAACAAATTTAAATAATTATTAACTCACCATATTTGGTAGATTGTAGGATGATATCAAGAAGAGGGTTGTAAAGATCAATATAAACCATAGTAGAATGAGGGAGTTGGTGGCTGAGGGAAGTTAAGTGAGAAGAGAGCTTGTGGTTGAACATTTTTACTGCTTCGTTGTAATCATTGGCACAACCTCTTGCAATGCCTCCATCTATTGTTCTTGAAAATGGTAGACACCCCAGTGGTGATGTATTAAGAACACCAAATTTTCTTGCACCCAAATCATATAAATCCTATAAACATTCACACACATACTATATAATTAGACCCATTGTAAACAAGAAAAAAAAAAGAATGAATCAATTAAGATATTCCTATCCAATTTTAGTGTCTTAATTTATGTCCAACCAACAATGTACGTCGCATTATTTAAAATATAATGATATAATTAGAAAATGAGTAATTGGTGAAAATTGTCTCTCTTATTTTAGTCATTTTATGATTTGGCCTAGTTTTGATATTTTTTGTAAAATTATTTGTTTAAAATTTCGTTTAGCTTAATATCGAATGTCATTTTGTAAAAATTTATCAAAACTAAGTCAGAGTACAAAATAATTTTAAAAAATAGATCATTTTGCTAAAGGATGTAGACCAAAATTAAACAAAGAATAATATGATAAAATATATGGTACGTACCCTGAAAAAATGAGAAGCAAAGTTAACCAAAAGGTCAGTGTAGGAAGGAACATCATAGTTGATTTGTCTAAGTTTGGTTCCAAAGTAGCTGAATAAGATGTCATTATTACCAGCTGATGTTAGAAAGAGACTGTTCTCTATTATACTCTTTGTTCTTTCTTCTCCAACACCTCTTTTCAGCCTTCTCTTATAATCTTTGAAGAACTCTATTTGATCTGATAGAGGGATAACTCGCTGTGCATGGAATGCATAATATCATATATATGATTTAATTAAACCTCTAAACAATATAATATTATTTTCTTTTCTTTTCTTTTCTTAAATAATAATAATATGGGAAAATACCAGTTTGGCTCCTGTATTTTCCCCAAATACGTGATCAGTACCTGTGTTTTGTTAAATGACAATTCGGATCCCGTGTTTTACAAAATTGATCGAAATAGTACTTTATACCCAATTTTGGTAAAAAAAATTCAAATATAATTTTTCATTCTCAGCTCCTCGATCACTTTCTCCACTTATCTGAATTCATCACATCACTGACGATCCGAGAATTAGTCTTATAATTGAAAATATTTTGACCGAAATCGGGTCAAGGGTACTATTTTGATCAATTTTGTAAAATACAAAATCTGAATTATCATTTAACAAAACATACAAACCGATCACGTAGTCGGGAAAAATACGGGCTAAAATAGTATTTTTCCAAATAATAATAAAAATAGTTAGGGATATATATATACATTTATTTTGGATGATAAAGGATCATATCCGGAGCCACCTGAGGCAAAACATAAACCTGTTTGAAGATCCTTAATTTTCAAGTCTTTGTCATGGTATGAAGGCAAAAGTCCCTTCACTCCCAATGCTTCGGCTGCAACAAATATTAAAATTACATACACAAATATATATATATATATATATAATATTTCCCATTTCCCAAAACTAATAATTAAACATAATATTTCATTAATTACATGCTATAAGAAACAATTATATATTTTGTTCATTTATAAGATTTCGATAGAAAAAGCTATTACTGAACTTTAGGGGTCCAATGCAAAATATGGTATTTTTATTAAAAATAACTTATATGTAAATTGATATTTTTTCAAAATGAGGAGCATTTTTGTATAGAAAAATGTCATTATACAAATCATGATGACATTGAAAAGTGTCCAGGCCGGCCTGCTATATTGAAAATGAAAGATCCAATTATTTAAAAAAAAATGAAAACAGATGTATAAGAGATCAAGTAGTAATGAATTAGTTGTGAATTAATATCATGAAGTACAATTTATTAAAAGAAATTAACTATAACATTATTAACGTGGGACAAAAATGCTACCAAAGTTTAAAGAATTATATCAATTTCACTCTGACTATTACTACATTATACTCAATGGCCTTAATTACCCAACTTTTCTTATAACTAATAACTAATTTTAAATATATATATATATAGACCATAATTAAGCATATTAAAAGAAGAGGGTTAAACAAACTTAAGCATGTTCAAATCATGATGATTATAATATATATATATGTATGTATATACCAAAGAGGTCGGAGATAACTTTTCCATTGGAGAATCTTCCAGTGGGTTTTCCACCAATGAAATCTCTTCCATAAGGAGGAAAATCACATTTGGTTATGGAGATAAGATGGTTGTTGTTGCCAGTGTCAAGGAATGAGTCTCCAAACGCCTGAATTGCCAAAACACTCTCGTTCCACTGTAGCTTTGTGGCGGCTTTCGCGGTGCTGGAGCCGCCCCCGCCGCCGTGTAAAACCACCAACAAAACCACAAATGTAGTAAACCGGCCGAAGAAGGAGGAGTAGAAGTAGTAATGCTCCATTTTGTTTAGCTTAGTCGAATAATATTAAGCAAGTTATTGCTAGCTACTTATAATATTTATACTACTACATGTTTAGCTTTATTAATATTGGCTTTTAGTTTTAGGTACACCAATACAGACGCTTCTTTAATATTATATAGCTGTAACTGCCCAATGCATTGGTTGCCGTTGTTAATTTTGATAATTAATTAAAGTTGTCAATTAATTTGGTGGGGTATTATTTGTGTGGTCAAAAATTGTTCTAAGTGAATATTATTTGGATTTTGAGTATTAGTTAATTAGTGTTGTAGATTGTAGTGCAATATTTACCTATCAATATTGTCCCACATCCAATAAAAAGTTGAACTAGAATAGTAGATATGTAAATTTATACCAAACATGATTATTTAGAAAGGTAATCTAAAAATGTAAGATTTTCATTTTTAAGTTTTATAGGAAAAAAATTTCAACTTTTTTAAATTATATAGAGGATAGTTTTTATTTTTATATAAAAGTTAAAAAAAATTCTACATGTATAATTATAATTAGTAACTAACTCACATCAGATAATACAAAAATGTAACGTAAACGGAAGGGAAATGATAAGATGAAGTATGGAAGTCCAAGCTAATGGTATGAGGAAACTTCGCAAAGACACTATATATGAGGAAATTTCGGAAATTTTTACAAATTTAGTATGATCATTTCACAACTATAAGTATGGTAATCATTCCTTTAACAAAAATTAGTAATCGACTTTTTAATTAAAATTGATAACTAAATTTAGTAATCGACTTTTTAATTAAAATTTGTAACTAGATTATTATAAACTCAATAACTAGTTCCATAAAAATGTAATAATCTCGTGAGGGGTCTTAAAAGAATAATTGACATGGTAACTGATTTTGAATAAACCTAATCACGTATTCAACAAAAACATTAAAACTTTTTTTTTCATAATCCCATTTTTTGTTTTCATTTTTATGATAAAAAAAATAGAGAATGATTTTTTATATTTTTAGTGAAAGAAAATCATTTCTCCATTTTTTTTAATAAAAAAAAGGTCCTAAAGTTAATATAAACCATTACCCCTATTGGATTGCTGAGTTAGGTAATGCTAATTTGTAACTCTAGAATGGTTGGGTTGAATTCACATATGTTTTGAAGAAGTCGTAATAGTCAGGGAAGTGAAATGGGGGGACCAAAAGTAAAAAAAATTATGGAGGGTGCCAAAACTGAAATTTTGAACAAAAATTATTAGAAAATATAAAAAAAAAATACTAAAAAACGTTTTGGCTAACACTAGTAGGGCGTAGCACGTGCAAGGCACGTGCTGGTCATATATTATAAATTTATACTTTTATGATAAATTTTAGATAATGATAAAAATGACGAGGGAGAAGGAGCTAAAAAATTATGGAGTGGGTAGAAGCTTGCTGAAGAACAAAGGAAAAAAATAATTTCAATAATTTTTAACTGCTTCATCTTCCTCTAAATTTAAGTGTATTAACAATTTCAATAATATTTATCGAAAACTTCTGTCTTGCTATATTTGAGTAAAAAGTGGTTGTTGAGTCTGGAAAAAGAGAACTTGTCACAAGATTTTATTTTATTGTGGAACAACTTAAATGATTTGGAAAATAACTAACTCATGAAAGTCATATGACATGTTTTTAAGAAATTAACTCCAAATCCCTTTTTTTTTTGCAAGCATTCAGTTGGACTTATTCCAATAAGGCAATGGAGAGAAGTGTAATAGGTGAAGAGTTTGGGTGAAGGTGGGCAGCTAGCGATGATGTTAAGTATATAGTGAAGCTTTGTGAAGAAAAGATCTATTACAGAATCTTGAGTACTATACTTGTAAGAATGACCACCAAAATTGGTCATACTCACAAACTTAGCAACAAAACAATTGATATTTTAATATATATTCTGTGGCAAGTGGACATTTGAAGGAGTTCTACTATATCACTACTTTATATTATAGATTATTATCTTTTTTCTTTTGTCTAATTGCTTTGTATTAAAGACTACGTGTGGGACTATGCAGTTTATAAATCAACTTGTATGTATATCCATATAAAGAAAGTCGAGAATATATTTTTATCTGTTAGCTTTAGAGAAATTAACTATATCTTTTCGCTTTTGTCTCATAACACTTGTAAGTATAATAATATTGGTTTGCTATATAATCTAAAATTTTAAAACAAGCATTTCCAAAAGTGTATGCATGCACATCTATACATATACAGAGAACATAAATAATTCATATAGGGAGAAGATGTACTGAAACAACAAGTGAAGACTTCTTTATTACACAGAGTTGGTCCACAAAATTTTATATAGAGCTGCTCTCCAAAAGTTCTAAGTTACTTTTGGAGCATATTTACAATAAAAAAAAAAGGCAGCTTAAAGAGTTTCTTCTTTTAATTTTATATAGACTTGCTCTCCAAAAGTTTTAAGTTACTTTTAGAGCATATTTACAATAAATAAAAAAAGCAGCTTAAAGAGTTTCTTCTTTTAAACAATATATACATAGTTGGAGCTTCTGGAGCTACACATCATAGTATTTTTTTTCCCCTCAGATATATCTATAAGATGTGTGATAGTGTACTTGTATTTTGTTTGCTGGTGTCGTATATATTTATATGTCTTGATCTGGGCAGTATATTGTGTAGAACTCGAGACATCAGCAATTGTTTCCAAGTTATCAATTCCTTCTTGACAATGAAACAAGAGCATTAGATAAAATTTGGTATGGTGTGAAAATAGTTATATAAATATGAGAATAATTATTGCATCATAATGTTAGATACCTCGGTGGTGTGTTTCATTAATTCAAGAGCACTGCAGTGAATGAACTTTTCTGCGTTCTCTCCGAAAATTGCTGCAGGTAACACTCCAGAAGTATCTTCACATTCAACCAGAACAAAACACCTGTAACATAAGAATTACCATTATTTTAATATTAAACAATCTAAACATAATACTTATGGAGTAATCTAAAATAGAAGAAAGATGTGAAGTGCAAATTAGATATATTTTTAGTTCATATATACCTAGTTAATATCTAATATCACATATACATGGATATAAATTAAAAATTGAAAAAGAGAAAAAATAAAAATAGCAGAGAAAAGATTGCCAATTAATTTAATTATAGTCAAAATTATTGAGAAGAATTTAATGAAAATCCAAAAATACATTTTGTTAGGTAATTTATTTATATCTAAATAATATTATGTATTTTTATTTATTCATTTTGTTTTTATTTTAATT
The DNA here is from genome assembly GCF_963169125.1 of Humulus lupulus. NCBI lineage: Eukaryota > Viridiplantae > Streptophyta > Magnoliopsida > Rosales > Cannabaceae > Humulus > Humulus lupulus. Next base: position 211,327,655 of record NC_084802.1, read on the forward strand.
TAAATAAATAAGGGTGTTTTGAGGATTTTTATTAAAATTTTATGAATAACTTTGAATTAAGTAAAGAGGAGTTATATTTACACCCATAAATGTATGAATACTTTCCATATTTCTAAAAAAAGAAAATTATTACATATTTATCATAAAGTAAAATAACTAAAATGTACATTATTTTTAAATCTTTAATTATATTTATAAAATTTTACACTTAGCACACCCTTATTTCTAATAAAATGAAAACTATAATTTTTTTTTATTTAAATTGAGTTTTTCTAATAATTACTAAAAATTATGTAACAACACAATAATAAAATTGAGTTTAATTTTAAATATATGTACTTTTCTATTTATATATAGAATGGTAGATAATTAATATAAGGTGTATCTCCTCTAAAAGGTTATCTCTTTGGTCCATTTTGACAAATCATAAAAATAGTTAAAACTGAAGAATATAAATTGATATTAGCCAAATAAATTATATACAAAGTACATGTTAATATTAAAAAAAAAATTACTAAATTGAAGAAAGAACAATTTATAATAAACCAATCGAGCAAAAACATATATAGATATTGACAAGTCCCAATTTGACAAAAGGATACTATCTTTAAGTGGAACAAAACTTTTTTTGGCTTCTTGAAATCAACTTTAATAAACTCGGAAAAATTTAACCTCTTTACTTCCTCCTTTATATAACACTTTATATATATATATATATGGTTGTCTTCCACATTCAATAAACACCTTGGTAAAACTTTAATAAAATGCAGATGGAAGAACAAGCATAGGCACATTTTTACAAACATCTTATATGTATAGAAGTTATATGGTCGAGAAGTAAGATAAATGGTTGAAGGTTATATATCATTGTCATGCTTGGTAGACCCCAAATCCCGAAACGCAAAAGCAAGAAGTAAAAAAAGGGAAATGGTATCTTAAAGCCAAATTGCCCAAATAAACATTTCAGTGAAGCATAATCTTCATTACCAAACCAGCTAATAACACTATAATTAACTCTCAATTCAGTAAATTACTCCCAATACCCACAAGTGAAACCCTAAACTTTACAGAAATTCAAATTCAAACAGAGCACCAAAATCAAAATCACTTTACACAGTTCAAGCAAAGAGGGGGGAAAACAAAAACAAAAAAAAAACAAAGTAAAACCACACAACAAGCCAAATAAAACAGCCAAAAACTCTATACAAATATATACATAAATCCAAAATTTGCTTTGATGGCAACTTATATATATATATAAAGATCATGATTACAGGAATTTTTCAAAGGAAAATAATTTTATAAATTAATTAGTATGTAAATGTAAAAGTTGGATTGTAAACATATTTAGTACCGATGGAGTAGTCTAACATAAAAGCACGATACAAATAAAACTCAACATAGAGAGAGAAACACAAAGAGATGGGATGAGGGAGGAATAGACACATTTCTGCAAACATTTTACATGCACAGGAACTAACGCTAAATTATTTGCTAAATTTGGGATCATGAAATAAAATAGAAAACCTTTTGATTTGTGTCTGTATGCAGCTTCAGGGTTATATACTTTATGAATGAAGCAATCTTAGATGAAATCTTAGGGCAAATGCATAAGAAGCATTGAGAAACTATTAGTAAATAAAATTATATTTTCTTAACATATTGAAGTTTGTGTCAGGAGGAAGAGATAAAGAAACTACATGAAGACATCATTATTTCTTGTGAATCTTTTTTCTGAAAAGAAAAGAAGTGTCATAAATGGTGGATACCTGGGTATTGCTTTGCCATCTTTGTTGTTGCAGTGGTCTTTCTCTACAGGTTCGTTGAACTCTTTCTGTGTAGATTTGTGACATTTATCACAAGCCATATACCAAAAATTTTGATTTAAGTTCCTCACGCAAAATTTTCCTTCAATCCAAAACCTATCTTTCTGCAAGGCAAACACAATTATTTATATAATCTTGGATATGGTAATGAAGTGAGAAGTTATACAGACATATTAGATGTATTATTTACCTGTTCTACAAGATTTTTAACAGTAATGATTGGTGTAAGTGCATCACTTGTAGGTATAGTCAAGGTTGATGAAGCTAGAAGGTCTCTAGAAACAAAGTGCTCTAAGTACATGTTATTTTCATCACGCCTCCATTAATGCAGTTTTATTCTTATTCTAACAAGGATATAACAAGGCTTCGAAATCATTTAACTAATTAACTCTTATTGAAGATGGTTACCAGGTGCGTAGTCCAATTGCTTGTGGTAGTTCTAGGTCAATTAGGAGGCGACTTGCAGGTTTTGTGCTGAGTGATGTGTCTGTAAAGATTCACAAAAAGAGTGTTAGTTTTAGTAATTTCAATATGAAGTAGGAAATTAACTTGTATTTTAACTTACTCATATATGAAACAACTTTAAGGTTCTTGGTTGCTAGAACAGGTCTTGCTCCAATTTTGCTTGCAATAATAGCACATTCATTCTCAAACAGCTCATCCCACACAGTCAGCAGTATTTGTGATTTTCTATAAGTATATATATGGTGTAAAGTAAGGCATTGACCAATATAAAAATTAAATGTGAAAAACAAGAAACCTAGGGAGCATTACTTACTCTTCATTCAGTAGAGTCAATTCTCGAACACAACTCACACCAGATGATGTCGGGATATATTTTCGTGGTTGTATGTCGATGACTAAAGCCAGGATATCTGTATAAATATATTAATAAAACAAATCTTATAGTATGAATATTAATAGTATTTATATAAATCTAGTATGACTAAAGGATCAATGAATTTTTTTTACCAACTTCCATTGTGCGAGTTTTATATTGCTCCAAAGCATTGAATGGCACAAAAGAGAAGTTATAAAGTTCCTGTGGTGTATTTATTATTTCTTCATCTTCAACTTCCTTAACAGTAGTGTGCTCGTTGATGATCCACTGATACTTATTATCAACTATCCGATATTGTTGTGGAATGAAATTGACTAAAGCATTTGAGATGTTGTAAGTCTTAAACATAATTATTAACTTTTCATATTTTTGTATATTTTCCTCAAAGATTGTAGCTTGTATCCTTTTTCCCTGTAAAGTTCAATTATAATAAAGTTATACACTAAATGCATTATAATTCATAATAATAAATAAAAAAGTCAAATCTACATAACATACATATTGTTAGTGGAAGTGTAACATGTAATGAATAAAAAGAAACAATAAACAGAAAGAAGTTTCTTTATCACATGTGTACTATCTTTGAGGGGAGGACTTATGGTTGCTTGATTAAATTATGTGAGGAGCATGTTTTATGTAATAATGTATCATTTTTTATGTTTATATGATTACTTAAAATAGCTTAAAGTCATGCTACGTAAATATTCTAACAGTTCTTAGTAAAATTATGTAGAAAGTTGTTTAATGTGAATAAGGGAAAGTCATAAAGACAGATGATACTATGGAAATAATACTTTGAAACACAATTACTTTAAATAGACTACACAGAATGTAGGTGTGCTATTGAAAATAACCTAGAGTTATTATCCCAAAAAATCTTAGTGACTTAGAGCAAAAATAACTAAATGGTTGTTGAAGCTTTTATAATATATATATGTACTATATGATGTACTTGTTTCTTGTATATATTTTATGGTATCTTTATTAAAGAATCACCATAAATAAAAGGTATGTTAAAATATATATATATCATTACTTGTATACTTATAGAATTAAGGATTAATTTGTAAATAAAAGTAAAATACCTCCTTGTCAACAAGCAGAAGGTGTTGAAATATGGAGGAATTATGGCGAGAATTTCTGGGAGGATGCTTCTCAGCTGCTAATACCTTGTAGATCCAATTTTTACTTCGAGGGAATATTTCTTTTATGCTTTTGACTTGCCTCTCCATCTTCCAGATATGCTCAAAGCATAGACATTGAAAATAATTCCTAAGATTAATATAGAGATGGAAAATATAGTACGCATATGTTAAGAATCAATCAATATAATAATATTATACTGTGGAATAATTATTATTATTATTATTATAATAATATTAGCTCATGATTTGAAGTTTATTGTGAATTGCTTAATTGCAGTAAATCATGATAGACAATATTTTTTTTTAGGTTGAAATCACATATATCATGAATGCTCGGGCGAATGAGTATTTTGATTGAATGCGATGTTTTTGCTCTAGATAGAGCAACGTAAAGTTGACCATGGGAGAATACAGGCTCCAGAAGGTATAATCCAACATGCTCTAAACTTTGACCTTGAGCTTTATTTATTGTCATAGCAAAACTTAAGCGAATTGGAAATTGAGTTCTTTTAAAAGGGAACAAGTTTTGTTGATTTTCAATTGGTGTAAATGGAAATTTTGGTAAGAAGGCGCTCTTTCCATAATATTGTCCACTAACTATCTCCACGTCAACTAAATTTGAGCTGAAACGACGACACAATAGTTGTGTACCATTACACAAGCCTTCAGAAGGATTAATATTTCGTAGCAATGTGATTGGACAATTTGGTTTTAGAAGAAGTTGATGAGGGGGAAACCCACTTGGTGTGTAGCTATGTAAAAAATCTTCTTCAAATTTTTGTTCAGTAGAGTCTATGTTTTCATCGTAGCTATAGTATGTAGTTACGTTGCCTGGGAATTGTTGTATCAATAAATTATTTATATGATCAACATATTCATTCTTCGGTGTCAATATTGCTCGATGGATCATCATATGTGTATTGCTTGCACATTCATCTAAATTTGGGAAGATATTATTAATTAAATTTTTTAATGATAAAGTATCATCTTCATATATGCTATCTATCTTAAATTTCTTTCTAGTAAGAAAGATTGTCTTTGGGTCAAATGGATAGATGCTATCTATCTTAAAGGACATAGCTTCTGGTCTGTGCCATTAATTCATGATACTAGCTGGTACTTTCGAAAATTACTGAAGTTAAGGAATGCAGTTGATTATTGTGCTGTTAACTCTTCGGTATTAAGAGGCAAGTTTAAAGCTAAATTCCTTTATCTGTCTCTTACAGCAGCTACAGAGGTTCAATATGCCTCTGCTGTTTGGCATCATCTTTGTGTCCCGAAACATAGATTCATTTCTTGGCAAATGATAAATGATCATCTTCTTACTCGTGATAATCTAGGAAAAATCATGGAGCTTCCTTCGTATCTTTGCCTGGTTTGTGAGTGTTTCAACGAGTCCCACCAGCACCTTTTCTTTGACTGCTCTTTCACTAAGAACCTTCAACAAGCAGTTAGTTCTTGGTCCGGTTTACAGGGCTGGCCTCTTACCATGGTAGCCTGGAAGAGTTGGTGCTCTAATGTTGGTTCAGATCTGAAGAAGCTGGTTTGGAATGCTATTATTTCAGCAGTGATCTACTCGGTCTGGTGTAACAGGAATAGATGTCTGTTTGATCTGTGTTGTAGCTCAGTGTTGGTAGTTAGCTCCTCTATTAAAACTACTATCAAAGCTAGAGTTAAGACTATTACTTGTACCCAGGCTAAGAAAAAAGACAGAGATGTTATTAGCCTTATAAATTCTCTATAACTCTTGCTTCTTGTTGTGTGTTGTAGCTGATTGCTACTGTTAGTCTTGTATTTGGTTTGTGCTAGTTGAATATAAAGTCTTTCTTTTCCTAAAAAAAAAAGTATCATCTTCATATGGAATAATCGTTGATGCAGAAATTTCAATCTTTTCATCATTATTTGTTGGTTCTTCACCATTGCCGACATGAAGTAAAAACTTACAAAAGTTTGGATTTAATCGTGCGAGCATATTTTCTGTTAATTGAATTTTGTGAAGTAAAGGCCATAAATATGATTTCACTAAAGTTGCATCAATAGTTTCTTCTCTTCTGGCTTTTTGAACAACAGGTAATACTTGTCGGAAATCTCCACCAAGCACAACAATTTTACCACCAAATGGTTGAGCAAAATCATTTATATCTTTCACCATTAAGTCCAAAGCTTCTATTGATTGATGATGAGACATTAGAGCTTCATCCCATATTATCAATTTTGTGCATTGTAGTAATTTGGCTAATCCAGATGGTTTGCTAACTGTGCATATAGTATCCTTTTCGCAAGTGAGAGGAATTTTAAATCTTCAGTGTGTAGTGCGACCACCAGGTAATAAAATTGCAGCCACTCCAAAGGATGTTGTCGCCAAAGCAATCATGCCTCACGATCTCACTGTAGCAAGAATAGCTCTATATAAATAAGTTTTCCCAGTTCCCCCAGGTCCATCTATGAAAAAGGTAGCAGATTCTCCAGCAAATACTTTTTGAACAATTATATCATATGCCTCTCTTTGTTTGACATTCAAAGTTTCTGGTAGTAATAAATCCTCTTCAGATATTAATATATTTAATTCTTCGCGTATTTCTTTTAGTTTCATAGCTTCTTCATTGGATGTGATTGTATAATCGACCAAATGGTAAACATTGATATCACTTCCCATTGTTTGAAGCACTGAATGAATATGGTGGAGCACTTGTGATCTTATATGAGATAAAGGTGGATGTGAAGTAGAGTAATCTTCCGACATTGGTTTTTCAAATAGTTCCCATAACTTTTTAGGATTAGTAGGTCTGCAATAAATTAAAATAGTAGCAAACAATCGTCGTAGAGTACAAGGCATTTGGTAAAGATTGGCTTCTTCTAAGCATTGTTCTATGGCATTATCCGACTTCAATAATCCATGTAACATAGTTGACTTGCGAAATGTTGTAACTTGAATGTTGTTGAAAGTTTTGAGATCATCAAAAGAACTTGCTCCTCTTATATGATTTAACAATAATATTAAATAATATCGTTCACCTTCAGTTGGATATGCAGACACTACTCGTCCAATGACAACTCCTTTCTTTCGTGGTGTCCAAATTTTTTGTTGTTGATTCCAAACAAAATTTTCAGGGAACTCTTTATACAAAAGTGTTCGTGCGGCTTCATTGTAGCTGTTCATTCTGAAGAATTCAGTTAGCATAGATCGTGAGAACACATCAGATTGTACTATATGTGAAAGTTTTGTTGATGTGTTAAATGTAACGAGTTGTTTATCTTCGAGATGTAATTGAAGTGAATAAACAGCTGGGTACATTTCATTTAATGTGAAACCATATATTCTCCACATAGCTTCTGGAGCCGAAATCCATCTTGCTGATTGGAAATTATCAATTTCATTAATCATATTCTCATCATTTGAAGATGTAATATTGAAAGTCACACGATCGTGTCCCTTGTAAATATACTTATACAAGTATTTCACAGCTTTTATAGTAGAACATATTTCTACATTCATATGGCAGTCAAATTTTGCAAGTAAAAATGGATTGTATGGAACAACCCAACGATTATCTAAAGTAGTGCCTCTTACTTGAATGTGTTTACCATCATCGCATCGTTTATATCTAGGATATGCATTTTGTGCTTGTGTTGTGACGGAGCAAAAAGATTTAGGATAGCGATTTCTACAGTTTCCTTCTTCGTCATGCAAGCATTCTTTGGGTTTAAAAAACCACAAGGACCATGTATCATATGTTTGACTACCATTGTATACAAATGAGAGTTATGGGTTTCATGTGGTATTTCTGCTGACACAATTTTGTCGAAGTTTTCAGGTCCATAAATTTTTGAGTTGGGTTTTAAAATGATCAATAAATGTGCATGCGGAAGTCCTCTTTTCTGGAATTCAATGACATAGACGTATGCTGCTACTCCTCCAAAAATTTGTCTAATAAATAAATCCTTTTTTAACTCCTCTAACTTTGCCCTAAATATACGAACAACTAAGTCTGGTCGATTTTGAACCTCATCATTAGGGCCTAATTCTTGCTTGATTTCATACCAATTAGGATTACATGTCATTGTGAGGAATATATCTGGTTTTCCAAATCGTTGAACTAATGTCATTGCATCCATATATCTTTTTCTCATGTCTCTAGGTCCTCCAATAAACGATGAAGGTAGAATAATCCTACGACCAACTGTACATCCTCGATTTTCACCATCCTCAATACTGTCAATGATTCCTTGATATAATTCAGCTCGAATCTCTTTTTGCTTATGACGGAAATAATCTAGTCTAGATGTCTCCAACTTAACATACATGTCAACAACATATTGTTGTAGCAACCTTCTTGCTTGCAATAAAATTGACTCCTCCGATGGCCTAATTTGTAACTTGTAGCAATAATATTCTCGACAAGAAACGTTAGTTCGCGTTGTCTTATTTGTACATACTGGAAGACAAAGAGAAAGTATTATATTGGAGATATCATTCAAAATATAACTAATTCATGTCTTTTATGTACCTTGTGCTTCTTTCTGGAGAAGTTCTGTAGGAAGTTCTATGTGGTCTAAATCAAATAATTTAGTGTTCGTGGCATATAGTGTATAAGTATTTTTGCAAGCTCGTTTAATTCCACAATGCCAACCACTTTCTTCATGGGGAAATAATAAAGGATATTGCAAAGGGTCATAACAGCTGAAATAATATTCAACATTGTGTGAATATCCTGAATGGCTTTGAACAATAATATCCCGATTTTTATGCTCACCAGAGGAATGGTCATCAGTCCACATTGCCGCAACTTGAGAAATTGAAGGAGCATTGTAAACTCGTTGATCTATGTGAGTGTTTGATCGAATGAGGATTTTATAGTTATCTAAATTAGACAATTCTCTTAGATTTCTGAAGAAGCGACAGTAAGGGTTGAATGATAATATCTCGATTAATTTTGTCAATATGTACGATTTCATTTTTGATGAATTACACATTCGATGTTGGAGTTCATGCTCTATGTCGTAAAAATAAAGTTGCAAATAGGAAGGGTGATTATCTGATGGCAACAATTCATTTATGAAATGATACACTTGTCCTTGAATTCGAAATGTATGTATTCCTTTATTTCTCTTGCATAACTCTTTATCATATTTAACACCGAAGGATGTAAATGCAAAAGTGTTATTATATGTTCGAATATATTTTCGAAATTCTGCTGACTCATCAGAATCAGATGTAAAAAGAGCATGAAGTTGGCGTGGCACAAGGTTTGACACTAATGATATATCACCAATAGAGCAGCAAAATCCTTTAGCTTCATTGTGAAATATTTTTGCATGACAGTGTATGCAAGGTGATTCCATTGGTAAAAAATGTTGCCTAAAAGGAATATTTATTAATGCAGATGTGGCAGTGATTTCGTCTTGAGCGGAACATGTGGTTGTCTTCCACATTCAATAGAGTTGGTCATCGAGGCGGTGGAAGAAGATCCTAAAATGAATTTGTAGATTTTTAGTGTAGAGTTCTTCGAAATGTTTTCAAAACCAAACTATTGACTAACCGATTTCAAAAGTGTTGGTAGAGTTGGTGCAAATGCCTCAATCCATAGGCATCACAACCTTGTTCTTTTTAATGTAAATCTCCCTTCGTCTCTTATTTATATCATTTTTCTTTTGTGGAGATAAATTTGAATACCAATTTTTCCTTTTCAAACGAGAAGCCATTTGTTTCGTAGTGGCCCCAGTGAAAGTAAGAACTACAAATTGAACAAAACACTGGCCCTGCTCATTTAATGGTGTATTTAAGTAAGTGGTATAGCAAGGCATCGACAATGCATAAATGATATTAAATTTTATTTGTTTGGAATTTGATGGAAGACATGAATAGACTGCTGACACATTTACTGGACAGTGATTTAGTGATGCCAAAACTAATAGTTAAAATATTGTTAAGTTCACTGTTATTAGGGATACCAAGTCAACAATAAAATAGCATCATTTTTCTAAGGACATGTAAAATGCTTTTTCTTGTAGTATGTATGCCAAAATTGACAATATAATTTATTAAGTTAAAAAAGATAAGAATTGAATACATTACCTACTGAAGACCTTTCTGGGCAAGGAAATAAAGTTGTACGTCCTAGTTGTTCAGGATTAATGCTGGTGTAATAAAAGAATAAGAATTGCCATTATTTTAATATTAAACAATCTATCCATAATACTTATGGAGTAATCTAAAATAGAAGAAAGATGTGAAGTACAAATTAGATATATTTTTAGTTCATATATACCTAGTTAATATCTAATATCACATATACATAGATATAAATTAAAAATTGAAAAAGAGAAAAAATAAAAATAGCAGAGAAAAGATTGCCAATTAATTTAATTATAGTCAAAATTATTGAGAAGAATTTAATGAAAATCTAAAAATACATTTTATTAGGTAATTTATTTATATCTAAATAATATTATGTATTTTTATTTATTCATTTTGTTTTTATTTTAATTTAAATAAATAAGGGTGTTTTGAGGATTTTTATTAAAATTTTATGAATAACTTTGAATAATTAAGTAAAGAGGAGTTATATTTACACCCATAAATGTATGAATACTTTCCATATTTATAAAAAAAGAAAATTATTACATATTTATCATAAAGTAAAATAACTAAAATGTACATTATTTTTAAATCTTTAATTATATTTATAAAATTTTACACTTAGCACACCCTTATTTCTAATAAAATGAAAACTATAATTTTTTTTTATTTAAATTGAGTTTTTCTAATAATTACTAAAAATTATGTAACAACACAATAATAAAATTGAGTTTAATTTTACATATATGTACTTTTCTATTTATATATAGAATGGTAGATAATTAATATAGGGTGTATCTACTCTAAAAGGTTATCTCTATGGTCCATTTTGACAAATCATAAAAATAGTTAAAACTGAAGAATATAAATTGATATTAGCCAAATAAATTATATACAAAGTACATGTTAATATTTTAAAAAAATTACTAAATTGAAGAAAGAACAATTTATAATAAACCAATCGAGCAAATACATATATAGATATTGACAAGTCCCAATTTGACAAAAGGATACTATCTTTAAGTGGAACAAAACTTTTTCTGGCTTCTTGAAATCAACTTTAATAAACTCTGAAAAATTTAACCTCTTCACTTCCTCCTTTATATAACACTTTATATATATATATATAGTTGTCTTCCACATTCAATAAACACCTTGGTAAAACTTTAATAAAATGCAAATAGAAGAACAAGTACAGGCACATTTTTACAAACACCTTATATGCATAGAAGTTATATGGTCAAGAAGTAAGATAAATGGTTGAAGGTTATATATCATTATAGGTTATATATCATTATCATGCTTGGTAGACCCCAAATCCTGAAACGCAAAAGCAAGAAGTAAAAAAAGGGAAATGGTATCTTAAAGCCAAACTGCCTAAATAAACATTTCAGTCAGGCATAATCTTCATTACCAAACCGGCTAATAACCCTATAACTAACTCTCAATTCAGTAAATTACCCCCAATACCCACAAGTGAAACCCTAAACCTCACCGAAATTCAAATTCAAACAGAGCACCAAAATCAAAATCACTTTCCACAGTTCAAGCAAAGAGGGGGGAAAACAAAAACAAAAAAAACAAAGTAAAACCACACAACAAGCCAAATAAAACAGCCAAAAACTCTATACAAATATATACATAAATCCAAAATTTGCTTTGATGGCAACTTATATATATATATATAAAGATCATGATTACAGGAATTTTTCAAAGGAAAATAATTTTATAAATTAATTAGTATGTAAATGTAAAAATTGGATTGTAAACATATTTAGTACTGACAGAGTAGTCTAACATAAAAGCACGATACAAATAAAACTCAACATAGAGAGAGAAACATAAAGAGATGGGATGAGGGAGGAATAGACACATTTCTGCAAACATTTTACATGCACAGGAACTAACGCTAAATTATTTGCTAAATTTGGGATCATGAAATAAAATAGAAAACCTTTTGATTTGTGTCTGTATGCAACGTCAGGGTTCTCCTAGCTCAACAAGTTAATTTTTTGTGCATATATTTATTGAATATCAATTACCACCGCCCTAAAAGTTACCGACATAAAATGATAGCTAAATTGTTTTTTCATCTTCTAGAATAGTATACCACATGAAAGAGAAACAGTAGTCAACGTATGAATCACAATTTTTTTTTAGATAATGATAAAAAGGATGAGGTGGCAAGAGAAAGAGATATAAGGAGCAACAAATTAAGCAGAAGAAAAAAAATACTCCAAAAAATAACTTTTTTTTACGTTAAAAATGGTTTTGTAAATGGTTATTATGCCAAAATGGTTTTATAAATTTAGAAATTAAATAGTAAACACAATACTTATGGAGTAATCTAAAATAGAAGAAAGATGTGAAGAAAACATAAACATAGGCAGAGTCAAAGTCAAAGTCAGAGAGAAACATATGTACATATATATTGAGAACTAAAAAAGATGTTGCAGACGTTATTATGCCAAAATGCTTTTATAAATTTAGAAGTTAAATAGTAAACATAATACTTATGGAGTAATCTAAAATAGAAGAAAGATGTGAAGAAAACATAGGCAGATGCAAGAGTAAACATACACATTTTTACAAACACCTCATATGCATATAAGTTATATGGTGGAGAAGCAAGTTGTAAAGGAAACATAAACATATCCATAGTTAGAGAGAAGCATAAAATGCGGATGCAAGAATAAGCACAGGCACATTTTTAAATTGAAATAAGGAAAATTTCTTCAAGACACGTGATCATGCTTGATACACCCCAAATCCCGAAATGAAAAAGCAAACCGGCTAATAACACCATAACCAACTCTCAATTCAGTAAATTACTCCCAATACCCACAAGTAAAACCCTAAACCTCACCGAAATTCAAACTCAAACAGAGCACCAAAATCAAAATCACTTTCCACAGTTCAAGCAAAGGGGGAGGAAAACAAAAACAAAACAAAAAAAACAGAGTACACCCACACAGCAAGGCAAGGCAAATAAAATAGCAGAGGAAAAAACTCTACTTACCCGCATCGATCACAGAGGTCAGCTAACTCTCCGGTGCGGCGGCGCCATCCCTTTCTGGAGCGTTCCGGTTTCACTTCCTTACGCTCAGAATTGTAGTAGACCTTGGGAGCCGGCCACGAATACCAGGCAGTCGGCATCAAAGCTCGTACAACTCTCACTCAAGTCTCTAGAAAAATAAAAAACAAAACAAAACCCCCTTACATAAAACCCTAGAAATCCAGCACCACCATCAGAGAGTTCCTTAAAGAGCCGAAACCAGAATATGGTCTTCACAACCTGATCTGTACTGCTGCACAAAGCTGGAGAGAGAGAGAGAAATAGAAGGGGAAAATGGTGTAAACCAAATGTCTGGATGGGTAACGTGAGGAGAGAGAAAGAGTAATATCACACAAAGCTGAGGAGAACCTTATGCTAATTGTTGCCACTTTTTTGACACTTTTAACCTTATGCTAATTTATATTTACTTTGTCTTGTTTTCATAAAAAGTATAATTTCTATATTGGATTTGGGTATTTAAGTAATATCACACATTTTTGTTTTGGGCTGTTCCATTTTTTTTTTCCGAATCTGTTTCCATCTATTCACAACACTCCAAAACAAAAAGTATACTTTAACAAAAAGTACATTGTATTTGTTATCATTATTTACTTTTGTTATCATGAAATATATTTTTTTAGACAAAAAGTATGCAATTTTGTCTGACAAGAGAACTGACAAGAGATCAGATGATGATGTATCTATATATACTGAAATAAGGATGGGCAAAACACTTTCCAAAAAAAAAAAATTAGGTAAGTCCAAAACCTGTTGACGCCATTTTTCGTCAACAGTGAAAGGGAGAGCACGCAAACAATAACTGATAATGGCCGATTAAAATATGACAATACAAACACACGATTTTTACGTGGTTCAGCAGTTAAATCTGCCTAGTCCACGAGTCTCTGTTATTAAGCTCAAGATTATCTCTGAAAATTCTTAAGCATGAATTCTTTAGAGTTTTCTCTCAAGGTTCAGAATTTCGGTCCTTTACAATGGTGCATGACCTCTCTATTTATAGAGAAGGATGCAGAATACTATCCCACATATTTTGGGTAGTTACTCTTTTTGTATAAATAAAATATATGGCTTTAAATGCCTATAATCAGATATAAAAGGAAACGTCCCCTGAAGACCAGGGGACGTATAACTGTCCAAATAATATCCCACAATTCTAGGGGATTTACAGTAATAAATGGGAATTACATCTCATATGGACAACACTTATAGATATTCAAGGTTTTTATCATATATCTCCAAGGCCTTAGCTTCCCAGGTTTCTCGTCATCTTTCGAACTAGAGACATCTCCCGAGGTCACATGGCTTTCGAGATTGTATGTGCGTCGAGCTCGGGACCCCTGATCCGAGGTCATCCCTGAGGATGGATACGTCTCCGGAGCTACCTCTCGAGATCATGAACACTTCGAGGTCGTCTATGTTTTGCAGGCTCGATATTTAGTCCTAGAGGATACTCTAAACCTTACGAGTCCAATTGCTGCGAACCCAGCTTTCGAGGTCACATTTAATATGGCTCGAAAACTGGGTACAACATTTTGCCCCCTCAAAAGTATTTGTTCGAATCCTAAGAGAAGGAAACTTTTGAACTACTTTCCTCGGGAACCATACCGTCATACGCTTTTTGAAAATGGACACGCGTCAGCCAGGTATTGTTCATTTTTGGTACTTGAGCACCTTGGAAACATGCCCACGATCATCCGTCTGCCACCTTTTCAGCGCCATCTTGTCATTGATCCCCATCCGTTGGATCTAGCAAGGATTTCATTCAACGCCCCGGATTAATCCCCTTTTTTCCATCTATATATACGAGAACCCACTCTTCATCTTCTTTTTTATCTTCGTTCACCAAAAGCAAGAAAAGAAGAAAAAATGAAACCAGAGACCATCCTATAAAGTTTCCATTCTGTGCATGTTTTCTCAGCCAAAGAAACAAAGAAACCCTAGTTTGTTCGATTCCGTGAGTTCTTATTTGCAACCTCTCCTTCAGTCAACGATCTCTCTGCAATCGCCATTATTGTGTAAGTATGCAATCTTTGTTTTCCATTTTGTTAGTTTTTGTTCATGCTGTTCTTGCTGTGTCTCTGTACGTACTAGTTTACATCCTTAGCATAATATGATAGGAGATTTCTATCCGATAGGATCTTGTGCTTCTTTAGGTTCTCAACACAGAATTTACATCACTGGTTCATACCCAGTTTTGATGTTTGAACAAGATTCCCGTTTTCTAGGTTTTAAAATTTTAAGAGACGTTTCTTGTACACCAAGATTTCGGGTAAAAAACATTAGCCTTGACAAATGCACGAAACCCAAGGCCGCCTTTTCTGGTTAACCGCCACTCTTTTTTCCCTTGATTTTCGGGATTTTCAAAAAAAAATTATCCACTATCCTTCCTTTCTCGTGGAACGCACGTCCTAACTCTTTAATAAGGGCCTTAATATGTAGCTTGTTTTGTTCCTAAATCTCGAGCTCGTAACTTCGAGCTCGCAACTCTTGCATGCATGGCCCTCACCATTTTTTCTTTCTCGCTAGATGTCACAGAATCTGGAAAGACGGTGGGGGTCGTTGCTGGCAATCCCTTACGAGCCAAAATCCCCGAGCCCAGAATCGTTGTTCGCCCGGAATCAATGTCGGATAAGGGAGTACGAGCTTGCGCGCGAGCAGGAGGATATTCGAGCTCATTACTGTCGCCAGATAGACGAGGTCATAGAGGGGAAGAGGAGAGTTCTTCGGGAGGCCCTCTATCCGAAACCCAATTCAGGACCTAGGCCGATTCCCCTCGACCCTGCACTAAGGGTCACTGTCGCATACCATCCAGCAGAGCTCCAATTTTCACTAATGGGGGAACCTTCTTCCTCGCAGCCAAGGAGAGAAATTTTTGAAGCCGAGCACAACTAGTCAGATAACTGAAATCCTAGCTTTCCATGGCCTCAGCTTATCAGGCTCTTTAAAGTGCTCCGGTCGACCATGAACGAAGCTGCTTCGCCCCTAGGGGCCGCGACGCCAATGTGAAATACGCGGCATGGAGCCAGGAACACATGAGGGCGGGAGCACTGTTGCCCTTGAAGTCTTTTTTCAAAGACTTCACGGATTTCGTTGGGTTGGCTCCGTTCCAACTCAACACCAATTCTTACAGGGTGCTGTCTGCCCTGAGGTCCTTATACCACGAGATGGGGTGGAAAGGACCTTCGTCTAAAGAGATTTTGTATCTCTTTTGTCTGAAAAGTAACCCCTCCCGAGCTTGGGGAGGGGATGGCTTTTATTATCTCTCGAGCTATCCCAAGGAGAAGAAGGTCTTTGAAGATCTTCCCAATCATCCGCCTGACTTCAAAAGGGCCTTCTTCTGGACAGACGGTCTGTCCCCGTCTCGATGCTATTCGTTCAGGCAGATTCGTAAGTATTCTCGTTATCTATATTTCTGTGCTCGAAACATTAGCTCTTAAATCCATACTTAGCTGAAATGTGTCTTGCCCTTCAGCCAATTTTCAGCGTCCCACTCCTGACGATACAATGAAGGGGCACAGAGAGACCCTGCTTCAACTCCCCCATGGAAGGAGGTCTCTCTTATACCTTTTACACGAGGATAGACTCTGAAAGTGCGGACTTTTGGGGGAGGGCCAGTCCACCTTTGACTGGTCCAATAAAAAATATGAACACTTGGAGGAGGTGCCCCTGCCCACAGGCGCCCTTCCTCCGAGGAGAGAAACGAGGCCGCCACTTCCAGTTCGCCCAAGGAGTCCGCTGTCAGGGAATGAGGCTAATGATGAAGCCTCGAGCTCAGATTCGGATGAAGGTAAAGCCCTCCCTACCTCGAGAATGTGGTCCCCCACCTTACTGAAACATAAGCCCAATAGGTTAGTCTCATGCCCACAGGATAGATACCACTTCTACATATGGAGTTGGGTAGATGACTGTGTCCATAGGTTTGATAGTGGGCTCGGGAAATATGACACCATGTATACCACGGATGAGGTGTGGAACGAGATAGCTGTTCAGTACGGGACCAACGATTATAGGGACCTTTCGAGGTTATCACCCACATATAGGGAAGGCACTCCCCCCGCCTCCTCTAAAGACGGGGGAATTTCATGGTTCCCAAGCTCGAGCTCGGGGGAGAGTTCCAGTTAGGTTTCTTCTATCATCACTTTATATGTCTGTGATACTGAAACAATTTGTATGCTTCTCTTTTACTAATTCACTCTGTGTTGTGACTTGTGCAGGCAAGATGGACTCCGACCTCGACAACCTCATCGAAAGTGCAGGCGCCAAGAGGAGTAAGCGCCCCAGAGCGGGGTCGCTGAAGATCGACCAGCCGGGCAAGGGCCCCAAGAGGTCCAATAAAACACCTCCCCTTCCTCCGCCGATTTTGAGCTCCATCGCTGCGGCGACTTCCCAGGCCGGCGCTTCCACAAAGGCGCCGTCCTCGCAGGTCGTCGCCTCTGCAGTGGCGCCGACTTCGCTGGTCGGTCCTTCCGTTATGGTTGAGTCCCAACCTCCTGTGGTGGTTCAGTCATCCTTAGGTCCGCCTTCTAGAAAGCCTCCTGCTTCTCGAGCTCAGAAGCTATCAATTTCCACCCACATGGATGCATATGTGGTTGACAATGCCGCTGGGTCCCATGGATCTACGCTGGTCTCGGATGTTATGTCCCGGATCGGCCAGAGCTTTGGCAGTCTCGAAGCTCCCCAATGGCGATGCTTAAATGATACCCAAGACTGCACTGTTCTCTATGAGAAGAGTATCGAGCTCGCTGCCGCGGTAAGTATCCTTCTATAGTCCTTCCTTTTTTATTATAATCACACTGACCTGGAGCTAATGATGGTTTCTT
Source organism: Humulus lupulus (assembly GCF_963169125.1). Lineage (NCBI taxonomy): Eukaryota > Viridiplantae > Streptophyta > Magnoliopsida > Rosales > Cannabaceae > Humulus > Humulus lupulus. The sequence continues at coordinate 211,345,442 of NC_084802.1, forward strand.
CCTTTGTCAGTCTCTTGCCTTTACTGCCCAGCTCAACTATAAGTTGAACAACGAGATCCACTCGAGCAAGTCTCATGCTCAAGAGGCGAAGGATCTCCACCTCAAAGCAAGCGATGATCTGAAGGCGGAAAATGCAAAGCTTGAGGTAGGAGCTAAGGAACGTGAGGGTATGGCCACCGAGCTCGGGAAGCTGAAAGCTGAGCTCGAGGAGCATAAGAAGGAGATCGTCCAGCTCCAGGAGACCAACAACAAGCTTGAAGAGGAAAAGGCTGCCACCTTTGACATCATGGAGGATGAAAAAGCTCGTCTCCTTGTTGAGTACAAAGAGAAGAAGGATCAAGTGGTTGACTCGGCCATGTACCGAATGTGGGCCTACAATGAAGATCTGGACACCAGCTTCTTAGGTCCTCATGAGGCGACACTTCTTGACAGGTGGAATGCTCGGCTCGAGAAGGAGGAGGCTGATCAGCTCGAGAAGGAAAAGGCTGCTCGGGATGCCGTTTCGGAGGGAGCCCAGGAGGACAGCCATGCTATTCGTTCTGAGGAATCCGGCGCTGCAAATGCCGAGAAGGCCAAGGAGACTCCTCTCCCTTAAATCTGATCTTGGGGAAACCATCTATTGGGGCTGCGTCCCCTTATTTTTGTAATTATTTTAATTTATGCCCTCGGGACTGATACAATTTCTTTAAATATTACTTATATATGCTTTACATTTCTTGGCTCGAAATATTTTGCACATTTTTTATGGATGAATCATTTATGTTTATTTATTCATACAAACATATTGTGGATTTAGGTTAGAAGCTCAATGCATTCATGCACAGTTTGTTCAAATTATCCGCTTCTGACCTCGTTATTTTTCAAAGTCGGGTATTACTTTAACCATGAACCCAAAAGTACTTATATGGTATGTAATATGAATGATTTGGTTATATCTTTTTTGCTTAGTCACTTTTCCTCATCCTCAGTTTTTGCTCCAAGGTTAAGAGTTCGAAACTATTTTTCTTTAAGATATTCCGGCCTCGATCTCGACTTATTTCGAAATAGGTTTAGGTTCCTACTTATCATCGATTAGTTTTTTGGCTGGTTTGTTCCAAACCTGTTAAGTTTGCACATCTGGTTAACTCCAAACGTTTTCGGTTTTTGATAATTCAGTTATGTCTGAACTATCTAAGCTCGCGTATTTGGTTATATCCAAATACTTTATATGTTTTTGATAATTCGGTTGTGTCTGAACTATCTAAGCTCGCGTATTTGGTTATATCCAAATACTTTATATGTTTTTGATAATTCGGTTGTGTCCGAACTATCTAAGCTCGCGTATTTGGTTATATCCAAATACTTTATATGTTTTTGATAATTCGATTGTGTCCGAACTATCTAAGCTCACGTATTTGGTTATATCCAAATACTTTATATGTTTTTGCATATGTTATTTTATTTTTTAAGCTGATGGTATATGTACCAATGATGCCCCCTTAATATCCTATGAGTGTGACCATAGGTTATTAAATTAAGAGAGATTACAAAAAGAAAAAGAAATAACATGTTTGAACGAAATGGATCTTTTATTTGATGAAATTCAAAAACAAACGAGCTAATACAAATAGAAATTCATGGTTACAGGCAACACTTTTCCTACACTGCTGATATTTGAACAAAGTAGTTGCACATGCTTTCAGGTCGCGGAGGGAGAGTCCCATCTTCTCGAGGGTTGCTTTATAAAGGATGTTGACTGAGCTCCCATTATCTATGAGAACTCGATGGACCCTTTTATTGGCCAACTGAAGAGTAATGACCAACGGATCATGATGAGGGAACTGGACATGGGAGGCGTCCTCCTCGGTGAAGGTTATTGGTTGTGTTTCAATCCTCTGGCTTTTTGGTGCCCTAGGTTCGGGTTCATAAGGAGACCCGTCCCCTGTCTTTAACTCGTTAACATATCTCTTTTGGGCATTCCTGCCTCCTCCTGCGAGATGGTTATTACATCCTCTCCATCAATCGGCGGGGGCCTGTCTTCTTCCCGAGCTCGGGAGTTGTTGTTTTGTGTCGTCGGAGGCGCGGCTACTCTCTGGCCCGCGGCCGTCTGTCCAGTACTCTGGTTTTTGACATACTGCCGGAAGTAACCTCTCGAGATCAACCCTTCGATCTCGTCCTTCAATTGTCGACATTCATCAGTTGTATGCCCGGTGTCTCTGTGGAACCGGCAATACTTACTGGAATCCCTCTTGGATTTTTGATTTCTCATTGGGTTCGGACGCCTAAAGGGGACCTGGTTTTCATTAGCCAGGTATATGTTCTCCCGAGACTCATTGAGCTCGGTGTATACTCTATACACGGAGAAATACCTCTCCCCTTTCTTTTTCTTTCCTCCCTCAGCTTCGGGGTTACTTCCTTCATTCTTTTTCCTCTTGGATGGGTTCTCCGTGGCAGGCTTCGGTGCTGCTGGGTCCGCCGAGGTTGAGGCAGAGTTGATGTTTATCGTTGTAGTTTCGGACTGGGAGGTCGCTTTGAGCGTCGACCTCGCCTCCTCTACATTGACAAACCTCTGCGCTCATCTGTTAAACTCGGTTATTGACCTTACCGGTTTCCCTTGCATGTCGTCCCAAAGGGCACTTCCCAGTAATACACCAGCTCGGATAGCCATTAGGTGCCCACTGTCATCCACGTCCCAAGCTCGGGCTACTTCCAGATTAAATCTCGTTAGGTAACTTTTTAGTGTTTCGCCCGGCTGTTGTCGGACGTTAGTTAAGGTGGATGCCTCTAGTCTGACCCCCATCATCGCTCTGAACTGCATCTTAAAGTCTTTAGACAGCTGCTCCCACGAGGTTATTGAGTGTCTCTTATATTTTTCGAACCAACTTTTGGCAGGTCCTGCCAATGATGTTGGAAACAACATACACCTGAGCTCGTAACCCACGTTACTGGCCCTCATGATAGTGTTGAACGTGCTCAGGTGACTACACGGGTCGGTCTTTCCTTCAAACGCAGGGACGTGAGGAATCCGAAACCCTTGAGGAAATTGAGTGTTGGAAATATGGGGAGCAAACGGCTCGAGCTCCTCATCAGAGTCCTCATATCGACCATTTCCTCGTTCATTCTTTAAAAGCCTAAAGGCTCTTTCGAGCTGATCGATTCTTTCTTGGACTGGGTCAGTAGGAAGTGCTGTTTGGAATTGATTGTCATTGATCGTGATTCCAGGCTCGCGTCTCCGCAAGGGATCTCTACGCTTATTCAAGCGATCCCTCAGGTCTGGATTTGTTTGATCTCCATTACCCCGACTCTGGTTCAGGTGATTTCATAGGTCGGGTCGATTCTTGCGGCTTCTAGTGTTATTACGACCTCGGTCATGTTTACTAACGGACCTAGTCTCTCCGGACTCATCACTGGTGAAACTCATTGCTCGGTTATTCCATGATGGATTCTTCCTATGTCGCCTCGTCTCCGTCGTGCGAGATCGAGACGTTTGACTTTTCTCAGATGGAGCGCCTCTCCGCTCCTGGAAAGTCTCCTTGGTTCCTTGTATTTCCCCCGCACGCCCTTCATCCTGATCTCGAACTGGTTGAGCGTTCCTGTGGGGTGGCGAAGGATATCTTATGGGTGACGGAAGGAATCGTATAGGCGACGGTGGCTGCCACCCTTGTCGCGGCCTAGAGGGTCCAGAATTTGCCCGAGACGGGTCAGTCGCATTTGGTGCGCTCCCAGGCACCTGAGTCCGAGCCTCTGCAGGGGTTCGGTTATTCTTAGCCGGGGCCCGAGCTCGAGTATTCCTCTGGGGCCTAGGTGGAGTGGATGGCTCTGCTGGTGCCGGAGGTTGAGTCGGCCTCCTTGTGGCAGCATCCTTTCGTGGACGCCCGCGGGGCCTCCGGGGAGGAACATGCACGTCCCTTGGAGGAGGGACTTAGTTTTCGCGTGGAGGCGGGGGCTGAGCCACCTGCGCCTCTGCGGCTATCCTTGTCAACTCCTCATTCCGTTTGTTGGCCTCTGCCAACAGCTGCTTCAGTTGCCGGTTTTCAAGTTCCACAATAGGAACGTACCACTCCGGATTGTAGTACATATCCTCATCCCTTGGTGGAGGGGGTGGTCCCCGGGAATCAGAAGACCCACTTCTCTCCTCAACATCCGGGTTCTCCATTGGTTGTTTTCCAGGACGTCTTGGGTAACTTTCCTCAGGTGTGTTCTGATTGTTTGTGGCCATGACTTTTTTAGGGATCAATGCTTGAGGCTCTTAATGAAAGCACCAAACTGTTGACGTCGTTTTTCATCAACAGTGAAAGGGAGAGCACGCAAACAATAACTGATAATGGACGATTAAAATATGACAATACAAACACACGATTTTTACGTGGTTCAGCAGTTAAATCTGCCTAGTCCACGAGTCTCTGTTATTAAGCTCAAGATTATCTCTGAAAATTCTTAAGCATGAATTCTTCAGAGTTTTCTCTCAAGGTTCAGAATTTCGGTCCTTTACAATGGTGCATGACCTCTCTATTTATAGAGAAGGATGCAGAATACTATCCCACATATTTTGGGTAGTTACTCTTTTTGTATAAATAAAATAAATGGCTTTAAATGCCTATAATCAGATATAAAAGGAAACGTCCCCTGAAGACCAGGGGACGTATAACTGTCCAAATAATATCCCACGATTCTAGGGGATTTACAGTAATAAATGGGAATTACATCTCATATGGACAAAACTTATAGATATTCAAGGTTTTTATCATATATCTCCAAGGCCTTAGCTTCCCAGGTTTCTCGTCATCTTTCGAACTAGAGACATCTCCCGAGGTCACATGGCTTTCGAGATTGTATGTGCGTCGAGCTCGGGACCCCTGATCCGAGGTCATCCCTGAGGATGGATACGTCTCCGGAGCTACCTCTCGAGATCATGAACACTTTGAGGTCACCATATTCGAGGTCGTCTATGTTTTGCAGGCTCGATATTTAGTCCAGGAGGATACTCTAAACCTTACGAGTCCAATTGCTGCGAACCCAACTTTCGAGGACACATTTAATATGGCTCGAAAACTGGGTACAACAAAAACAAAAACGGCAAAACTACCTAAATAACCTTATTTAAATGAAGAATTAGATGTTTTTTGATTAAACAGTAAAAGTAATATATAAAATAATTTAGGGATGAAAATGGAAAAAAAGATGGACCAAGAGCTGCTTATGCGCTCTTTTACTAATAGTATTGATATAGCTCCGTCCCTGATAATAGTTAATAAACCTTGTCTTGGGCGTTTATTAAGACGATATGTTTTATTTTTATGTCACGCATAATTCGACCTAATAAATTATATCATCTGATGTTATTATATCTATTTAAAATAGAGTGAAATTTTACCCTTTTTTAGGATAATTGCACAACGTAAATATACTAAATTATTGTGCCTTCTTGAGAAATAGACAGACTAATTAAGATTCCTTAATTACCTCCCGGTATATAGTTTCATCATATAATTACGTACCTAGTTAATTAAACACGTCTAACATGTTAATTTAAACTAATTACATTCAATTTCAATGACTATGAGGCTTTCCAAACAAACTCATACTTGTGTCATTTTATTTTATTAACACATTTCATATTCAGTGTAAGTTGTGGTTAGATATTGTTAACTACATCAGTTATATTAGTTAAAAATTAAAAAGTAAATAAACAGAGAAAATCCAGTTCTATTGACAGTGACAGTGACAGTGACACATGCATTATTGAACTGTTAACTGTTAAATTGGAAATTTTTAAACTTGTTTTTTACTAGGTAATATTAAAAGGGAAATTTGACTTTTAATGCAGTAAGTGAAACTGTAACAACCCTAAATTCGCTAGTGAAGCTTAAGGGTCTTGATTAGCGTGCCGGGAGGACATAGTTGGATTAAATATGGTTTGCATGAATATATTGATTTAAATGCATAATTATATGATTAATAATGCTTGTATGATTATATTGTATTAATGTGATATGTATATATGGTAATTGTGAGAACCACATTATTATGTGGGTAGGTCTGCAGAGCACGACTCGAGGCGATCCTAGGGCTAGATAGCGGGGAAAGAGTCACAACAGGGCTTAACAGTTGACTTTGGATAAGTCAGGGGTATTTTAGATATCGGGTAGTTATTTAGACTATCGGGTTATGAAAATAAATATATGGAGATATATTTGAGGTTAGGAAGTCTAGGCGGGAATATTGGGGAATTTTACCATTTCGCCCTCGGGGACATTTCCGGCACCCTGAGCCTCGGGATTGACTCAATGGGATAAGAATAAACTGAAGCTTTAGGAAAACAGTAGACAAAAAATTAAACTGACCTTTATTCTCAGCCTTGACTCTCTATTCTCTCTCATGGAAAACACAAGGAAAAAAAAACACTGAAAACTTAGGGGAATTCAGCTGGGAACTCAGAGGAATTCAGGAGTGATTTAGAGGCTTAGCTCAAGAATCAATCAAGAACCTAATAAGGACTAAGGTAAGCACTGAATTTCCTTTTCTGTGGTTAGAAATTCTGGGTTTTGGCTAGGTATTGAGGTAATTGTGGTCTTGATGTTTAAGGGCAGAATTAAGGAGGAAAGCTTGGGAATTAGCTTGGTTTTGGCCTGGAGAAGTGGTTCAGCAGAAGAGGCAAGTCTCAATTCTTAATATGGAGGTTTTAATTTGAGTTTGAATGGCTGGTTTGAGTGTTTGTAGTTCTTGAGTTTTAGAAATTGGAAATGGGATTCTAGTGGGTTTTTGGGCTGTATTTCTGTTGGGATGAGTTGTTAGAATCATGATAAAGGTGTTGTGATTAAAGAGTTTTGAATTGGGGAGCTTTGGGATGGCTTTGGATGAGTTTTAGATGTTGGTAATGGTGGGTTTTCTGGGCACGAAGGGAAGGGCCGCGACTCTGTTCTAGAGCGCTACGGCCCTAGGATGAAGAAGAGCCAGGAGGGCTCGGCCAAGGGTGAGCGCTGCGGTGCCCAAGGCATGGGTCGCAGCGCGTGTCTTCTTTCAGGCTTGCCCTTGGTTTTGTTTTGAGGGCAGGGTCGCGGCTAAGCTTCAAAGGCCGCAGCCCTTGGGTGCACACTTGAACATTTGGGGATCTTAGGCATGGGAATGTGGTCTAGAATGCTCGAGATCTATTTCACCACCGTGCTTGGTGGAATTCGGATTCTCGGGAGTTAGTTTTGTATCTGAAAACCCTTATTTGAATATTAATGGAACATTATACCTTGGTTGTGACTAGGTGATAAAAGCTTAGGCTCGGGAACGGATCGTGCTTGAGGAGTGTTGCTCGTAATCAGTAACTGCAAAGATTAAAGGTAAGAAAACTGCACCTGGTTGAATATATGTAATGGGACTAAGGGTTCCCTATTGAGTATGCTTGAAAAGATGGTAATATGCCATGCAAGCTATTTAGTGAACCAACGGCCAAAGGGTGCCAAGGGTTACACTAGCGCACAGGGCGCAGCTTGGCCACTGGTAGCCGAGGACAGCTTAATATGCACTGAGCTCGGTTTAAGCGGACCGGAGTCAGTGGGATAAACAGAGGGTGCGGCCTAAGTTGTCGGCCCTAATTATTATGTGATATGAATGTTATAAGTGTTTGAATGCATCCATAATTCTGAATTTATGCTGAATGATTAATGTGGGTTATATGATGAGAGTTCATGTTTAGTGAGCTTGTTATCTGCTATTATTGTTTGTGTTGAACATGTTTTCTTGCTGGGCCTTGACTCATGGGTGCTACGTGGTGCAGGTAAAGGCAAGGGCAAGCTTGATCAGCCTTGATTAGGAGAGCTCTGCGAGCGGAATGTACATGGCCAGCTGCTCAGCCGCCACGGTTGAGGTTTAGGAAGGGACGCGAGACCCAAAGATTGTCCATTTTGCCTTAGTATGGCTAACAGATGTTTGTGTTATTTTGGGAGTCTGTAATCCAACTTTTTAACTTTATTTCTTCCGGGATCCCATGTATAAAATTTGAGACCAAAACATTTTTAACCCTAGTTCATACATGTTTAGTAACACGTTTTAAAATTAATGACTTGATTAGCAAGTCTTGCACCTTTATAAGTACACGGTGTAGCGGTCTTGGCTATCTAGGGCGTTACTGACACGGTATGATGAAATTATACCAACCGAAAAAAATCTCACATTTTTATTCTAGTATTCTTTGGATTACCAAAAATGCCCCTATTATAAATTTCCATCTTTTTCTCCCATTGTCTTCTCCCTCTCTATCTCTCACGTTTTCCTTCTCTATCTCTCAAGCTCTTCTACAAAAAAAATAAATAAATAAGGCAGCTTAATCTATACAAATTTTCGAGCTTATTTTAGGGTAAGTTATGATTCCTTTCAAGGCAAGGACTTCATTTTGGCTTTCGGATCAAAAATCGTATAGGTAAGTATATATTTGTTATATGTAGTGAGGAAACTTGTTTATCAACATTGCTTTTGCTATTTCGAACAGATCTGTGTATGCCTTCATGTTTTATTGTAATTTTTCACTATCGGAATGAATTTTCATTCCTTTCTGGGTTTTTTTATGGGTTTTTTGTTTGCCTCAATAGGACTCGATGGTCCTCGATGGACCTCGATAAATCCTCATGTATTATATTATTAGTATACCTCGATATGCCTCGATGATCCTTGATGGACCTCGATAAAACCCTCACATAAGGGGGGAAATGGCTACCTTGATATGCCTCGATGGACCTCGATAACATCCTCATATAAGGGGGAAATGGCTACCTCGATATGCCTCGATAGGACTCGATAAAATCTTCACATAAGGGGAAATGGCTACCTCGATATGCCTCAATGGACCTCGATAGAGGCATAAAACTTAATTATGTAGTATTTGCCTCGATGGGACTCGATTGGAATCGATGGGCCTCGATTGGTTGACCTCGATAGTGTGATAGTTTGACCTCGATATGAATCGATATTTTGCTGTTTTATGTTGTAGTTTAACTTTTTGACCTTTTTTTTTTGTTTTTTTGCAGATTCGATTGTTTCCATATTTGTTGCATTCAATGGTGTTTGGGAACTCAAAAATAGTGTTTGGGAACTCAAAAATAGTGATTGGATAATCAGGGATGCTGAAAATCAAGTTCTGCCCGTGGAGAAGGGTTTGACGTATGAGCAACTACTTGAAATTCTGTATGATGAGCTTGAAGTGGATATATGTGTGCATGACTTGAAAATTGAGGTCCCGTACACATGCCTATCACAATCCATTGGGATACCCTGTGTACATGCTTTTGCTGCAGCCAGAGAAAGAAGCATAAACATTTACTCATTGTGTTCCCCTTACTATAGAATCGAGGCATTGAAGGACACTTATAAACATACTATTTACCCTGTTGGGAACGAGGATGAATGGGTAATCCCTGATCACATCAGAGATACGGTTGTCGGCGTCCCCGTTGAGAAAACCCCTATAGGAAGGCCTAGGAAGCAGAAAGTGCGGCTTTCTCGACGTGCAAGGCAAAATATACTTCACTCACATTTTGCCATGATACAAGGAATTGATTATCATCGCCCTTCAACATATTTAGCACATCATCGTCTCATGTATACTTAGTGTCGGTCTCTCTGAAATGATTCCAACGACCTAGGCACACCTGGGGGAAGGTGGTGTTCATGATCGCAGCATCCTGCCGAAATGCAGCATGATAAAAGTGGCGTCGGCGGCGTAGCATGTGCAAAGCGGCATCAATATGCTGAAAAAAGATGAAAATTCGTTAGTACCATCAATATATTTTAAGATTGAATTGAAAACATAAATGTAATTTACATACCGAATCCCAAAGCCAAGTCTGGACTGTGTGCAACTGTAAGAACCATGCCACACCGTGCGTCCTAGTATAGACGTTCCGGTCACTCTTGTTGTCGATCTTCCCGATGATCCACTTATGGAAGCTCTTCTCCTGCTATGGGTCACACTTCCTCAATGGTTTAGCAACTAGCCCCCGTTTATCTTCTCTGATCTTCTTCTTTGGGTCGGTGAAGTCATCAAAATGCTTAGGCCTGCGTTTCTTCCTGACAACTTCAAGGCCAGCTGCCTCCTCGGGCTGCAGTACTCGTACACTGGGACTGTCAGCATCCCTGGCAACTACAGATGTCTGGGCCTGTGGAGTGGAGGGTCGATCACCGTGCTCGTAGTCTGTAGGCAAGATATCAGACTCTGTATCTGATTTTACGTCGGTGGATCGACCTGAGACCACTGAAAGCAGCTGCGCCAACTGAGCCATGATTGTAGTCTAATTCTGTAGTAAGGTTGCATGGCCCTCCTCAACCCTCTTGAGCCTCTACATCAATTGCTCATAATCAGGCTGGGCAACCTGACTAGATGAAGCTGCACAGGCCTGTGAAGTGCCCTCCTCAACCCTCGGGACATCCTTGTAAAAAATGAAGGCTTCCTTTGCAACTTTTGCCAGCTTCTCTGCATCCTTCTCAAGTACTACTACTTCCTCCGCTGCAGTCCCAGCCTCCTCCACAGTTGATTCCAACTCAGGGAATAACCTGGAATCAACTTCTGGGAGACTATTATAGTAGACTACCTCACCAGGACGTGTCTTCAGCATGGAAAATACCACTAACTGCATGGTTGAATAACATGTGTCAGGAAAACTTTAATAAAATAAATCGTTAATCAATTAATCTGTGACATTTAACAAGATAAAATGGAACTTACTCGACGGTTGGCGAATATAGGAACCAACTGAGCTGTCGAAATAGTGATATCAGTCTTCGTAGCCCAGCTAAGCATCCTCTGAATTTGGTTCCCACTGTTCTCACTGAACTTACTCCCGAGAGAAGGCATGGCCTCAAAAGCCCAGTAAAGTAGTGAGGGTGCAAAGCATAGAAACTATACTTCGCCTCCTTCTGTTTTTTGCTTGAACCCTCTTTCTTCTTCTCCTCGTAGTGTTTCAATTGATTCTTCATGTCCTTCTGAACTCCTCTGCTAACCTTCTTAAATGAAAACTTCCCCCATGGATACTTGAAAAAGTAATCAAGATCCTCAACCATCCTCAGGGAATCTCCCCATATCGTCGTTGTCTTCTCTGGAGCATTCAGTACCCCCTCTATCAAATAGCACAAACCCAGCTTAAATGCATCTTCTGGGTTTGTCGAGGCCTTCAAAGCATCTTCCAACTAACCAAAATTAACCTTCGAATCACCATTAAAATATTCCTGGATGATCCGATCACTTGAAAGATGCTCTTTCAACTCATCTGGGGACGGTGATTTCCCAAAATTTAGCCCGGTAACTAGGGCAAACTCTGCAATACCAAATCTACACAGAGCGTTGCCCATGTAGAACTAACCCTCTGTTAAGAGTGTGTCCTAAAAGCATGTAAAAGACATTTGTTTTTCTGTGAATAAATAAATACAATGGTTTATTATTATTGTTATATTTAGATTGTTAAATTATTGTTTGAATAATTTTGTAAATATCAAAAAAGTTCCATATTCATTATTGAGGATGTGATCTTGTATTAGTACGAGAGAATTAAGATCACATGAATGAATAAAAATAGTCAACAACAACAAATTAAAGTTATGGAATTCTTTAATTTGAGTTGTAAGTACGGTATACTGAGTATCATAATGATACAAATAATCTAGATTCGGATTATTGATGTGGAAAGACATCTCGGTAAAGGTGCTTTATATAATCTGATTATATATGACATGGACCGATATGAATTAAAGTCTTTATCCAAAATCCATTTAACATTAAAGACTTGTAATTCATATCATAACTGATGATCATTTATAGATCAACCTAAATCCTGAGTGTTTTGAACTCCTGTTCATGTTTATTAAATCTTTTGATTAATTCGTTAAGGTCTCTTCAAAGAATGAGGCTAATGACTTTTGTTTTGGAGATTTAATATCATGGATGGCTGGGAACATGTATCAATAATACGGAATGTAATGTTTCCTAACAGATCGTATATTAGTTCCCTTAAGGGTTAATTCTGGAACTGAATGATTTTGAGCTCAAATCTATAATTAGATTATAGATTAATTATTCACTAGTGAATTAATGGTACTTAAGGAATGAGAAGTAAATTAGAAAGGTAAAATGGTAACTCTTCCATTCTAATTTATGAACTAATTAATTAGAGGGTTGAACTATTGTAAGATGGTTATATCAATGGATGACTTAAGATAAGATTTCTGTAAAAGTATATCTATAACATAAAGAGTGCAATTCTGAATTTATAGTGGAGTAATATCATAATTAATAAATTAACTGTTATAATTAAAGAGTTTAATTATTTAGTTTATTTATTGGAGCTTAATGTTATAGGTCCATAGTCCCCAAAATGGCTCAAACAATCACTGACAATGGTAAATACAAAAATGGGCAAAAAGGACTTATGTGATAAGTAAAATATTTTTCTATGTATCAAACATAATTATTGTATAATTATGTGTAATTAATTAATTAATTATTTGATTTAACAAAAATTAAATTAATTTAATTTTGGGATTTTTGGTATTTAAATAATAATTAAAATTGGGAAAAATCACATGCCCTCACTGGCATGTGGTACACATGTAGCACAGTGCACAGTCACTGTGCTACACGCATAAGAGACTGTGATCAGTTTCTGGGTTCCACAATTTTAGTTATTTAAATATTAAATAAATAATGAGATATTGTAATTTGATTAAAATATTATTATTTAAACAAAAATCTGATAACTGATTAGTTATTTCAAATTGTTTAAAATAACTAAGATTTTATTTTAATATATTGGATATATTAAATATAGGATATCATTTTTTCATAACGTAACTTTTCAGGGATAGAAAAATATCTAGAAATCTCTCTCAGAGAAAGAGAACAGTGACACAAACAAAAGTCACTGTTCTTCACAAAACCTAGGTCCAAACTTTATCAAATCTCATGTGTTGAGAACATCTGATAAATAGTTTTTTGCCTATTGTTTGTATAGCGAGCCCACACTCATTCTTTGTGTGCTGAGAACATTTTGGAAGATCATGGTGTGAGATCTCAAGGATTTAGCCATACAAAAAGATAGCAGCAAGGAAGGACCTGAGGTAATTTTTCTATTCATGTCTTTGATTCAATATATATATGCATGTAAAGAAGTAGATCTAGAAATCTTATGGGATTAAACTAACAATTTGATTGTTGTTCCACTGCGCATAATCTCTAATTTGATCAATAAAAACCAACACCCTCTTCAGGCTTCTTACTTTCAACCTTACGCAACATTAGCTGATGCAGCAAAACCCTAGAAAATCTAAACAACTTCGCCTTTAAGAACTGTCCCAACGGGCATGCCTGTGCCCTTTCAATAAGACCATGCCTCTGAAACTGCTCTATAAGGGTATCCCAGTAGGCACTACCCCTATAAGTGACATGGCCAGGAAAGTGCTTCTCCAACTGCACAATAAGGTCAGACATCTGAAAAAAAAAATGTTAAAAATGTGAAACAATCTGGTCACTATCGAGGCCTATCGAGGTAGGTGCTAAAATCCCAAAGCATGATATCATCGGGTTACTATCGAGTCCTATCGAGACCTATCGAGGTAGGTTCTGAAAATCCCAAAGAATGATATCATCGGGTTACTATCGAGTCTTATTGAGGCCTATCGAGGTAAGTCCTAAAAATCCCAAAGCATGATATCATCTGGTTACTATCGAGTCCTATCGAGGCCTATCAAGGTAGGTGCTAAAAATCCCAAAGCCTCGTATCATCGAGTCCTGTCGAGGCCTATCGATTCCTATCGAGGCAAAGGCTACATAAGCCATATGGCTAATAGCATCAAGTCCCATCGAGGCCTATCGAGGTATATGCTAAAATTTCTATAAGCCTAAAATTTCATCGAGTCCCATCGAGGCCTATCGAGGCACATTCAAATCCAGACCCTAACATATACTATCGAGTCCTATCGATTTCTATCGAGGTGCATAAAAAATCTTGAAAAAATCCCAGATTTCTTCATTCCCCAGCCCCGATCTATCCTATGAACAAAAATCAACAAAAAAAAACCAGGCACATACACATATTGCAGATTAAAAACAAAATTCATCACCTTTGTTTTCTTTGGGGTTGTTTCCTAAAAGTTTGGTCGGCTTGCTCGACGTTTTTCTCCTTCCTCTTCTCCGATCGTCAACTCCGACACTTTGGGAGCCCTTGTTCGTGGTCATGGAAGACAATGGTTGGGTTATGACGGATTCAATCGATTTTAAGTGTTACAAAGTTTGCTTGCTTCAGGACTTTGGGAGAGAATACGAAGAGTCTGTGAGAAAAAATGACAGGGGTATTTTGGGTAGTAAGGTCATTAGTAGCACCAAAATGAGAGTCATATAGTGATAAGGTATTTTTTAAATACAGTGTCACTTAATGCATTAGAAGTCAAATTTCCCTATTAAAATTGTGACATCTCTATAACATTAAAGGACAATTCTTCTGTAGGGGCTTCACTTTAAGCCTTATTGGAGGGACTTTCAGTGTTTCTCGACCCATGAACAGTTTTCGGTGCGATTTTTTTTATGACCGTGTATATTGTAGCTATTTAGAGCATCCTGCAAATTTTCAGAAAATTCTGAATAGTTTACAGTACCGAATACTAAGTTCAAACATGTTGATTTACACGCGCATAAAAAAAATTAGTCACGAGTGCAACAACATGTTTGAAATTAGTTTTCGGTACTGTAAACTATTCGGAATTTTCTGAAAATTTACAGGATGCTCTAAATAGCTACAATATACACGGTCATAAAAAAAATCGTGCCAAAAACTATTCACAAGTCGAGAACACTGAGAGCCCTACCGGTAGGGCTTAAAGTGAAGCCCCTATAGGAGAATTCCCCTAACATTAAATATACAATATTTATTTCTTTATATAAATATATAGGATAATTTTTTGGTAGGCCTACAGAAAATGCACCTACCATAGGAGCGTTTTCTATTTCTCGTATTTAGAAAAATTATAACCCAATTTTTTTTTTATGAACATGTATATTATAGTTATAGCAGATATCCCAACAACTTTCGGGAATTCTAAATAATTTATAATCTCCAAATCAAAGTTCACGCGTGACTAAATTTTTTTATAGCCAATTGCACGTGTGACTCAATTTTTTTATACGCGTGGAAAACAGACTATTTAAACTCTGATTTGAGCACTGTAAATTATTCAGAACTTCCTGAAAATTAGTGGGATGGATGCTACAACTATAATATATATTGTTATGAAAAAATAATTGGGTTATAATTTTTCCAAATACCAAAAATTATAAATTACCATATGGTAGGGGCATATTTCTATGCCCCTACTGTAGAATTATCCAAATATATATATGAGAAATCTATTAGGGAAATTTGAATTTTTATGCTTAATGAAGGGTATTAAGTCAAACAAAATATTAGGCTCTTTGATCATTTCAAAATAATGCCAAAATTTTTGACGGTACCCAAAATGCCCCTACCACAAAAACCCCCCCCCCCTCCCCCCCCATATTTGATTCTCCTTTCTCTCTCTCCACTTTCTCACTCTCACTCTCTTGGTTCAACTCTCCCCCGCCCGAAACCCATTGAACCCAGCCTGTCTTGCCGCTATCAAACCACTGTGCCTCTGTCGACCTCCATTCAAGATTTTCGTCGAACCCCCGTGTCATAAAAACCAAAGGGCTGCATCTCTGTCAACCCCCCGTGTAATGACCCAAATTTCCTAATAAGGTTTAGGACATTGATTAGGAGGCCAGGAGGGCCATAATTGATTTGTTATGCCATTAAATGATTATATGCATGATTATGTGAATTATATTATTATATGATGATAAATGCATGCATATAGGTCCAATTTTCATTATAAGGGAATTTTGGTAATTTGGCTCGTTGAGGGCAGATTTGTATATTTTCATGCATGTTGGTGAATTATGAATAAGGCCACATTATAATGTGGATTTGTTCAAGTCATTCGTCATGAGACGATCTTTGAATGCAAGTTATCAGTTTGGTCATAATAGGGTTAATTTCAGGGCTCGGGGCGAGTCTCGGGGTAATTTGGTGATTAGAACATTACCGAGAATTAAAGGGTAATGGGATATGATTTATTAGAATTTAAGGATATTGCGAATAACGAGAATTAGAGGGTGTTAGTTATGATTAACGAGATAGGTGGGAAATGACGGTTTTATCCATGGTGGCCTTAAGAGGACTTTAAATGACCTAGGGGCATTTTGGTCATTTGACTTTAAGATATATATGAATTAAGAAGGTTGTAGAACTGAGCCAAAACAGAGCATCATTTTCTTCTCCTCACGTTCATCTTCTTCTCTTCTTCTTTCTTTGAATTTTGAAGCTCCATTTGAGGAACCAAGCTAGGGAAGTGGACCTTGAGGGCCTAGGGTTATGTTCAGCCATTGAAGAGGGTGTAGTACTGAGATTGAGGTGAGTTTCTAGCCATTAAAACTTTGGTTTTATACTTTGTTTTCATTTGGTTTTCAGTTTGGATTTTGAGGTTGATAGATGAGAATTTATAGGAGTTTTGGCAAGGGTTGCTTGGGTTATGATGCCTAGGACATGTGGAGTAGATATTTGGGCTCATTTGGGGGTTTGGATGGAGTTTGGGATCATGTTTTGAAGGTTGGAAATGGAGAAGTTGAAGGAGGAAGAACCAGAGTTGTTTCAGCTGGTCCTAGCGCTATAGCGCCCAAGGGAGGGCGCTGCAGCACTATCCAGGGCCAGGGTGTTCTGCTTGTAGTGCTGGGGCGCTAGGGGGGCAGGACTAGCCTATTTTTCCTTATGCATATTTTGGGCACTTTTGAGAGTTTTTGGCTTGAGGTTTCAATTCCTAATGCTCGGGATCGAATCTACTCACCGTTTGAGTACGATTTGAGGTCCCAGGAGTGAGGTTTAGATCAAGAACCTTTCACTGCTCATTTTCATTAATTGGAAGTTATATTTAGTTATGACTAGGTGACCACTAATGGATTGATCATTCTCAAGATTGGTTCTTAACGTATTTCTCGCTCGAACCAGAGGTGAGAAAACTGCACCCCATATATGACATGCATGGTTATTAATGAGGCATGTTGAGTGTTTTAAATGTGGACTTTGATTGCATACTAAATACTTATCAATCTTGCTTATCTCTGAATGGCACTGACCTATGAATCAGGAATCGGAAATGGTGTCAGTACTGACTGCGAAGCTGTGACTTACTAGTCAAGTTCGGCAGTAGTAATGAGCACTAGTCGTATAGTATTGGCTTAAGAGTCAAGAACGGTATTAGCATATTTAACGCAAGCCGAAAAGATTAGATCTAATCGACATAAGCATTGAATGGCTCATCATGAGCATTAATGCTTGACCGACCTCAAGTTCGATGAAAACTAAAAGCGCTTGTCTAGCAGTGTATTTTGCAGACCGACCTCAAGTAGTGTATATTGCAGAATTCAATTGGTTTCAAATCATCAAATATAATTTTGAAAAATAACAAAAAAGTAATCATCAAACCTCATATGTTGGTTGACGTGATTTTTCAAAAATCAGATTTTTTTTTGAAGATTTTATTCATTAATTAGTTAATTAAAAATATAATAAAGTCATTTTTATTTTTATTTTGATAATGTTTTAATTTTTAGTTAGTTGTTAATCAGATTTTTGTATTATTTTTAATTAGATTTTATTTAATTTTTAAAAATTTAAATGAATTTTTTAAAATATATATAACCACTTGGACCAATCACAAGCCGCCACGTAAACGTTTACCTGGCACTTAACGACCAGATACCTACGGGTGTCAAGAAATATTGAGAGAATGTATTTTAGCTGCAAAAAGAAAAAAAAAAGATTTGGATATTTAAATGTCACAATCTATAAAACTTAAGTATTTTCGCCGGAATAACCATAATTAATAATATAAACCCTCCTTATTAACTCAATTTAAAAAAAAAATTGCATAACAATATTAGATAGGACCACATGTTTTTTTACTGGGACCACATGTTTCTTTTTAGGTGGAGGTAAAGTTAAAAAAAATAAACAAAAAATTGCACAAGTATAAGCATTATGACCACGTGTTACATGGAGCTTCAAAGTTTTTTTTTTTAAAAAAACGCAGCTGTGCGGACGTTCCGTACGCTCGCATAGTAGATGAGAAATTTGAATTTTTACACTTAATGAGGGGTATTAAGTCAAAAAAATACTAGGCTCTTTGATCAATTCAAAATAATGTCAAAAGTTTTGACAGTACCCAAAATGCCCCTGCCACAATTCCCCTACCCTCTTCTCTTCCCTCTTCTCGTTTCCTCCTCTCTTTCCTTGGTTCACTCTCTCTCACTACCTCACCTCACAGCACCACTAAGAGCACCACATGTAGAGATTCAAGCACTACCAAAAGCCGAGCCCCTCCCTAAGAGGAAGCCATTTGTAGAGATCAAGACCAAAGTAAATTTTGAGGAATCTTGGAGTAAAAACTTATGGGTAAGAAATTTTTTCTTAAATACTTGGATTAGTGATGTTTCCTTTAAACTTTTTGGGCATTTCGAATAAATCTAAGCAATATTTGTACATATTTTTAGTTTTAGTTTTTTTGTTTTTTGTCGATCTGCGTTTTTTGGAATTTTTGTGGGTTTGAGTTGTGCTCGATGCAGGCTCGATGGCACATCATTATTTACGGTTACATGCTTGCTCGATGGTTACTCGATGCAAGCTCGATGGTAATGTGCATTCTCATGATTTCATGCATGCTCGATGGTTATTCGATATATGCATGATGATGGCTCGATGGTCATGTTCATTCTCACGATTCTTACATTCTTGATTGTTACTCGATGACTGCTCGATATAAGCTCGATGGCAGTGTGGTTTTGCATGTTTTCATACATGCTCGATTGTTACTCGATGCCTGTTCGATATAAGCTCGATGACAGTGTGATTTTGCATGTTTTCATGCATGCTCGATGTTTACTCGATGCAGGCTCGATGGTGTGCATTTTCATTCTGGTTTTTGGTGTGCTCGATGAGTATTGTTTCTTGCTCGATGGCACTCTCGACGCATGCATGTTGATTTTTTTTTCTAGTTTTTTAGCTAATTGTATTTGTATTTTTTTTATTTCAGGTTCTACTGGTTACGTATTTGTTTCTTACAATGGTGTTTGGGAAACATATGGTAGGAAATGGTATTTTAAGGATGATGAAGGTGAAGTGATACAATTAGAGAACGATGTCACTTACTTGAAACTACTTGACATCCTGCATGAGACATTTTAGGTGGATAGAGAGGTGTATGAATTGAAACTCAAGGTGTCGTACGTATGCGGCGACCAACCATTTGCACCGGTTAAATTGAGGAATGATCGTCAAGTTCGTGTATTCTTAGGAATAAGCTTGAAAGAACAGATAACCTTATGTGTGACTCCATTTAAGAAAAATGTCATATCATATCCTTCTCATAGTGTGAACAGAAAAGACACGACCAGTGTCGATCCATCTCCTGCAGGTAGCAGTTACAAGCATCTTAGCGAGGTGGGCACTTTTGTTCCAGTTACTAATCTGATGGCTACTGTTCAGCTTGATATGCCACATGGAGGTTCCACAGGTGTGCTTGAGGCATATGAGTACGATCCTTATGTGAATGATGATCAAGTTGGTAATTGCTTTGAAGTAATGATGATGGTTCTGAGGATGACTCGGATTATAGTGCAAATGTTTCAAATGAGAAGTTAGACATTTCCCAATCCCAACAAGTAGCAGAAGAGTCTGGACTGCCTTTTGCACTAGCACACCTCCCAACTCAAGGAAGCTGAACACCGGCCAGAAGCAGTAATAGTCCTGCTGAGACAGAAGATAACACTAGGTGAAGGGAGAAATTTGTATTAAGAGAAGATCACACGAGATGGCGTGCCCCAATTTTTACAAAAGAAGATATTGAGGCATCTACTAAAACTCATTCCTCATCATCTGGTGCACCAATGGGAGAAATATATGTTGGGAAAACTTTTGAGGACAAGATTCATTTAAAAACCAAAGCTACTCTATTTGCAATGAATAATAACTTTGAGTACATGGTGAAAAAGTCTGGTACTGACGTGTGGTATATCACATGCAAAGATCCGGACTGTTGTTGGAGACTGAGAGGAAAAAAACTAACAATGACCCCCATGTTTGAGATCACGGTGTACAAGAGCGTACACACATGCTCATTAGAAGTGCAACAAAAAGGTCATCGTCAAGTTGCACCGCGGGTCGTTGGGCACCTCATAAAGAAAAAATATGCATTTGATGGGACCAGCTACATGGCAAACAACATAAATGAGGATGTTTACCCTAAAAACGACTGATGATGATGTGGCAGGGATTTCTCATACGTGGCCAAAGTACTGCTTGACTATCGACCAGAAGCACATCGCTTCATCGGGGCTTATGTAACGCCCTACTACCTTAAAGCCGTTACTAAGTGAGTTTAAAATGTGCAATTAACTCGCTCAGCGAGGTTTTAGAAAAAAAGTGTGTTCAAACAAAAAGACAAGGCTGTAATCTTTAAAAGTACTTCATTTCACTAAAAGTTCCAATAGTTTAACATTTGGGATCCAAAAACGAGGCTTGTAAACTATTTACAACTCAAGATAGATACACAGTTGACAAATTATCAAAAAACAGAGTTTAGTACAGCCATTTCTCAAAAGTGCCCCCAACCAAAGCAGTCAGGTAGGCCAAACATGTACGCGCCGCCCCCACGCTCTCCGTACTCATGGCTGGTTGACTTTCTCTTTGCCCTTACCTGCAACACAGAGCACCCGTGAGCCGAAGCCCAGCAAGAAAACTCAAACAGCACATAACATATGCATATCACATAATCACTATAGCAGATATCTCATCCATGAGATTTAAACACATACACGGCCATGCCGTCCCAAAAGCGTTACCAAAGCTTAGGATCTCGGTCTACACCGTAAGGATATCCCATGTATCCATTGGGGTCTCACTCTAACCACAAGCACTCCATGTGCCAAGTGGTATTCCCGGCCCCACTGCCGTTCTCGGCCCTTCGCCGTTCATTCTGCTATTTCCACATTTAGCATTCTCAAATAACAACCAAATATATAATCATTCATTTAATGCTACATCCTAGCAATAATATAATCTACGGCCGCGCCCTGCAACAAAACTATGGGCCCAAGCCCTGCTCTACGGGTGCTACAGTTTTCTTACCTGTATCCCGAGCTTTCCAATGCACCAAGGCCGCGAGCACGGTCCTCTAACCCGAGCCTCTCCAAAGACCTAGTCACAACACATATAAAACACCCTTTAATGCTAACCAATCCAAAACCACTTCCCGGGGCCAATCCCACACTCTCGGTATCCCCAAATTCCTAAAACAATACATCTGAAACATTCCCCGAACCCCCGGAGCAAAAGCTCAAAATTGCAAAATTCCATGTTCTGAAAATGGCCTAGCACCGCGGCGCCCAGCAAGTCAGAGGGCATTCCCCCTTCCTAGAAACAGCCTCGCGCCGCGGCGCCCAAGAACAGGGCTGCGACGCTCCTTCGCGAACCCAGAAATCTGGGTTTTCCCCTGTGTTTTTCCCCGAGCTAAACCACTCCAAATCATCCCAAACAAGTACCTAGGCCCCAAAACCAATTCAAAACCCCAAATGAACCCTTAACAACCTATAAACACCATAAACAAACTCAATCACACAATCACACCCAAAAATCCACTCTTGGGTTTCAAATTTCAGAAACCTAAACTATGGCTTCTAAGAGTTAAACCATAGCTTGAAAAAATATAAACCTTGCTTTTAAAATCTTAAACCACATCAGAGACAAAATGTAAACATGTTTGAACTCTTACCTCAATCAAGAATCTGACTTGATCCCTTCTCAATTCCAGCCTCCAATCTCTTTCCTCTTGATTATCCTAGTTGAATTCCAAGTAAAACCAGCCATTCCCCCTTTAGATTCCCACACTCAATCTCTGAAAATTCAGACTTAAATTAAAAAAAAACAGAGCTCAAACTCTTACCTCTGAAAAATTTTGGCCTAAGCTTGATCTTGGTTACTTCAAACCTCTTGATTCTCCTCCTAAGACTCAGATTCAACTTCCTTCTTCAGCTCCTCTTTTGCTCTATCTCTAGGTCTCAAAGTTTAGCATAAACCAACTATCACCAAGTATAATACGTAAATTCCTTTTTCCTTCTGCTGAAGGTTATCTATCTTGTCAAATGACTATTCCACCCTCCCTCAAATATCCCTTCCTAACTAAACCTCAAGGCCCTTTTTTGTCATTTCATTTCTATTACTATTCTACCACTTTTCATTACAACTTGTTACTCTCAGCAGTTACTAATGGTTACCCAGGTTACTCAATCACCAATAACCATTAACCACAAACCCCCAACTCAACTCACAAAATTCCCCAAAGTACCCCTAGGCTCCTCCCGAGCCGGGTATAAAATCTAGTTGTGACTTTTGAGTTATCTAGTTCTCTAGGACCGTCTCGGCATGTGCATCACATTAATATCACCACACCCACGTGGTACAAACCACATAATAAAATTATCACATTTATGCCCTCAATGGGCTAAAATTACCAATTTACCTATATCATGCAAACGGGGCCTACATGCATACTTATACCACCTAAACATGCATTCTAATCACATATTCATTTAAATTCATATATTATCATATTAATTCACTTATTGCCCTCCAGGCACGCTAATCAAAGTCCTAAACCTTATTAGCAACTTGGGATGTAACAGCTTAACATTTAGATACGACCAAGCTGGTCGTATAACTTGATTTGTTTCCTTCTTAAATTGTAATCTTATAATTAATACATTGAATATTTCCTCATTATGACCTTGATACGCGGTTATTAAGGAAAGATATGGCCCGTTGGCCCATGTAACCCTCCTTGAGCCTATAAATATGCATGAAATAGCTCAAGGAAAAGACTTTTGATCCCTGAATCTTTTTGCTAAGATAGAGAAAAAGAGAGAGCTATAGTGCAATTATCCATCATTTTATTGTATTTCTTCTAAGGTTGTGAAACTCAAGAACCCTAGTTATGTGATCACTGCTTTGAGATTCAATCTTAATAATAGCACTAAGTGGATGTAGGTCATTACCATCTTTTGGGGCCGAACCACTATAAATCCTTGGTGTTTTCTTCTCTTCCATTAGATTATCTTTCTTACTTGCTGTTTTATCTTTTGTCGTATATTTTACTCCGTGTCGTTGGCCAAATCAAGGGTCAACAGAGGATATGAAGAAAAATTTCATATTGATATGAGTTATGAAAAGACATGAAGATGTAGAGAGAAGTCACGTATGTATGATAGATGGACATATGAAGATTCGTATTGTAATTGCCATCCTACTTGCACATGTTGCAGCAAAATAATCTAGGTACAATTATTGATTTTGTCACTAAAGATGGTCGTTTCCTATATTGCTTATTTTCCCTTGGAGTTTGTAGGAGGGGATTCAAATTTTGTCGTCCTGTGATATGTGTGGATAACCCGTTCTTGAAGAATAAGTACGGTGGCCATAAGCTATGTGTCGTTGCTTTGGATGCGAATAGTCATTTATATCCAATTGCGTTCGGGTTGGTGGATAGTGAGAACCACAACACATGGAAATATTTCATGATGAAGTTGAAGGAAGCCATTGGGGACGTTGATGACCTGACTTTCGTGTCAGATAGGCACGCTAGCATTATTCATGCTCTAGAGGTTGTCTTTCCTTATGCCTACCACAGCGCATGCTACCATCACATCAGTATGAATGTGAAAGCTAAGTCCAAGACTGATCATTGTCACAATGAGAAGTGGGCAGCTGCCTATGCATGGAAGAAGACCGAATTTCTAAAGCATTTTGAAAATATTAAGCGAATGGATCCTCCCATAGCTGTCTATCTGGAGGGAATTGGTTTTGATAAGTGGTCTCGTCCTTCCTTTCTTGGAAAATGATACAATATAATGACAAGCAACTACGTTGAAAGCTTCAACAACAAGACCAAGGATGCAAGAACCTTTCCAGTTACAATTTTTTTTTAAATTCATTCGGTTCACACTACAGAGAAGACTACAACCAAATTATCCTCCCTCATGGAGGCAGATGTATTGAAAAATGCAAAGGAAGGTTCATGAATGTCTATGCCCTTGGCCAATTCAAGTTTCATGTAACTGGCGTAGACAGTGATGTTGGGGTGAATTTGATGTGACGAAATCATGCTCATGCGGGGTATTCCAGCTCATAGGCATACCTTGTCCCCATGCAGCTGCAGCAGCTATAGACAATGGGGTGAACCTCATCTCTTTGTGTTCACCATTTTACACCATTGAGTCATGGAGGAATTCGTACAAAGAAACCATTTACCCAACTGGGAACAAGGATGATTAGATACTTCCAGATGACATTAAGAATATGGTAGTTGGTGTACCCGTAGAGAAACAACAAGTTGGTCGTCCAAAGAAGCCAAAGCTAGGAAGACCAAGGACAAACCATTGGCCACCCGGTGGGGAAAAAGATGTGAAAATGCGTAAGTGCTGTAGATGCGGTGGTCGTGGCCACAACAAGTCCTCATGCAAAGCTCGGCTCTTATTATAATTTTTATTGTATTTTATTTAAACTAGATTGGTTAGGTTATTTTTTCTGTTTTTTATTGTCCTTAATGAATTTTTGTCGCTTAAATTTTTAGTGCTAATTGTTGTTAATGAATAAAACTCGATGCATGCTCGACGGCTACTTGACGCTTGGATTTTTACTGCTAATTGTCGTTAATGATTTGCATGCTCGATGCATTTTCAATGTATGTTCGATTGTACTCCATGTTCCTAAGCTGAATGTAAGCTCGATACACAATTTTTTTTAATAACTTAAATTTTAAGCAAAGAAACATAACAAGAAGAGAATGTTCAAGGCCTAACATTCTGATACCATAAGTCAACTGTCCATTTGTTTCTGAACAACTCCATGTTGTCATCACAGATCATGTGAAGTGATAGCGGTCACTAGTCAGGTGATTCTTCAAATCAGTCTCAGATGGCCCAGCACTAAAGCTCAACCCCGTAACCAGAGCAAACTCGTCTCCACCAAATCTACAAGGTCTAGATACCAAATGGAAATGCAACTCATCCTCTTTATTGCATTGGATCTTGCACAACATTAATTGATGTATGAGAGATGCAAAGAAGTCCAACTTCTCAGCCACGAAAAAATGTTTGAAACGAGATTCCTTCACCCTTTCTATCAACCCGAGCTCCTCAAACTTGTCATTGATTGTTTTAAAGTAACCATGACCCCTGTATGTGACTCAATCAGGAAAGTGATCTGTCAAGGGAAAAAGAAACTTTGGTATCTACAAAAAAAATAATACAGTTAAACAGAATCACATGAAAAATACATCTGTAAACATAAATGCAACCATCGAACCCCTATCGAGTACCCATCGAACCGGAAAAATGGACATTTCCATAAAAAAATACCCCATCAAACCACTATCGAGCTTGCATCGAACCACTAGATTCCCAACCCTATCGAACCTAGACAACACCCCCATCGAAGACCCATCGAGTATGCATCGAACCCCCTAAATGCCTACCCAATCGAGCTAATATCGAGCATGCATTGAACCCTACATACCATGTGCCTGGAACCCCTAAGGCCCATGATGGACCCCAAACGGGTATGTTTTAAAAATTTATACTCGGAAGCGCACGAATCGTATATGGAATATAGTGTTCGTGTAAGCACGAGATCGAACCCAAAGGAGTTGTCTAAAATAAAAAAGAAAACTATTTTAAATCAAAAGTAATAAATTCTAACCTAGCTCCAAAGATTGATGAGTTTTAATATTGTTGAGTCTAGTTTTTGTCATGTTTAGGTGATGTTTTTAGTAGTCTTTTATTTTGTTTTTCCTTCATTTAGTGCGGGTTTACGCTTTGTTTGTCTGTCTTTGTGAATATCAGGAAGAATTGAGCACTTGGAAGAAAATGTCAAAGAAAGGGAAGAAATAACCAAGTTTTTCATCATATTTCGAGAAAGAATGGTTCTCAACATAATTTGGAAGTGTTGGTGAATTTTTGGGATGAAAACTTGAAAAATTGAGAAATCCCTTAAGAGCCACGGCATGAGCAAAGTAGAGCCGCGGCTAGGTGGTGAAACAGAACCATTGTTTTGAAGGAGATCCTCGGGCCGCGACATTGATGGGCATTTCGCCCAGAATTCTTCAACATAGAGCCGCGGCCCGCCTCTTTAAAAATTGAGTCCTAGGTTTTAATATGGCGAAAAAGAGAAGAGAAAATATACGTACGGATTGGGGATGAGTGCTGGTTTTGAAGGCTGAAGATCTAGAGTATTTTTACATGTTTTTCTTCTTCTTCCTGATGTTATCTTTAATTTTTGTTGTGATTAGCATTATGATTATGAACTAATTTTCTGTTTAGGATGTTTAATTGAATCACTTGAATCCTTGTTATGAACTAATGCAATTTCAATTTTCTTCTTCTTCAATCTTCTTCAATTCCATATAACCTGTTCTTATAGATTGATTATTGATTGGCCATCTATAGTCATATACTTATGTTTTTAAGTCAAAATCTGAGAAGTGAGATTTAAATCTGCTGTGGTTATATTGGACATAATTCTAATTTAGAACGAAAGTATCTGAATTAATTGTGTAACTGTTTATTAAGTTATCGAGATTAATGCTACCTGTGTGGTTCAATTTACCATAGAAATATAGGAAATTGTCACCTAGGTTGAGTTTATAATTCATAGTATGATTATAGGCTGCTGTATCAACTTGTTAATTGAATTAGGTAAAAAGAAGAAGAACTCATACTTTGCATTAGGGAATAATAGGGATGATAGTTGATGAGATTGAATATCCTAATTGTTTCTTCAGTGATTAAATTAAAAGTTTTACTATTAGTTGTTATTCCATTTAATTTTCAGTTATTGTTTCTGCACTTTATAGTTTCTTTTGCTGTGTTTACAAGAATCAAGAATTTCAATTCATCAAATAGAACAAGAAATTAATTGACTGGTAATTGATAAATCAGTCCTTGAGGACGATACTTGATTTTACCATTTTATTACGAATTGCGACTGTGTGCACTTGCATAGCGAAAATATCGCAACAAATATTATGAACATAAAATAAAAGATTGAAAAATAAAGCTATTTAAGAGAATAAAAATAAATCAGCAATGATTTGAAAATAAGTGTTAAAAGAAAAGATTATTAAGATACTAGAATCCACAAAATGTAAGTTTAATAATATTTATTAGTATATTGATTCCCAAGTTTTAGTGATAGTTAAAATAATTCAAACTATCATTTTCCAAATAGATTTATAATTTTAAGCACAAATTACTTCTAAAAAGATAGGATTTTTCTTCACTTTTCAAAATTATAATTTCAAAGCATTTAGTGTAAATCAATCTAATGAAATAACAAATAAATCAATGAACATTATTTATAAGGTAAAACATAATATTTTTGTTCTAAGCATGGATGAGTACAATTTAATGACACATCTTACACAAAGAATATTATGTTTTTGCACTAATGAAGAACAAAGTGTAAATATTATCTAACAATCCAAAATATGAGATATTAAAGATGAAAGACATATATGAAGAAGAAAAATCCATAAACTTTGTTGCATTACAAGGGAAATCAACATACAACATAAATATTACCTAGTTACAAGTTGCTTCATCATGATCTTAATAATCTTATGAAAAAGATTAGAAGCACATAACTAGAGTAGAAATTACAAAATAAATGACATACATACTTGCAAAATGCTCTTGAAAAACCCAAAATGGAAGAGAAAATGGTAGAGAGAAAATGGGAGAAAAGAATATGGTAACCAAAAATTAAGCACCCTAAAATGGTCTTGAAATTCCATATTTATAGCCAAAGTGAGATTATTAAAATAATCAATTTAGATTAATTAAATTGATTAGATTAATTAAATAAAATAAATATGGTATGTAGAGGTAAATTATAGGGTGTAATGATGATGTTGTGGTGAAAAATGTGTAGAAAAATGGGTAAGAAGTTGGCATTTTGGACATAGGGGACATTGTGGGCTCAAGATGATTATATGTGGCTGGAACAGGCAGCTGTGCCGTGCAATTGGGCAGAGGAAGAAGGCAGGTGGAGCTGGCTTTGGGTGCTTGCTGAGGAGGACTTGGGCCAGGCAAGTTGGGATTCGGTGCTGGGCCTGGTTGCTGTTGGATCGGGCTGGCGCTTGAAGCAGGAGGCGTGGCCAAAGGGATGCAAATGAAGAGGATCTCTTCGGCTTGTTGCTTCTTGGAGGCTGAAGGGAGGCGACAGCTGGCGACCTGGCAGGGAGCTGGAGAGGGTCTCGGCAGGCAGCTGGAGTGGCTTCTGGGCATGGGCCTGGCGTGGGCCCAAGGGGCTGGCTGAAGCATGGGCTTGTTATGGCATTTTTAAAATGTCATTTTCTTCATTTTTCTTGGCTTTTCAAACACCAATGCAACATTGTTTCCTACAAAATGATTATAAACTAAATTAAAATTAAATATTTTCACTAATAAAATATATCATATGACTTCCATGAAAATATTAATTAAAATTTAATTTACATAACATTTATTTTCAATAAAATCATATTTTTAGCATTCAAACTAACAATACTAATTTCAAATAATTAAATTACAACATAAAACAATAAAAATATCTATAAAAACATATAAAAATCTAGAAAATTACAATAATACTAATAAATGCAAAATTACTTAAAAACTTAATAAATCAATTAAAAACTCAAGAATTAAGCAACAATTAGCACATAAAAAGTGGTAAAATAACACTATTTTGTAGAGTTATCAGCCCACCCTAAGAATCACCATTGAACCTGTAATGCCCTGGATAGCCAAGACCGTTGCACTGTGTGTTTATAAAGGTGCAAGACTTGCTAACCAAGTCGTTTAGTTAGAAATGTGTTACTGAAACCATAATTGAACTAGGGTTAAAAGATTTTGGTCATAAAAGGCGCATTTCATTCAAATAAATGTTTTATACTTGGGATCCCAAAAGAAATATAGTTTAAAAGACAGTTTACAAAATTCCAGGACATATGTACAGCTACTAGCCACTCTAAGGGAAAAACAGACATTTAGGCTTCTCCCGTTAAGTACCACTCCTCGGCTGTAGCGGCTGATCAGCTGACTATGTACATTCAGCCTTAAAGCTCTCCAACTTAGGATTGGTCCACTTTGCCCTTGCCTTTACCTGCACCACATAGCACCCGTGAGCGAAGACCCAGCAAGAAAACTATAATACAGAGTATAAACGATAAACAACAGTCAGATATTTCATGAATCATCAATTAGATACAAACATATCATATTGCTCATGTAAATAGTGATAGCAATTTACAAGCCAACAATCAGTTTAACATCAATAAATATTTCACACAATATCTAGGGTCGACGCCCTGAGGCCGCACCCTCTATATAAGTCACTGTCTTCATCTCACTTAGGCCGAGCCCAGTGTTCAACCCACTGAGTTTGGCTCGCTTAGGCCAAGCTCAGTGATTATTTGATTAACCTAAGCTACCAATGGCCGAGTCGCATCCTGTGTGCAAATATTGATTCCAACACTCTTAGGTTGTTTATCACATGTCCCCATGGCATAATACCACCTATGACATCATACAAACATAGGGAGCTCTTAGTCCTAACATATTCACATAATCGGGTGCAGTTTTTGACCTTTGATTCCGATAGCTTTGATTAGTGAAATCGACCTTGAAGAACGATCCCGTCCGAGCCCTAGCGAACACCTAGTCACAGCCATAAATTAGAACCATCACTAAACTTCAATTCCGTAACCTAACCTCAGGACCAATCCCGAGCCCTCGGGAAACTCTAATTCCACCAAACGGGGTGGTGGAATCAAACCTCGAGCCCCCAAGAAAAAACCCTAAGAAAACACCCAGGTAGTGCTACAGCACTACAACCATAAGCAAAAATGCCCAGAACAGCTAGGCCCAGCGCTGTAGCGCCCAAAGGCTAGCGCTACAGCGCTAGTTACAGCACCCAAATACCCTAAATTTTCTCCTTCGATTTTCCTCGAGCCAAAACTCTCCAAAACTCCTCCAAACCTCAACCACACACCAAATTGAGCTTACCATCCCCTACATCTCATTCCATATAGCCCAACAACATAAAACTTAGCCACATACACCACCAAACAAAGAAAACAAGACTTGAAATCAAAACTCAACCAGAAACTCAGAAATTCAAAACTTCAAAGCCATAAATTGTTACCTTTAATGGGGAAATTCGACCTTAGGTTATCACTATGCCCCTCTAGCCTTTAGTTCCTCAACTCCCAAAGGTCAAATCCCTTTAATTTCCATTCAAAGTTCAAAATCAAAATCAACTTCCTCAAAGTTAGAAAGTTCAGACCAAACTCTGAAAATTTTACCTTAATTGAGTATGACCTGTAGCTGAACCTCTAGCCACCTCAAGGATCATAGACTCAAGACTTTGCTTAGGCCTTCCCTGAGATTCTAGCTCCAAAAATCCTCAAGAGATGGTGAGGAATGACCAAACCGAGAGAGAGAAAGAGTCCCTATTTTCATTCTTTCTTTCCTTCCTTCTGAT
Source organism: Humulus lupulus (assembly GCF_963169125.1). Taxonomy (NCBI): domain Eukaryota; kingdom Viridiplantae; phylum Streptophyta; class Magnoliopsida; order Rosales; family Cannabaceae; genus Humulus; species Humulus lupulus. The sequence continues at coordinate 211,376,092 of NC_084802.1, forward strand.
TCCACTATTTTCTACAATTTCCACTAAAGCCAAAACAGAACAACACTTATCTTCTTAAACCATCCAAAAGGCCAGTTTGCCATCCCATTAAAACCTAAGTCTTAAATCATTCTAAGGGCATTTTGGTCATTATTCTCAATTCCCGCTAATTCTGCAAAATACACTACCACCACCATCATCAATCTTTGCTGCCACCTATCAAAATAAAATTTACAATAAAATCAGGATATATATCCAAACACAAATCCAGAAAAAGAATGCACAGAAATAAGAACGAAGCTTCAATGGTACCAATAATACCAAGATCAGCTTTGTCCACCACCAAGCATTGCTCTTCCAAGATTTGTCCACCAGTGTAAAAGCACCCCTCTCCCCAGATTTGTCATCCCCGAAAATTGTCCCTCTCCCATATTTTTCCATTGTTTCCCACCACGCATTTCGTCGTCCCTAGCTTTGTTGTAGATCTATCATCCCAAGACCTATGAACCAAGATCTCATCCTGAGCATCGATTCAGGTCTTGTCGCAAGTTTCGTCGGTGGCTGGGTGCCATTGAAGTCAGCGGCGGCTTTGTCATCCCAACCATTGCCTGAGAAGAAAAAGAAGTAGAACGAGGGAAGAAGGAACGGAAGAAAGAGAGAGTTTTTAGGGATTTTGTTTTTTATTTTGATTTTTTTGTTTAAGTTTAGTTATTTTTTAATTTTAAGTTTTAAATTAAAATTTTATTTTATTTAATTATTAAATTGATTTTTAAAATTTTAATTATATAAAGATGAATTTTTATATTTAAATGAGTTTTTTAAAATGAAAAATAAAAAAATATTCACTTAGGCCAATCAGAAGCTGCCACATAGACGATTACATGACACTTAACGACTAAGTACCTAGGGGTGCCAAGAAATGTTGACAGAAGGTGTTTTAGCCGCAAAAGAAAAGGCTTAGGTATTTAAGTGTCATAATTTATAAAACTTAGATATTTTCGCCGCAAATATTCCTATTAATTAATAACCAAAATGAAATTCATTAATATGAGTAGTAACAAATTTTACATATATGTACAAATACTTATAAACACACAAAATAAATAATTTATAAAAATATATATAAATGAATGGAGTTATATTAATTCACTTTTTTTTTTTTTGCCCAAATTTATAAATAATCTTTTATCATATTATTAAGAAATAACTAGTTGATTTTGTAATTAGGTGATATTTTTAACAGATATTTTCATATTTTCAATCTCTACATAATTCAATCATGTTCTTAATTTATTATTTTTTAGGATGATATTTACATCGCAAAAGCATATATAGACATCTTGTTTATTAAAAATAAATTAATTTAGTTTTTTTTTAAATATACTGTTAACACTCTTTCTCAATTTTTTTTTATACTTTTTAATTTTCTTTTTGTGTTATTTTCAATCATTTCATTTTATCTTATTTAAGTTCATTACTTAAAAGAAAAAAATTGTCATATTTTTTTTTTAACTTTTTGTGTGTATATATTTAAAATATATTTTACTTATTTATCATTTCTACTTATTTTTTGTCCCAGGAAAAGAACCCATGATAAACTTTTAGGCAAAATACAAAAAGTTAAATATTTTAAATGTAAGATGTTATTTGCACATTAAAGAGAAAATAATTGTTAAGCATTAAGATGCATAATATAAGTAATTTATTGAAAATTCATTTATAATGTTTTAAAAAAAAATACATGATTAGTTCATTTAAGAGGATTTGTCATTTTTGGGTTGAATTTGAAATAAAGATAATTTGCCAAATTGTTCTTCGAAAACTTAAATATTTAGGTAGACATTTGTGTTAAAGGTCTTTATACTATATATATTTTGGCAAGTTGGTTCTCAATTTTTTTTTTGTAAATTGGCTCCCAAACTTTTATTTTATTCTCATCTGCAACCCTATACTGTTAAATGTTACATTATGCTGTTAGATTTTTTTCTATTATTTTTTTCTTTATCTTTTTATATCAAAGGGCATGATTATACTTTTTTTTTTTAAATGGGGTATTATGTAACACTCCAAAACTTTATTAAGATACCTACTTTTTTTAGTGAATTATATATTTTTTTATTAAGATACCTCAATTTTTAGGATTTTTTTTCTTCAGATGAAGTCCTCATTATTTATATTTTATAACACTCAGGTCCAAAAAATTGATTTTGTATTAGTTAGGTCATCAACTTTTTCAAATTGTATCATTTTGGTCCCTAAATGCTATTTTTTTTTTAAATACATAAAAAAAATTACAAAATAAATAGTGAATCATTCTTAAAATATTTGGACATTTAATTTATGACAATACCAAATATAACATGAGAAAAAAATATTTTCATGGCATTTTTAAAAATATTTAATATTTTTGAAAATTAAATTAATCTTTCAAAAAAATATTCTTACCTACATTGTTGTTTTATAATTAATATTAATAACTATATTATCTCGATTAACTTGATATTATAAATTTTTATTATGTTTATGCTTTTTTATTTCATACATTTAAAAAAAAAAACTTAATAGTGTAGTACAATGTTATTTATGTCTATATATATATATATGATTAGTTATAAGTTGCATTATAAAAAAAATTACAAAATAAAAATAAATATGTACATGATAAATATTTATAATTTTGTGATAGTTTTGTTATTAATATTAAAAAAAAATATAGGTAAGATTTTTTTTTAATGATAAATTAATTTAATTTGTAAAACTATTAAATATTTTTTAAAATGTCATGAAAATATATTTATTTTCAATGTCATGTTTGGTATTGCCATAAATTAAGTAATTCAATATTTTTAAGATTGATTCACCATTTTTTGTATTTTATTTATGTATTTGAAAGAAAAAAAGAAATAAAAATAACATTTAGGGACCGAAATGATACAATTTGAAAATGTTGGGAACATAACTGATAAAAAATCAATTTTCGTGACCTAAGTGTTACAAAGTATAAAAAATAGGGACTGGTGCTGAAAAAATCCACATTCTATTATATTAATTCGAATAGGATTATTATTTACACTCAAAATTAGTCTTCACGAAGCAGTTATTGTGGTGTAGATTGGATGATCGATTCCATAAAAAGATAACATAAAAAACATAGGAGGATTTTATGGTAGGGGCTTCAGAAAGAGCCCCACCGGTGGGGCTCTTTTGTATTTCCGACTCGTGAACAATTTTCAGCACGATTTTTTTTTATGATCGTGTATATTGTAATTATTTAAAGCATCCTGCATATTTTCATAAAATTATGAATAATTTACAGTGCCAAAAACTAGGTTCAAATATATTATTTTCCACACGCATAAAAAAATTAGTCACGCGTGCAACAACCTATTTTTAAACTAGTTTTCGACACTATAAATTATTCGGAATTTTCTGAAAATTTACATGATACTCTAAATAACTACAGTATACACGGTAGGGCTGAGCATAAAATCCGAAAAATCGAAAAAACCGTATACACCGACCTTCCGAACACCGAAAAAACCGAATCCGATTAAACCGAACACCGAAAAAACCGCCACTGTTCGGTCGGTTTGAAAATTTTGTCCGGACCGACCGGAGGAACCGAAACTGACCGAACAATATAATATATAATAATATAATATTATATAATTATTAATTATTAAAATTATTAAATAAAAATAAAAAAATATGAAATTATGTTCTATATATTTATGTTATAAAAATGCACAAAATTAGATTCCAGCAATCCAAAATTTTTAGTTTTTTAACTAAAACTTTCAAAAAAAAAAAAAAAATTTAAAAAATAAATAAGAAATTCGGTTTGGTCGGTTTAACCGACCAAACCACGGTCCAAAACAGTCGGTTTTTTCTTTTAACTGGTTTGGTCGGTTGGTTTTTGGATTGCACCAATCCAGACCGAAAACCGAATTCTGGATTTTATGTTATGAAAAAAACCGCCAAAACCGACCGATGCTCACCCCTAATACACGGTCATAAAAAAAAATCACGTCAAAAACTATTCACGGGTTGAGAACACAAAAGAGCTCCACCGATAGAACTCTTTTTGAAGCCTCTACCATAGAAATTTCCAAAAACATATTAGTGAAACTTTAAACACAAAAAGGTAAAATGAAATGATTTGTAATGTCTTTTTTTATAATTTAGTAATAAAATAACACGAATAAAAATGAGATGCAATTCTAACAAAATGTGGAAAGTATGAAGAATCACTTATTGTGTTATTTATTTATTTAAATATTTTATTCACAAAAGTAACTTAAATAATATGTTAACATCCCAACAATTTATTTGAATGATTTAACTTTGTTTATATTTTAACAAAAAAAAGTATTTGAGTAATTAAAAATTTTGCTTTGAGAACAATACAATAATCTTTTCAAAAATCTAATTTATGGTTGCCGAAATGGGCTATTGCAACAAACTGGCTTGGGCTAGCTAAAACTTGAATGTCTGGCCCATCTCTTATCATTTAATTGATTTTGTTTTGCACAAATTTACATTTTCCTATAAAATAAAATATATTAAATTAAAACTAAATACTTTCAAATTACTTTTTTTTTAATAAGATATAGTTGTGGAATAGCCATATACTATCCCAAACCCACTACCATCTCTAATCTTACTCAGTGACTAAAAAATTATTTTTAGCTTAGTTTTTTATAACATTCAACACTTGATATATTTTCAATGTCTACACAATAATTTGTATAGTGTGTCAAAAACACTATTTGTAAGAAAAAAAAATTAATATATCATTTTGTCAATTAAAATGTATTTCACCACTAATTGTGTATGATTTATAAAATTTTATTTAAAATATAGTATTTTTGTAAACTTTCGTGACAAATCTAGTTGTTTGATGTAATCTAGCGTTTCTGTAAACTTTAATTACAAAAATGTTTAACTAAAGTCACAAACTAATTTTATAAATATTAGTTACAAAAATATATTTTTTAGTTACGAAATTTAATTATGTAAATCTTTGCACCAAAAAATGTATTTTTTAGTTACAAATTACTCTGTAAATGTTATTTATAAAAATGTCTTTCTGTAATTGTATTTTGTGAATATTGTCAAAAAAAAAATTATTTGTCATTCTCTTTATATGATTTTGCTACTCTATATTTTTGGTATATGTTTGGTATTATACACCAAAATTCGTAAAAGAATCTTTAAACATCAGGTATTTATTCTAAGAAAATACCAAATTAATTACATAAAACACTGTATGTTTAAAAAAAATTTGAAATATACGGTGAATATAAATAATTACATATATACGGTGCTTTCAAAAAAAATATACGGAGATTAGTAAAAGGAAATAAAACAAGAATACAATTCATTAATGTATCAATTTGGTCTCTAATAGGTAATGAATAACTTTTTTTTATGTCAGAAGAAGTGTGATGAAATTTTATTTTGTTGTTTACTCATAAAAAAAGAAACATCATTAATTGATGTAATTTAATTATGTTGATGTGATATAATAATATTCAATCATTTTCTTTTCAATTTTTGTATTTTTATTTATTTAAAATGAATGTATTATTAATATTAAATAAATATTTATGCTTGCATAAATTATAATATTTTTAATAAATATAATCTATTTCTATACTAGTAGTTATATTTTTTTTTTAATATTTGTTACTTATATTATGTAATCAAACATTTTTGTATATATTAGTTACAAAATAAAATAGTATCTTTTAATAAGAAACTTAGTTTTATAAATTTTTTTACAAACATGTACTAAATTCACAAGTTAATTTTATAAATTTTTGTAACAATCATGTTAAATAAATTTTATAAATATTTATGTAAATGTTAGTTACAAAATTAAACTTTTTAGTTGTGAAATTAGTTTCGTTAATTGTTGTTATAAAATGTAAAATTTGTTTAAAAAAATATTGTATTTCACCACTATATATATTCATTAAAGTGTTTTATAAATAATAAATATCTTAAATTTATATTTTTAAGTTGTATAACATAAATATGAAGGTTCCTATAATTATTTGGTACAATATTGTAACAATATGGAAAAAATATAATATTTTTATGTATATTTTGGTTATGATTTCTTAAGTATAAAATATTTTCGTAAATGTTAGTTACAAAAATATATTTCTTAGTTATAAAACTAGATTTGTAAACTATTGTTACAAAAATAAAAAATTTAGTTACAAATTTGTTTGTAAGTTTTATCTACAAAAAAACAAAAAAAAATCTACAATTCTATAACGGATTTTGTAAATACTATTTACAAACACGTAACAGATATTTACAAGTTTGTAACAGATATTTACTAGTTTGTAAACGTTGTTCACAAAAAATTGTATTTTACAGCTTTTATTTATGATTTTGCCACTCCGTATTTACAATTTTGCCATTCTGTGTTTTTATCCAAAAATTCCGTATTTTTGTAATGCACCGTATTTTTCAGATTTTTTTTAACTTTTAGTGCATTTTTGTAAATTTCCCAATTATATTCTTAGTAATAAGAAAGAAAACATATTGGGCTGGTCTCTCAAAGCCATATCCAAATCCAATTATATCCAGTATCTTTCAGTTCATATTAGCCCAAATACATGCTAAAGATTATCATAATGTACCGGATAAAAAAAATTAAATAAATTACAAGATAGACACATTGATAATATATAATAATAAAAATTGTGGGAAAAATAATTAAATAAAACATGGACTGAACTCGCATTGATATTAAAAATAGATAGAAATACATTTTTGTGCAAGCTAATTACAAGCCAAGCAAATTAGCTGCTTTTACCCCCAATTATATGATAATAAAATGATAATAAAGGAGAAATACATTGTGATGATGAAAGAAACCAGATATATAAATAGATATATATACTTTTTTTTTTTAAAAAAAGAAGATAATTGGATTTTAGACAAATTTGTTAATATATTTTTGTACAATACCACTGACAAGAATTTTGTATGCCTTTTCAGTTGGATGGTAAGCATCCCAAAATACATAATTAGTTTCATCCACGCATGTAGTGTCGAATTTGTTGCATGTTAAAGCTGCCTCTATAAGTCCAGTTCCACAACACCCTTTTTTCGAAATAGTAAACCCTAAACAAACAATTAGAATAAGTTAATTAATTACTAATTATTATATTATATATATATATATGTAAAGTTAATAATAAAGAGATCAAGATCGATCACTATACTCACCATAACTAGTAGGGTTTTGAATGATGTCAAGGAGTGGATAGTAAATATCAACATAGACAAGTCTTGTATCAGGGCTAACATAATTTTTGGTAAGTGAATCCAACGATGCAGAGATTTTAGAATTGAACATTATAGCTGCTTCGTTCTCTTGATCATAACAATTCCTTTCTATGCCTCCTCCTAGAGTTCTTTGAGATGGTACACATCCAATTGGAGGTGCCCCAAGAACCCCAATTCTTCTTGTTCCCAATCCATACAAGCCCTTTCAAATCACAATAATTTGTAATTACAATAAGTCACACATACATATATAAGCAATTTCATCGACGACACTTACTTGATATCTTCTCAAATATCCCGTGTAATTATAAACTGCTAAGTATATTGACAATACTATTTTTTTTAGTTATTTTGTACAATAGTTTTGTTTTTATAATTCTTTACAAAAATAGTCTTCTAGACACATTCGATATCGTGTCTAACATGCTCGATACTCTGGTTGAAAGATTATTTTGTAAAGAGTTATTAAAATAAGAGAAAATACCAGTTTGACCCCTGTGTTTTTCCCGAATACGCGATTAGCCATTGCGTTTTGTTAAATGATAGTTCGGACCATGTGTTCTACAAAATTGATCAAAATAGTACCCTAAACCTGATTTTGATCAAAATATTTTCAAATATAATCTTTCATTCTTAGCTCCTCGACCACCTTCTCCGCTACTGTGAACCCATCCCATCTCCAATGACCCAAAATTGATCTTATAATTGAAAATATTTTAACAAAAAATAGGATATAGGTTATTATTTTGATCCATTTTTGTAAAACATGGACTCTAAATTGTCATTTAACAAAACATAGGATCTGATGATCGCGTACTCAGAAAAAATATAGGGGCTAAAATAGTATTTTCCCTTAAAAGAATACTATTGTTATAAAGTGACATTAAACTAAGATGGATCTATTTTCACCCATTTTATTATTATTATCATTATCATTAGTTGTCATAACATGAAATATAATAAATATAAGTATACCTTGACGAAGTCAGTAGCATAACCAACCATAAGATCAGTGTAAGCAGAAACATCATATTCCAATCTTCTAATACCAGCAGTAAAATAGGTATTAGCAATATCGTTGCTGCTTAGTACCACAAAAACGACACTGTTAGCCAGGATGAACTTTGTTTTTTCTTCCCCAGCTATTCCTTTCAACTTCTCTATGTATTCTTTGAACTTTTCCAATTGGTCATCTAGTAGTGGAACACTCTGTTTTTTTTTTATCATATAAAACAAATTAATTAATTAATCACTTAATACTTATAATGTTAAAAAAAAAAAGAATTAATGGGTACAAATTTAATTTATGTATATATATGTATACCGCAAGTTTTGAGGTCAACGGATCAAATCCTACTCCACCAACAGCAAAGCACACACCAGTTAGAAGGTCTTTTGGTGTTAAATTTGGATCAGCATAGGGTGGCAATAGCTCTTTGATTCCCAATTCCTCCACTAAAATATAAAGATTAAAATAGATTAATAATTAGTAATTAATGAAAATATACTCTTTATTAATGTTATTTTGCATTATTGACAAAATATATAATCTTCCCGATAAAGTGCCGAGTGTATATAATAAAGTATAAATGTATTGTCAAATAAGAAAATTATTGTAAAAAGTGATTATATATATATTTGGGTTTATTCTATTTTGAGATTGTGTTTTTTCTTAATACCTGTTTAAATCTCATTTTTTGATAAATTCTTTTTTTGACCCTGTATTTTGTAAAATGATTCAAATAGACCCTTAAACTCAATTTTAATGAAAGATAAATTTAATATAACAACACAGTTGTAAGGCAAAATAATTTTATTTTTGTTTTAAATTGTTAGTTTGGTGAATTATTTGTAATTTTAGCTTAGAAAACTTTGACCAAAATCGAGTTTAGGGTTCTATTTGAACTATTTTACAAAATATATAATCTAAAAAATCATTTGTTAAAACACATAATCTAAACAGGTAATTGGACAAAACTCAACATTAACAAAAAAAAAAAAAAAAAAAAGTATAAACCCTGTAAATATATAAAATAACCTACTTTGAGGGCTTTCTCTGTGATAAGATATAGTTTTATGGGTATGGTTATTTTAATGCCTTCTCTTGAATCAATGCATTCCCATGAAACAAATAAACCTTTTTCACTCCCCAACCAATTAAAAAAAAACTTATGAAAAGGGACCACAGCATCAACAAAAGTGTAATAAATAGTAACATTAATATATATAACAAATTTCGTTAAATATCTACTTAACTAATCGTACTTGAAAAATAATCAAAATTAATTACACACATAAACATCATCAAAATTTATATATATCCCATTCCCATTCCCATTCCCATGCACATCAATTATATATTAAACTCACACTACTTCAAAGTCAAACTAATTTTTGTTCTTTCTTTCACTGCCTAATAAGTTCTATGTATATATATATCAAAACAATCGATGGATTAAATTAAACTCATAATATTTACTACCGAAATATATATAAAGAAGGTAGAAAAAGAATTTATAGTACGTACGTACGTACCTAAAAGGTCAGAAGGAACCTTGCCATTGGAGTATCTTCCGGTGGGTTTTCCTCCTCTGAAGTCGCGACCATAGGGAGGAAAGTTAGACCTCGCCAGAGATAAGATATTGTTGTTGTTATTTCCGGTATCTACAATCGAATCTCCGAACATAATCACCGCCGAAACTGTCTTGTTTCCTGGTATCTTAACCCTGGCTTCGGCCAATAATCCACACCACAAAATAATCATCATCCTCATCCTCATCACCAAAAACGACGCCGTTCTGGGGTTTCTTCGGCTTATCTTCATATTCATTAATAAAAACAAAAAGCAATGATTTGTAGTGGAAGAGAGTAGAGTAGCAAATAATATATGTAGCTAGAATTCTAATTCGACTGAGAATTAAAAGTTATTGTTCAGTTGGGACTCATTTAATAGTCAAATAAAATTAATATTATAATGATTTTATTTATTTATTTATTTATTTTTGTATATATATAAATATAAATATTTATTTAGGGTTGGAAAGATGAGCAGTGTAGCTAAAGTCGTTGTCAATTGTCATCATGAAGTTAAAGTAGGTCTCTGCTCTGTTGGCCATTATAGAAAATATAAGTATGGTGGATCTGCTTATATATAAATATATTTATCCTAAGAAAATGAAAAAAAAAAACTATTTGTACTTATTTTTCAATACTTGTACTTATTCTTTTATTTTAAAAAATATATATATAGGAGAAATAGGTTTCGTCTAGACAATAGTGTAAGGTAAATTGTCGGTTCAACACGTAATCCAATATAATAATGATAATACAGTAAAAAGTTCTAGTAGGTATGGATACATTTTACCCGTAAATAATAAATTTGAATATTAATTTTAGAGCTAAAATATTTTCCTACACGTGCAACAATTCATATATTTCTTTTATATAAAATGGGATAAATAAATTGATTTTATTAACTTTAATAAAATATTTTAAATATTTAATGAAATATATTTTTTAAATTAATTAAAAATAAATATTTATTAATCATATTAATATAAATTTAAATATTATAAAATATAATAATAATATTTAATATAAAACTACATATAAATAATTATATTAATATAAATATAAATTCAAATATTATAAAATATTATTATTATAATAATATTTAATACTAGACTATTCATTTAATACTTATATTAATATAAATTTAAATATTATAAAATATAATAATAATATTTAATATAAAACTACATATAAATAATTATATTAATATAAATTTAAATTCAAATATTATTATTATAATAATATTTAATACTAGACTATTCATTTAATACTTATATTAATATAAATTTAAATATTATAAAATATCATTATAATAATAGTATATAATACATAATCTTAATTTTTATTAAAAAAAATTATTATTTAGGTTTAAAATAGTTCTCATATTATATATGTATATTTAAAATATATATAAACAATATTTTAATTTAATTTTTTATTTACTATGTTTATGTCATTCTTTTATATATAATATTATTTTATTTATTTAAAATTTATATGACAATAATATAAATTTAATAAAAATAATTAATAAATTTTATAAATAAAATTAAACAAAACGTGCGTTATTTCTATTATATATATATATAAATATATATATACATGTAAAATGATTTATAAGTTTGATGATGAGTTAAGAAGAAAGCAATAATGATCAAGCAATTATATAAATACATAGAATAACAGGTCACTTATTATTAAAATTTATGTGCTATTAAAATAATATATTTTTGTAGAAATAAAATAAAGTGATTCATTTATGAAGGAAGATATATGGCCAAAATAGATATATCAACTGAGAGGAGAGATATGGATAATTTTTATTTTAATTTCTTAGTCAATCTCTACTTTAAAAATACATGCCAAAATATTTTTTTTTCAATTTTTTTTATGGTTGTGTTCGTATAGTTACAACTTTATTCCTATAAATTTTTGAAAAATTATGAATAGTTTACAATGCCGAAACACAGAGTTTATGATATTCCTTGATATTCCAATTGCCAAAAGTGTTTGAAAAATTACAAAGAATATAATTGTAAAAATAGAAAAAAAATCCTCCGACAAGTGTTTTCAAAAATAGAAGTTGACCAATATATCAAAATAGGAGGTTGTGGAACACCCCTCATCAATTAATGTTGTTAACCGCAGCTGTCTCATGTTTCTTTCTCATAATTATTTGGTCTCACGAATAAAATGAGGACATTTGGCTTTATAAATCTGTTTTGCTTATTATTATTTATTTAATTTTCTTCAAAAAATAAAAAATAATAATAGCAGCATAAGCAAATAAATAAAATACTGAAAGTAATTACTACACTCTTTTCAAACAAATTATTTCCTTGAAAATATACAAAAATTAATTATTTTTTATATTTTATTATTGATGGTTAAATATAATAATAAAATAATAAGATAAAAAATATAGTATTTAATAGTGATTATTAAAAATAATACTACAATATTAAAAATGACATAAAAATAAATAAAAAAGTGTAACATGTATGTTATGCATCATACTATATTGACGCGTTTCTTCGCCAACAGATAATTATACGAATAAACGGGATGGATTAGTGCTAAATAGTGAACCGTAATATGAAAATATTTAAATTCCAAACTAGCGAAATTAGTATTGTGGGAAGGTTATCACTCCTTTCTTTTTAGGTGGTTCGAAGGTTAAAATCTTTCTAGTCCACCAGTCAATATTATTGATATCTCTTGAGTATTTTTTTACAGAGTGTTTCTTCACAACGAAAAATGTCAACCCCTTGCAACGCCCAGGGTCTCGGTATTTATAGGGAGAGGATACCTGGGCGTTGGTAAAGGGGGTCATCCCGTGACCTTCTTACCCATCATGTCATCTCTGTGACACTGATGATTAATTCCTAAAACCTGACAATGAGGTGTTGTCTAATCAATAGGTAATGGGAGATAATGGGCCGCATGGCCCAAACCAGTCGTGGGGTGCCTGAACACGCACGCTTATGTTACGTGTCCGAGAATTCAATAATGGAATAGACACGTGATGGCTGATATGTGCACGTTTACATTGTGTGGTAGCCTTTACAAGGATTCGAGTGTTAAATCTATGCTGCACCTCGAGCTCGATGTAGCGTCAGCTCGTGATATCCATACTGCCGACCCACTGCCTTCGAGTAGACTGCTAACTCTCTGATCAGCTTCGGGCTAGGGAGGTGGAGACTCGTAACAGCGGCTTCGGGTGGACGATTTACACGTGGCGGACTGAATTATGCATTTTTCCAACTCGCTAACAACTCGCGGATATTTTGGGCGTACAGTATATGTATATATATATTATAACTAGTTACTCTAGCTAAAAATCTAATTATAATAATCATAGTATAATAATCTAGTCATGATATATATAATCACAAATATGTAAAAATTAAGTTATGCAAAACTCTCACTTTTTATGTTTTTAATTATTTCTCTCTTTTTTTTTTTTTTGCTAAAGCATGAGTTAATGTGTTTGATAAATTATAATTTAAAATATAATGAGATGCAAAAATAATATTATAGTGTATAATAATTTCTATATTAAATATTTAGAAAAAAAATATTTATATTAATGTGGTTTGTTAATATAAAATTACCAAAATAAAATATATTTAAAAATGTATAATAAATATAAAAATATTTTTAGAAAAAAATAAAAATATTTAAGATTCAAATATAGTTTATATTATTATCATATTAATTTATTTTAAATAATTTAATTTTGGTTAATATATAATAAATAAGTAGATATATTTAGATGAAAAAATACATTTATAGTAGAATTTTTTCAAAAAACATGTATATTAGCTGTAGCTTCTGCATAAATTATTCAATAAACTGCTTTCTAATTATTTATCAAACAATTTTATTGTACAACTTTTTGAGAATGCAGTTTCTAGCTTTTCTAAAAGCTGTACCAAACTACCCTGAGTAAGAAGTGAGTGAGTATATTTTTCACCTGAAAAAACAAGTTAATTTATTGGCCATGGAAAGAGAGAGCAAGAGAGAAGTTGTGATGAAGGGAGTGAAGGAAAGAATCAGTTGAGAGAGAGAGAGACACAGAGAGATAAGCCTTTAGTGATAACAATAGCTAGTCATATGAAAAAATTGTTTTCATTAAATGAATTACTGTGCAAATACTGATTTAATTCCTCTTGTTGCTATAGGATGTTAAAATCCTAATTTCTCATAAATTTTCAGTTTTGTCAATATTTTTGCTAGAGATTTTTGGCCTAAAATTTTTAGTACTTTGTAACATTGACAATGTCGTCACTAAAGACAAATTTAGAAAATTGAAAAAACAAAAATAATAAATGCTAAATAATTTTGCCGCTGCATATTTTCTCCAAAAATAATTTAGATATCTATAGCGATGATAATGTGATCGCTATAGCTACTTAATAAATTAAAAAATATTGCTACTTTCGCGGTTTTGGGATTCTATTATGACGACACCAATGTCTTTGCAATAAGTTTATTTTCTTGTAGTGTTTTTCAATGTTTTGTGCAAGATTAATGTAGATCTTGTAATTAACATACACGTATCTTACATATGATAAAAATTTCTCTAATAATTAAAAAATATATTATATAGTTACTGTAATTGATTCATTTTGCCTTTATATAAAAAAAAGGGAGGGAAATTTATTGGAGTTAGATATATACACATTATTAAAAATCTTACTTTTTAGTGACTAAGAAACATAAAAATATTATTATTATCCTTAAAAGTTGTGATTCTAAATATTTTAATTTTCATCATACATTTTTAATTGTGGTTATAAATGACACTTAGTCATAAAAAATTATTTTTTAAATAAAAACTTGTTACTAATTAGTTATTATTATGTTCGTGTGAAGAGATTTCTTTTTTTTATTATAAAAATAAATTATAAAAAACATCATTATATTTGCATTCTAAAATTTGATTAAGATACCCCATTTCTATTAAAAATTAATAGAAAATATAATTTTTTAATGATTTTTCCTTTTACATATTCTAAAAATTCATATAAATAATATATATTTTAAATATTTAAATTAAAAAACATAAAAATATATAGTAAGAGTTTTTTTCTAAAAGATTATACATTATTTTAAAATAAATTATGAAAATATAAAATAAAATTATCGAATTTAACAAAAAAAGAAATTAAACAATGTCAAAAAAAATTATTGAGAAAAGTATTAAAAATAATTTTTTTAATTAATGAGATACTTATATATATTATAATATTTGGTAATAATATTTGGTTTGTGTTACTCTAACTAATTATTATTTTTATTTCAGTATTATTTTTTAGTTAGATAATGTATATCTACATGGACAGTACAAGGTCATTTATAGTAACATTAATATCTTTTTAGATGTGTTACTCTGACTAATTATTTTGACAGTGACATATGTATATTGACAATATATATATATATATCCTAATTTTATTTGAAAAATAATTCATACTTTATTTTTTATTTTTTAAAAACATAACATAACATATTTGCCAAGCAAACATCTATTTATTTATTTTTTAACAAAAAGCAGAAAAAGCACTAGTTGATCCACTTTGATTTCTTTCACATATACCATAGATACTAGCCTATGATGATGTTGATACAGTGGTCCACAACATTCTTTTTACCATTAATACGTATATATAGGAATTTTGTTTAAGGATGGGACATCCTTTTGCCCTTGTTGTAGGGCGTTTTTTATTTTTGTTACTTTGAGAATTTATAATTTATTTATCTTTTACATGATGATGTACATTATAGTTATAGATTTCTTACTAATTTTTAAATTTTTTTGAATAATTTACGGTGCCGAAATCAGAGTTCAAACAGTCAATTGCACACGTGCTTAGTTTTTTTTTTATACACGTGAAAAATATATTATTTGAACTCTGATTTCGACACTATAAATTATTCAGAATTTCCTGAAAATTGGTGGGATGCCTACTATAACTAATATGTATGCTGTCATACAAAAAAATTGGATTACAATCTAAGTACCGAAAATAGAAAATGTCTCTATGATAGGGACAAAAGTAATGTGCCTACCTAAGAAGCTTCCTATAAATATATATATAAGGGCATTCTATTGTAGGGGCTTCAAAAGGAGGAGCCCTGGTGGGGCTCTTTTGTGTTCCCAATACGCGAACAGTTTTTGACGCGATTTTTGTTATGACCGTGTATATTGTAGTTATTTAGAGTATTTTGTAAATTTTCAAAAAAATTCGAATAATTTACAGTGTCGAAAACTAGGTTCAAATATGTTGTTTTCTACGCGCATAAAAATATTAGTTTTTGGCACTGTAAATTATTCGGATTTTTCTGAAAATTTACATAATGCTCTAAATAACTACAATATACACGGTCATAAAAATAATTACACCAAAAATTGTTCACGGGTCATAAATATAGAAGAACTCTACTAGTGGGGCTCTTTTAAAACCCCTACAATTCCTAAATATATTTATTGGTAGAGATATCTAGTGATAGAGTAGTAAATAATGATGGAGAATACCATTTAATTGGGTTCAACTTTCCCAACCTCCCCTACACAAGTGGCAGTTTTTGGAGAGAGTTAGGTGGCCCGCCAACTAAAATGTATTAGAAAGGATTACTATTTTTACACTATGTTTTGTAGGAAAGAAAATAGGAGAGAAAGAAAATTAAAATGATAGAATTGAAATTATATGGCCACATGCCTTAATGTCTTATTCTATAACTGTATTCGGCTTAGTTAGCTATTATTTGAATAATTTATTTTGTAAGAGCTGTTGTTGTTCTTTGAGTATTAATTGTTTGACTTGTAAGATTATTGTATCTTTAACCAGTGAACTAAAATTTATTTTTCTTCAGAAAAATAAAAAATCTGAGGGATAGAAATAAAAGTATATTTTCTTCTTAGTTATTTGGTATGCAGAAAAAAAAAATTAGTTTATTATAAAATTACTATATTTTCCTTAAGTTATTAATATAAAAATATTTTAGTCTTTTCATTTTTTCTATTTAATTGAATGACAATTTTTTCTCTAACTTTCTTTTCAATTTGGAAAAGAAAAAACTTGTGAGTCCGACTAAAACAATTTTAATTCACCATCTCCACTTTTCCTTTCAAGCAACTTTTTTGTCCTTCATTTTCTTTCTTTTCATTTTTCTTCCATACCAAGAAAAAGGTAAAATCTAGAGAGCATAACTGAATAGTTAGCGATAGTCTTAAAAGAGACTATCCCTAAGACTATCCCTTATTTAAATATAAATATTTATAGAGCATAACTGAATAATCTGGAGTAAGAGTGCGAGTTTAGCATTTATCGGTAAGGGTATACGTGTGCAACTGTTTGAACTATGTTTTGAGTATTGTAAATTATTCAGAATTTTTTAAAAATTGGTGGGATGTAAACTATAACTATATTGTACAACCATTATTATAGAATTTCTATATATTTATATCATATAATGCACTTATTTTTCAGCAAAACTTTTCTAGTTGCTAAGTCTTTTTGAGTTTGCTTGCTGTGTGTCTAGAAAATGTTGAAGCCATTATTCAAATGAAACACATGTACGTAATTTTATTATTATATATTGTATTCTCATAAGTCCTAACTTCTTTTATTATTATATCTAACTAAAATTAATATATTGTATATAGAATAATATATCTTATTGTCTGGCAGCGGTGGAGTATAGCTTTACCATAAAATGTGTGAATGTAATAAAGACTATAAAGAAAAATGAAAAGTTTGAAAAAGGAAAAAAATAATAATAACTAATAAGGAGGATCTGTTTCTTCCACGTACAAATTATTTTGTCCATATGAATAATATTTTCATATATAGTTTATATATATAAATATATAAATGTTAACGTGAAGACTAGGAAATTATTGTTATGATAATTACAATTCTTCCACGAAACAGCAATATTGACTTAATAATGTTTGGCTGGTTTACCTATTTCAACACACTACTTGCTAATAATGATCCGTACCACTAAATAAATAAAAAGTAGTATGTACTAGCTACATATACTAAGAAAAGTTTAGAGGGACAAAATTAGAGAACGTTTTTTTTAATAATATATTATTAAAAAATATTGTATTTGGTGGGGGCCAAAATAAAAATAAAGATGAATTTCCATACAAAACAAATTAAGAGTGAAATTCCGTTTTTAGTAATTATCAAATTAATTAAATCATGTGAATTAATTATCTGGACCAGTTTGTGATCGTCTTCATTGATGATAGCCTGGTATATTTTCAGTCTGAGTCAGAGCATGAGCAGCATCTGATGTTGGTTCTACAGAGACTGAGGAAACACAGATTGTTTGCAAAGTTCAAGATATGTGAGTTCTAGTTATCTCAGGTATCATTTCTTGGACACATTGTCAGTAAAGAGGGGATTAAGGTAGATCCAACAAAGATTGAGACAGTCAGGATTTGGCCAAGGCCAAAGAATGCTTCTGAGGTTAGAAGTTTCCTTGGATTGACAAGTTATTATAGGCGTTTCGTGGAAGGGTTCTCAAAGATTGCTACTACATTGACTGAGCTGACACGCAAGAGTCAGAAATTTGTGTGGTCAGATAAATGTGAGAATAGTTTCCAGGAACTGAAGCAGAAATTGATTACAGCTCCGATTCTGAGTCTTCCGACAGACCAGGAAAAGTTTGTGATTTATTGCGATGCTTCTCATCAGGGTTTGGGTTGTGTTCTGATGCAGTCAGAAAAGGTAATTGCTTATGCTTCACGTCAGTTGAAGGAGTATGAAAAGAGATACCCCACTCATGATTTAGAGTTGACGGCTGTGGTCTTTGCTTTAAAGATATGGAGGCATTATCTTTATGGAGAGAAGTATGAGATTTATACAGACCACAAGAGCCTGAAATACTTCTTCACACAGAAAGATCTAAATATGAGACAAAGGCGTTGGCTGGAGTTAGTAAAAGATTATGACTGTGAGATTTTGTATCATCCATGAAAGGCCAACGTGGTAGCTGATGCTTTAAGCCGGAAGGGTCCGGGACAGATTTATGGTGCGAGGCTGATAGCCAGAGAGTTAGCAGATGATATGACCAGAGCTGGTATAGAGTTGCTGGTGGGCCAGTTGGTTAATATTACGCTACAGTCTACACTGTTAGAGAGAATCAAGGGGGGTCAGTTGAGTGATCCCCAACTGATCAAGAACAGAGAGGATGTTTTGGCTGGAGCATCCCGAGATTATACAATGTCTGATTTAGGCTTGTTGAGATACAAGAGTCGGATATGTGTTCCGTTAGACACTGCTTTTAGGCGAGAGATTCTGGATGAATCTCATACTACACCCTACTCTTTGCATCCAGGCACCACAAAGATGTATCAGGATGTGAGATCGTTGTATTGGTGGCCGGGGATGAAAAGGGATGTAGTGGAATATGTGGCTAAGTGCTTGACATGTTAGCAGGTCAGGCTGAGCATCAGAGGCCGACAGGGTTATTGTAGCCTATGGATATCCCAGAGTGGAAGTGGGAGGACATCATGATGGATTTCGTGGTGGGATTACCCAGGACTGTTGGTCAGCATGACTCTACTTGGGTGATAGTGGATCGCTACACCAAGTCAGCTCACTTCTTGCCAGTGAGGACTACATATATAGTTGATCAGTATGCAGATCTCTATGTGGGAGAGATCGTGCGTCTCCATGGAGCACTGAGGTCGATCATGTCAGATCGTGACCTTACTTTTACTTCCAAGTTTTGGGGGAGTTTATAGAAGGCCATGGGAACATAGTTGAAGTTCAGTACTGCTTATCTTCCTCAGACAGATGGACAATCTGAGAAGACGATCCAGATATTGGAAGACATGCTGCGGGCATGTGTGCTGGACTTTGGTGGATCTTGGAGTAAGTATCTACCTTTGATAGAATTTTCCTACAACAACAGTTATCAGTCTACCATTGGAGTTGCACCTTATGAGATGTTGTATGGTAGGAAGTGCAGATCTCCCATTCATTGGGATGGGACAGGTGAAAGGAGATACTTATATCTTGAGGTAGTTCAGAGGAACAGTGAGGCCATTGAAAAGATTAGAGCTTGGATGCTTGCTTGTCAAAGTAGACAGAAGAGCTATGCAGATCCCAAGCGTAGGAACGTGGAGTTCCAAGTGGGAGACTATGTCTTCCTTAGAGTCTCGCCATGGAAATGGGTGAGGAGGTTTGGGAAGAAGGGCAAGCTGAGCCCTAGATTTGTAGGTCTGTTTGAGATCCTGGAGAGGATTGGTCAGGTGGCTTACAGGTTGGCCTTGCCTCCGACGTTGTCAGCCGTGCATAATGTGTTTCACATTTCAACTCTTCGGAAGTATGTATCTGATGTGAATCATATTTTGAGCTATGAAGATCTGGAGCTAGAGGCAGATCTCTCATTTGAGGAGCAGCCAGTCCAGATACTTGACAGAAAAGACAAGGTCCTCAGGAATAAGACGATACCTTTGGTTAAGGTATTGTGGAGGAACAACAAGGTCGAGGAAGCGACCTGGGAGCTGGAGTCAGATATGCAGAGTCAGTATCCCGAGTTGTTCAGGTAAATTTCGAGGATGAAATTTCTGTAAGGAGGGGATAGTTGTAATGCCCCGAAATCCATAATGCGGTTTAATGGCTTGATTAGTAGGCCGGGAGGGCCATAATTGTTTAATTATGCCATTAAATGATTATATGCATGTTTATGTGAATTATATTATAATATCATGTTAAATGCATGCATGTGGGTCCACATTTGATTATTAGGGCATTTTGGTGATTTGGCCCGTTGGGGGCATATTTGTGTATTTTGGTGCATATTGTGATTTATGGATGAGATCCCATTATTATGAGGATATATTCGAGCTATTCGGCATGAAACGGTCTTATATTGCAAATTAGCGATTTTGTCATAATGGGGTCAATTATTGGGATATTGGGTAATGAGAATGGTTATTTGATGATAAATTGGGAGTTATTGAGATCAGGAGGAAATTCTGGAAGTTTTGACTATTTTGTCCCCGGGGTGTTTTTGGGACACAGTTTTGACTTACCTAGTAGTCACACAGTGTTGACTCATAAGTCAGGAACGACCTTAGTGTGTTCAACACAAGCCAACAAAGATTAGGTCTAATCAACATCTGCATTAAATGACTTAGAAGAGCGTTAATGGCGGACTGACCTCAAGTTCGATGAATACTATAAGCACTTGTCTAGCCAAAGACTAGTTACTTAGAGCCACAATGACTATTTAGTCACATGGCTGTGGGTGCCGAGCCCCGTGTGACTTACCCATCAGTCACTCATCTGTTTAAGCTGGTGACTTACCTAGTAGTCATTCATCTATTTAAGTTAGTGACTTACCCAATAGTCTCTCATTTGTTTAAGCTAGTGACTTGCTCGTCGGTCACTCATTATGGTTTACCAGAACCTCAAGTGTTAAACCACTTATCTGATTAAAAGCTATAAGCTCCTTCGTGGTTAATTTAACCACAAAGTGATATTCACTCATCTGTTCAGAGCTATAAGCTCTGTATGATTATCATGATCATCATTTGATATTATATGCTTGCATTATTGTGTTTTCTTGCTGGGCTTTGGCTCATGGTGCTATGTGGTGCAGGTAAAGGGAAAGAAAAGCTCACCCAACCTTGAGTGGAGAGCTTAGGTGGTGTTGTGTACATATGCGGCCGCTTGACCACTACGGTCAAGGAGTTCTCAGAGGAACTAGGGGGTTTACCCTATTTTTGTTGCTTAGGTCGGCGAGTTGTAAATTTAAACTGTAATGACTGTTTTGAGTGGTAAATAACTTGTAAACGTTTTTTATGGGCCCATGAATAGTTTTATGTTTTAAATAAAATAAATAATTTTCTTTTGATTGGTTTTCCACCTTAGCCTGTTAATAATACCTAGAAGCCGTTTTCAACCAAAGAACTCGGGTAGCGAGTTAAATTCATGGTTTAACGTTCACCGTAATGGTCTTGGGGTAACCAAGGCGTTACAGTAAGTGTAACGACCCAATTTCCTTAATATGGCTTAGTGCCTGGTTTAGGGGGCCAGGAGGACAATAATTGGTTTAATGTGTTATCATATGATTATTTGCATGATTATGTGGGTTGTATTATTATATGGTTGTATTTGCATATATGTGGGTTGTTTCTTATAAGAAGGGAATTTTCGTAATTTTGGCTCATTTTGGCCCATTGATGGCGTATTTGTATATTTATGTGTATGGATGTGATATATGGGTTAGACCACATTATTATGTGGTTATGTTTGGGTTATTCGACATGAGTTGATCCTAGGAAGCAAGTTAGTGGTTTAGTCATAACGGGGTCAATTACCGGGCTCGGGGTGAGCCTAGGGGTAATTTGGTACTTAGTACATTACCGGGAATGAGCGGGTAATGGGAAATGATTTGATAATTATTTGAGGATATTGGAAGTAATGAGAATTGAGAGACATTAATTATGTTGTTTATAAGCTTGAAAGTTTGATTATGGAATTGGGTTTTTGGTGGTATTTTGAGTGTTTTACAGCTTGAGTTTTATTGCTGGTTTGGTGATAATGTTGTATTGAGGTTTGGTTTTGATTTTGGAATTGTTTGGTAGTGTTTTTGGTTGAGTTTGGATTGAAGGAAAAGCAGGGGTGCTGGGTTCGCAGGGTCAAGTCGTGGCTTTGTTCTTGGGCGCCGCGACCTGAGCCCAGAGCCATGTTGGGGCTTTGTCTAGCTAGCGCGTCACGACCCTCCAGGCCAAGTCGCGGCCCACCCTTGGCACCCAATCAAGGGGCTTTCTATCTAGGAGGAGCGTTGCGACCCTTGGGGGCAGGTCGCGGCCCGCCTGGTTTTTTTTGGCCAGGCTTGGTTTTAAGAGTGGGTTTTCAAACCTTAATGCTCGGGATCGAATCTACTACCCAGTTTGGTAGAATTCGAGGTCCCGAGGGCTAGAACTTGGTTCAAAAACCTTTAATTACTCATTTTTTATGGGATTTCATATTTGGTTATGATTATGTTACCGCTAAGGGCTCAAGGTCAAGATCATGCTCAAGGATCGTTCTTAATTTATTTTATGCTCAAGCCTGAGGTAAGAAAATTACACCCATTATGTGATACACATGATTATTGATGAAGCATGTTGAGTGCTCTATATATGGATATCTGTTGCATTATGAATGCTTGGTTGCATTGTTTATTTGAGAAATGAACTAACTTATCAGTCAGAAACAACAATAGTGTTGGGCGCTGGTCGTAAAACTCTTATTTATCAGTGAGGAACGACAATAGTGCTGAGCGTTGGTCGTATGTCATTGACTTATGAGTCAAGAGCAGTAATAGTGCAGCATGCGCTAGTCGATATGATTAGATCTAATCAACAGAGCATTATACGCTCGTTTGACCCTATGGTCGAAGAAAACTAAAGCGCTTGACTAGTTCCATGACTAGTTACTCATAGCCAGAGATAAAATGCCTAGGGTGACTTGATGGTCACATGGCTAGGGAATAGGACCTCAGGATGACGCCATGGTCATCTAATTAAGGCAAAAGACCCTAGGATGACTCCACGATCATCTAATCAGGGCACAGGACCCCAGGATGACTTCATGGTCATCTATTCTGGGCAAAGGACCCCAAGGTAACTCCATGGTCATCTGATTAGGGCTGCGAGCCCCAGAATGATTACATAGTCATTTATTGGTATTTGTATGCATGCAGTAATAAGTTTTCTTGCTGAGCCTTGGCTCACGGGTGCTATGTGGTGCAGGTAAAGGAAAAGAAAACCTTACCAAGCCTTGAGTGGATAGCTTAGATGGTGACGTGTACATATGCGACTGCTTGACCCCCACGACCAAGGTTTCTCAGGGGAACTAGGGTTTAACCCTATTTTTGCTGCTTAGGTCGGCGGGTTTGTAGCTTTTGAATTCTAATGACCATTTTGGACTATAAACAACTTTGTAAACACTATTATGGGATCCCATGTACAGCTTAACATTTTTAATAAAATATCCATTCATTTTGACCGAGATTTTAACCTTGGCCCAGTAATAACACTTAGATGCACATTTATGGCCTAATGATTCGTTTAGCGAGTTAAGCACTATTTAAAGTACACAATGTGACGGTCCTGGCTATCTACGGTGTTACAGTACGTCTCTCGACGAACGATAAATATACAAAGTTATTTTAGAAGTCTAAATTGATGATTAATTTTATCATGCTTTTTTAGTATGTATAAGATAGCATATATACAGGGCCGACCCGTGAGCATTGGGGACCCAAGGACAATTAGGTATTTTTACAATAGTTATACATAAAATGATATTTTTGTAAAATTATGGGATCTTTTTTAATAGAAAAAAATAGCATTTTTCAAAAAATTGGGCATTTTTATTTGAGGTATTTAGGCACAGGCCTGACTCGCCTATGCCTCTTATGCCTAGGGTCGGCCCTGCATATATATATATATATATATAAATATATTTAATATTAAGATAATTATTATTATATGGAATCATATTTTCTAAATGTGTGTGGATCAAGAAATATTATAACTTATTATAATGTAAAGTTTATTTATATTTATAACCAGTCTCAAATTTGGGTTAAAACTTTTGATGACTAAATGAGAGTTGTTTCAATATAAAATAACATTTTACAGAGGATTTGCTATTTACATATTTGACCTTTTCCAATATCATTTTCATGAGCTATAGCTAAGTTATTTTGTATTTATTCGAAAACCCTACTAAATATATACTTCGCACGATCGAGCTTCTTTCTTAAGCTTGGGTCACCTTAGTATACATGAAGACATTAACGATCGATGTTCAATCACTTTTATATATATCTAGATAACTTAATAGAATGATGGATATTTGGGTAGTGATAATAAAGATAAAAAATTTCATTATACCCATACAAGACAAAAAATGTCTTAGAATTGACTGTAATTAATAGTAATATGTTTATAACTTTTGGAACTGTATGTAATTAATAGTAATATTTAACTACAAAAATACTTAGTTCTGAAACCTTCCAACTCTACTTGTACATATGTTATTTTATATATATGGTTTGAATTTATGTTTTTATTGCTACATTATGTAAAAATATGTTAATATTAACTTGGAATTTGTATCACGTTGATGTGCCGTAGGCACATATCTAAACCTAGTATATATATATAGCTGGACTATATATAAATATATATATTATTTGTCACTTTTTTCTTCCATGATGAGAAAATGTCTCATTTGACTTTTGGTGCGTTTCTTAATGCTACGGGGACTACTTTGTACAACGAAAGCAAGTCTTTTTTTTTTTTTCACCAAATACTATATATAAATACATATAAATTATGATATGTATAGATTTTCATTCATGGAGGAAAACATGGTTTTGTCGGCATATATAGATTATAAAGTAAAGACAATATTAATGTCGTAATTGAAAAGATTTACAATTAATAAAACAAGTTTGTCGACATTAGTTAAGGTACGTAGTATTGGTGATTTGTTTAATTTATTTTTCGTTGTAAAAAAGATTTTAGATTTTACTAGATTATTTGACATCTAGAAATTCGAGTATTATCACTCTTATATGGTATGGTGGTGATATTCTCCAATTGAATTTTTTCCTTGTTGTTTTGTAAATCTGATGGTGTTCTTAGAAGACTACTTCTTTTTTTTTTTTTTTGGTTTTCTTGATTTCCCTCTTTTATTATAATGAAAACTTTTTTTTCTCTTATTTAATAGTAAGTTTGGGCCTTTGGGGTAGATTAAATGAAATTTTGTTAGCCACTAACTTGTCCAACAAATATTAGCAATAATAAAGGTAAATAACACTTGGATCCTCAAATTTTATTTTTTTGTATCATTTAAATCCCAACTTTTTTTTTAGCAATTTTATATAAGCCAATTGTGACAAAAACATTATAGATGTTTTTTTTTATTGTTTTAAACAAGGTTCATGTTTCCATTTCAAAAAAAAAAACAAGGTTCATGTATGTTACTAACTAATTTATTTGTTTGATATATGGATTGAAAAGGTATTAGAAATTATTATTACAATATTTTTAATATGATTTATTATATATACAATTAACTAATCTAACATTTAACAAAATTCAATTTTATTCCAAAAACTATATATGATATATATGTCAACATTTGGCAATCGGATATATCCGTACATAGCATTTGCAGCATATGGAGAACCCGAAATAAATGATTGATTATTTTTTAAAAAAAATGGAATAAATGATTGAATTTGAGAAATGACACGACCTATTTTTTTTTTTTTTTTGTTGAAATAAATGAATGATACCATACGAGCCAAACCGTTAATTACTCAAAGAGTCTTATAATCACTAATTCACATCCAGAGACGCACAAAGGTATCTTAAAGTCAATACTTTGTTAAGAGTATCTATCATTATGTAATTTTGATATTTTTGTCCTTAATATATATTTTTTAAATTTGAATTAATTTAAAATATTTTTTTAATTCAAAATATTTTTTATAAAAAAAATAAAATATACCAATTGTAAAATG
This sequence comes from Humulus lupulus, assembly GCF_963169125.1. Taxonomy (NCBI): domain Eukaryota; kingdom Viridiplantae; phylum Streptophyta; class Magnoliopsida; order Rosales; family Cannabaceae; genus Humulus; species Humulus lupulus. Next base: position 211,402,510 of record NC_084802.1, read on the forward strand.
ACAAATATCTATTTAGTCAATATGATTAACATTTTTAATAGAGAATATACTTATAAAAGTAATGTTTTAGTAATTTTAGGTATTTTTTATGCAAAAAAAAAATTAAATATTTATTTTTAACATATATTAAACATTAAGTATTTTTTCTGTAAAAATAAAAAAAAAAGAATTTAATTATAACAATAGTGAAATATTTGATATTTATGTGTCAAATTCCCCTTATTATTATTATTATTATTATTATTACGTTTTGTAATTTATTAGACCCAAACATATCATGTGGGGTTCAATTCACCGTCACTTTAATAGGGCTCTGAAATGATCATATACATTTTATTTTATTTTGGACATAATCTTTTAAAATGTAACATAATCTTTTAAATCTTTTAATTTTGTCTCAACTGTCCTTGCTTCTTTGATATTCTAAAATTTTAAAAAAATATCTTAGTTTCTAGCTATTTGAATTTTTATTTCAAACTGATATGATATTTTAATTTGTAGACATTCAATTAAAGGATGCGACATGACTGCAATTCACATATCACATCAGTTGTATTCCTCTAAAATGTTATTTAATTTTAAGTTCATACAATGATTATTAGAATCTTATCTCTTAAAAGATGGAATTCTAAAGGGAAATTTTACTTTAAATGTATATAAGAGGATTGTATTTAAAAAATATTCTATTACTATACGAGCTTCATTTTGGTTCTATTATTTACCATAGTTTCCAAAATACTCCTGCCATTTGTTCACTCTCTCTCTCTCTCTCTCTCTATATTCCCTCTTACTTTTGGTCAGAACAAAAAAAACTCTCAAACCCTACATTTGAATCCATCGCAACCCAACGAAATCGGAGAAGAGAAGCATTGTCGGAGAAGGTCTTCAGTCGTTCAGTCGGAACCAGCACTTGACCATCGGACCAGAAGCATCCAGAGGCAATGAAACAACTCCGAAGTAGGCGAAACAACTCCCAACTATGCGAAGGTGATGGTTTTCTTTTTAACCTGCAATATCTGATTTTTTGTTGATGTTTTGTTCATAGGATAGATTGGGGCTGGGTAACTAAAAAATCTGGGTTTTTTTTCAAAAATTTTGACCCACCTCGATAGAACTCGATAGTATATGTTCGGTTCTGTTTTTGAATGTGCCTAGATTGACCTCGATAGACCTCGATGCTATTAGATGTATTCAGTTTTAGTGTGCCTCGATAAGCCTCGATTGAATGAGACATATGGCTGATTTAGCACCTGCCTCAATAGGCCTCGATAGGCCTCGGTGATATTAGACATATGGCTAATTTAGTAGATGCCTCGATAGGCCTCAATAGACCTCAATGATATTAGACATATGGCTGATTTAGCACCTGCATCGATAGAATAAGACTTATGGATGATTTGGACCTGCCTCGATAGGACTCGAGAGGCCTCGATAGAGGTAGATATATTATGATTTTGCATTGCCTTGATAGGCCTCGATAGATTTATGCATTTTTTGATTTTACATGGGCCTTGATAGGCCTCGATATGCCTCAATAGTTACCATATTATTTAAAATTGTATTTTTAACATTTTTTTTGTTTTTTTTTTTCAGATGCCTGAATTGATTGTGCCATTGGAGAAGCACTTTCCTAGTCGTGTCACCTATAGGGGTAGTGCTTACTTGGAAACCCTTATAGAGCAGTTTAAGAGGCACGGGCTAATTGCACGGCCACAGGCATGCCCGTTGGGATAGTTCTTCAAGGCTGAGCGATTTAGTTTTTCTGGGGTTCTGCTGCATCAACTTATGTTGCGGAAGGTGAAAAGCAAGAAAGCTAAAGAGGGCCAATTCTACTTGGGCAACAGTCTTTGCAAATTTGGGATTGCAGAGTTTGTCCTAGTCACCGGGCTGAATTTTGGGAACACGTATTATGTAAAATTGATACGCAAGTATACGTAATCGACACAAGTAATACAATGATAAATAATGATTGTTCCCACGGAGATTGATTTACTAATTACCAACAAATTAATTTTCTATTTCTATTTGGTCAACAATAAATTGATTCCAAAAATATTAAAATAACAAAAGCAATAAACATAAAATAACACTATGAAAGAAAGAAAATAATTGTAAAAGCTTAAAAAATAAAGAACTAGGGATTTTAATTTCATCAACTTTTCACTTTATTATTTTGCTAACCAGACTTCACAATTCTTCTTCCTAAACTAATAGTGGATTAACAAAAACGATTCTTACTCTTTTTCAAGAAACAAAGAACTCAATCTACATGTGAATTTTCTACATTTCTGTGATAAATTCCAACACATAATCCTCCAACTTCTTTTTCTTTGACAAGATTTCCTTCATAAACTTCACATAGCTTGGCATTTGTTCAAGTGCCTCGGTAAAAGGTATGTTAATGTGAAGTTTTCAAAAATTGTCTAGAAATTTCGAAAACTGCTTGTCAAGTGTCTTCTTTTGAAGTTGTTGAGGATATGGAATCTTGATGTGGTGCTCATATCTCACTGGTAACTGCTTATTCTTAAGGTCATTAATAACCTCTTTTTCTACCTTACCCTCATTCTCAACTTCATTTATTGGTACAGGTATAGACTTCTTGACTGGCTCTTCCAACTTCGTCCCACTCCTCAAAGAGATTGCATTGCACTGCTCTTTAGGATTCACCTCTGTATTACTTGGCAAATTTTCTTAAGGCCTACTTTGTAACATATTTGTCAACTAACCAACTTGCATCTCAAGATTCCTGATGGATGAGCGAGTTTCTATCATAAATTGAGATTGAGAGTTGGTCAGAGTTAACAGTGCAGCTTGTAACTCATTTGTCTTCTCTTGAGAAACAAGTAGTACCGGTGGTTGTAACGGTGCCTGAGATGGAGCTTGAAGCATAGGCTGCTGAATTTGTTGAGGACTCTGATTATTTCTCCATGCAAAATTAGACTGATTTCTCCACCCTTGGTTGAATGGGTTGGAGAATGGATAATTAGCTTGCCTATTGAAATTTTCCATCATATTCACCTGTTCCATGGGAATGGAATTGTTCATCCCAACTACCATGCACTGCTCAAATGGGTGAGAACCACCACAATTATGACATACCGATTGGATTTGCATGACTTGAGTGGCCATAAAATTTTGTTGCAGTTTCTTGGTCAATGACGCAACCTGAGCAGTGAGAGCGGTAATAGCATCCATCTCATGCATACCAGCTACCTTCGTATTTCTATCCTGTTTATTAGGCTACTGATAGTTATTCATGGCCATTTCTTCAAGAAATTCATAGGCCTTATTAGCATTCTTGCTCATGAAAGCACCACCTACTGCAGCGTCAATAATGGTGCAAGTCGTCCCACACAAACCATTGTAAAAATTATGGACTAGCATCCATTTTTCAATCCCATGATGAGGGCACTTCTTCAAAAGCTCTGTAAACCTCTCCCATGCATCATAAAGAGACTCTCCATCAAATTGAGAGAAGTTATTAATTTCCCCTCTTAACTTTGCAGCCTTGGATGGAGGGAAAAATTTAGCAAGAAATTTCAGAGCTAATGCCTCCCATGTAGTAATTGAATTGGCTTGAAGAGAGTTCAACCAAGTTTTAGCTTTATCCTGTAGTGAGAACGGGAACAATCTAAGTCTAATAGAATCATTGGTGACCCCATTATATTTAAAAGTTCCACACAGCTCCAGGAAATTGGCTATGTGTGTATTGGGATCCTGAGTAGGGAGTCCACCAAACTGGACAGTAGACTGGACCATTTGCAGAATCGCCGGCTTAATTTCAAAATTATTGGCTGCAACTGCAGGCAACTGGATGCATGATTGTACTCCAGTAAAAGCAGGGAGTACATAGTCTCTTAGTGTTCTAACTACTAGCTTAGCAGCGTCCCCATTCAACACATTGCCCTGATGTTGGGCCATCTCTGCTAACAGTTTCTGCTTTCTGTTATGTCTGCAAGTTCTCTCAATTTCAGTATTAATGGGAAAAAGATTGTCAGTCCCTCTACGTTGCATATACCAATTGGCACCTGAAATTAAGATTCTCAAACACAACAGTTAGAGACAATTAACACAGAAACACCAGATTAGAATAAAATTAATTGTATTGATTTTAATAAAAATCAATCCCCGGCAACGGCGCCAAAAACTTGTTATGTAAAATTGATACGCAAGTATACGTAATCGACACAAGTAATACAATGATAAATAAAGGTCGTTCCCACAAAGATTGATTTACTAATTACCAACAAATTAATTTTTTATTTTTATTTGGTCAACAATAAATTGGTTCCAAAAATATTAAAATAACAAAAGCAATAAACATCAAACAACACTACGAAAGAAAGCAAATGATTATGAGCAGTTGATGCAGAGGCTCAAGAGGGTTGAGGAGGGCCAGGCAACCTTACTTCAGAATCAGATTACGATCATAGCTTAGTTGGCGCAGCTACTTTCAGTGGTCTCAGGTCGATCTACCCATTAAAATCAGATACAGAGTCTAATATCTTGCCTGAGGACTACGAGCCCGGTGATCCACCCTCCACTCCACAGGCCCAGACATCTGTAGTTGCCAGTGACATCGACAGTCCCAGTGTACGAGTGCTATAGCCTAAGGAGGCAGCTGGCCTTGAAGTTATTAGGAAGAAATGCAGGCCTAAGCGTTTTGATGACTTCATCGACCCAACGAAGAGGATGAGAGTACATAAACAGGGGCTAGTTACTGAACCTTTGAGGAAGTGTGGTCCGCAGCAGGAGAAGAGCTTCCATAAGTGGATCATCGGGAGGACCGACAACAAGAGAGATCGGAACGTCCATACTGGGACGCACGGTGTGGCATGGTTCTTATAGTTGCACACAATCCAAACTTGGCTTTGAGATTTGGTATGTAAATTAAATTAATTTTTTCAGTTTAATCTTAAAATATATTGATGATACAAACGAATTTTCATGTTTTTCAGAATATTGATGCCGCTCTGCACATGCTACGCCACCGACCCCACTTTTATCATGTCGTATTTCGGCAGGACGCTGCGATCATGAACACCACCTTCCCCCAAGTGTGCCTAGGTCGTTGGAATCATTTCAGAGAAACCGGCACTAAGTATACATGGGACGACGATGTGCTGAAAATGTTGAAGGGCGATGATAATCAATTCATTGTATCCTGGAAAAATGTGAGTGAAGTATATTTTGCCTTGCCCGTCGAGAAAGCCGCACATTGGATCGCCATTGAAGTCTCCATTCCAACGTGGTGCATCAACATTTATGATTCCAACCATAGCGTGCTTAGTCCGACTTTGTTTGAGGAAATGATCAAGCCTTGGTGCTTATTGTTGCCTTCGTTGTTGTGGTGTTCTGGCATGTTTGACGACCATGACGACCTCCAGACATATCCTGAGCAGAATGTAAAGCCTTTTTCGTATCGTCGTATTTCTCCTGAGGAATGTCCTCAGACTAAGACAAGGTATCCCCCTATTTAATTAGTGTATTTTAAAATTTGAATATTAAAGTTATTTTTATCTTGTATTGACACAAAATTGATTATATGCAGTAGGAATTGTGGTATGTTTGCCATCAAACATATCGAGCAATTGGTTTCCAAGCTACCACTCGATACCGTTATCAATGAGAATATCTAGCATTTCAGGACCAAGTGGTGTGTGGTCCTATTCTATCATAATTTGTCCCTGTGATGCTCTTTACATTTTCTTGATACACCTCTTGTATAGTATAGCATATAGTTAGTTTTGTATATTGTTTTTTATCAAATATTATTTTTTTGAAAAAAGTTATTAAATAAAAAACTACTAAATTCACATAATGTGTCTGCCTCAACAAAACTCGATGGGTCAAACGAACTGCCTCGATAAGCCTTGATAGGTAAAAAATAATACTAACCAAATCTGCCTCGATAGAACTTGATTGACCTCAATATGGTCATAATAATACATAATCATGTTTACCTCGATAGGCCTCGATAGACCTTGATAGGGATTACCCAACAAAGTATTAGAAGAAGTACTGAATATAATAAATGCAACAAAATCAATTGAATAATTACAAAACAAATTTTTTTAAAGCCTAGCCTTATATGACTTCCTATTGTGCCCACTACCACCATATTTGCTACACTTACATGGCTTGACGATCTTTTCCCCTCGTGAAGCATAGCGATTTGTCTTTCATCTACCCACTTTCTGCTTCCTGGGCCTTCCTACAGGGGCTTTCTCAACGGGACGCCAACAACCATATCTCTGATGTGATCAGAAATTACCCATTCATCCTCGTTCCCAACATGGTAAATAATTTCTTTATAAGTGTCACTCAATGCCTCGATTTTATAGTAAAGGGAATATAATGAGTAAATGTGTTATGCTTATTTTTCTGGCTGCAGCAAAAGCATGTACCCAGGGTATCCTAATGGTTTGGAACATGCAACAAGAGCATGATTTTGTGGCCAAGTTCACCTCACCATCACCATTACCATCGACCACAAGAAATTCATGATGACCAAGGACTTGGACATCCAGGAAAATTGCTTTCTCACGTATTTGCTTCAAATCCTTTTCCATCTCAGGTGATAACACAGTTGTTGCTTTTGCAGCTCCTTCATGTCAATCTGCAAACTAAGACTGAAGAGTGAATCTTATGAATTCAAGAAAAGTGGCGACTGGAAAGCTCTTTTCCTCCTTGGTTTTATTGTTAAAGTTTTCTGCGTAGTTACTTGTCATGATATTGTATCGGTTACCAGGAAAATAAGCACTACTCCACCTTTCAAAACCAATTCCCTCAAGATATTGAGTAATGGGCAGATCAATTACCTTAATCTTGTCAAAGAACTTGTGAAATTCCGTTCTTCAAAACGTGTACGCTGCACACCCCATGAATTCTTGACAGTGGTCAGTTTTGAATTTTGCCACCACATTCATACAGATGTGGTGGTAACATGCCCCATGGTAGGCATTTGGGAACACAAGCCAAAGCATGATTAATGCTTTTATGCCTGTCCGATACAAAAGCTAGGTTCTCAACGTCCCCTATGGCTTCCTTCAATTTTCTCATGAAATAAGTCTAAGAGTTATGTTTCTTACTGTCTACCAATGCAAACGCAATTGGAAACAACTGGTTGTTTGCATCCAACACAACATCACAGAGCATGTGACCACCATACTTATTCTTCAAGAATGTGTCGTCCACACAAATTACAGGACGGTAATACTGGAAACCACGCCTGGAAACACCGAGGGAAAAGATGCAATACAAGAAACGACTTTCTTCTGCTACAAAAAGAAGTATTGTGCCTTATGCTCCAACTGACACATGTATCTAGGTAACTTGGAGTATGATTCCTCAGGTGTCCCTATGACATACATAAGAGCCTTTTCTCTGCATCTCCACGCCTTCTCATAGCTCATTTCGACCCCAAAATGGTGCTTCATGTCCTCCATTATGTTGTTTGTCATGTACTGAGTACCATCGGTAACAAATTTCCTCTTGATTAGGTGCCCAACAACCCACGATGTTGCTTGACAGTGGTGCTTATCTCAAATTTCTTGTGAGCAAGTGTGTACTTCGTTGTATACAGTAATCTCAAACATTTCATATCGCATTTTTTTCTTACCCCTCAATCTCCAACCACAATCAGGATCCTTGCATTTAATATACCACACATCAGTCCCAGATTTCTTCACCATAAACTCAAAATTATTCTTCATCGCAAATATGAATGCTTTGGTTTTCAATTCAAGCTTGTTCTGAAAGAACTTGCCAAGGTGCAATTCTCCTGAAGCTTTGTTGGTTGAGGAATGATGTTGATGTGAGGCCTCTATATCATCTTTGGTGAACATGGGAGCACTCCATGTTCTATGATCTCCACCTAAGTCCAATAGAGAACTCCATCTAAAACTATTATCGGTTCTAATTGGACTTAGACACTACAAGAAAAAATGATTTTAATAACGCCAAAAATGTGTTATCAAAACATACCATAACACTTTTTGATGTGTTAAGACCGACTATGTTATTGTAGGTCAGGGTACTTTACATAACACTTTATCATTGTTATACAGATGTGTTATTATACTGTCAACGATAACACACTTTCTGTGATATTTTAATAAATAGATAAGTGTTTAATTATATTATTTATAGTCGATTATATAACACATTTCAATACTTATAAATTTGTGTTATACTACACATTAGTATAACAAATTTTTTGTGTTATACTACACTTTAGTATAACACATTATTTGTGTTATATAATGAAGTTTGCATAACAAAATTCTTTACATAAAAAGTGTTATTGTAATAGATATTATAACACAATTTTTGTATTATTTTAATATTTAGATAAGTTTAAATTCTCATTATATATTCATTTATATAACACTAATTTATTCTATTATATTTTAATTTTTTTTATATAATTAAAATTAACTTTCTAATATATACTAGCATCACCAAATGAACTTGATTTTCAAATAACAAAAAGTAAAAACATTCAACATTGTATTAACAATCCACAAATTTGTTTAAAACATTCAACATTGTATTAACAATCCACAAATTAGTTTAAAACATTCAACAATGTTTTCAACAACAAAATGTTCTTTAAGTATTCAAGTAGTCTTAAATATTCAACATATTGAAAAGTTACTACTTTCAGCACAAAATATTCTACAGCTACCCAACACAAAGCCTTCAAAATTAAGTATCCTTTCCTCCTCCAATTGATGGGGAAAGTGACATTTTTCTCCTGCAATAGCAGATAAAAGGTAAGGTATATGCTTAGAAAAATTAAATAATATGAATAAAATAATAAAACTGTATACAATATAAGACTTAAGCAAGCAATACCAGGTGAACATACTTCAAAATTCAAAATACTGCTATCACACAGTGAATAGATACATATTATACAATAAACAAACATTAACATTTTCAGGTTAAAGGGGCCTCAATTTCACCCTAAAGACATCTCTGGTTCAGGTGCTTAATTACTGAGACTACATGTTAAAAGTTTGGGAGATTTGAGTTACAAAAGCATTTAGAATGATACTATTATTTCTAGGGTAGATCCATCGAATCTCATATCTCATTTAAAGGAGACGTGTAATAGAATATGGAGCTCAAACAAGTACTAAACTCTAGACCTTAAGTTATTTGGGCACTAACAAGTAATTACAAAACAGTGATACATATTCGTAGAGGATGTTATTTCAAAAAGATGGATTTGGCATAATTATTTTGTGTTAAAAATTAGTCTTTTTGACCCTATATTGGATAGATCAGACCCTAGCTCCTTAAAATTTGTTCTAATCAAGTTTACAAATCTATAAGTGATGATCTCCAATGAAGAACATCTTATTTAGTCAAAGACATGCCTAAGATACAAGTTTGAACCTTGTCTTTTTAAAGTATAGGAGATAAATGAAGCTAGAATAGTTTAATTCTCTGATACCATATTATGAAAGAAAATGAAATTGTATTGAATTGAATGAATACAGAATATAATAAGTGGCACCAATATATACATGCCACAAAGAAGAATCAAGAAAAGTAAGATACAGTTCTATACTTAAATAAACTATCTGTTTCAACTAATTTAGGCATATAAGGTCCAGTACTAAGCTCCAAAATCACTCTCAATAACTTAACTAAACTAACTGATTTAACTAAATTATATATATATATAAGGTCTAGTGCTAAGATTAAAGTATGTGCTATACTTACTAATGGTGACTTTGTACTGTACAGGCATTATAGTCTTAGACCCCAAATGAAACTCTAAAAGCTCCAAGCCAGAGTATAAACAGTCAACTAGAAAAAATTGAAGAAAGACATTTTCCCAAGTTAACAGTTAGAAAAAGAATATTATTACATACTAGCCAGTTATCCATGAAGCAAATGGTGACCATTTTGGGCCAGCAAGCTTGGTACTCCAATAGTAGAGACCCCCAGAAGTAGAAGCAGAACAGAAGCTAGATACTAAAAATCAAACACAAAATAAGACAAAAAATGTTTCAGATCAAACCACAATATTCACACAAACATATAGAAAAATATAAACAAAATAAAAGAGAGAATTGGTAACTAACAGCTAGCTGGGCATAACTGTGATTAAATTAGCTTTTAGCCAACTAGTACAAGCCACCCCTTAGGTGCCTAAACTCACAACCAGTTAAGTCTATCAATCTCATAGTGTCTATACATGCAATTTATGCCATGAAATACTCCCAAACAAACGAGACAACAACGAGCTAATAACAATATATATACCAAATGTGTCATTAAATATAAATTCTTATTTCTTCAAAGTAATCAGACTATAGACAATCAATAGGCACAAAGATGTACATATATATTTATAGAAGCTAAACCCACAAAGGATAAAATCACATGCACTTTCTTTTTAGATACCAAAAAACATAGCAGAAATAAAATCACTACTAAGATACCAAAATGAATTAAAAAAAAAAAAAAAACTGAAGCTTGAGAAGATGAGATTTTCAGATAACCAATACTAGACTAGTTAGAATCTCACATCCATTACTGGAGGAAGAAACCTAAATAATTAAATAATTAAAAAGAAACTACGATATACCATAAACAACATGATACATGCATTATTTGAAGTAAACAACTAAATTATTACCAAGAGAAAAGAAACACAGGACTGTGTAATTAACAAATTCCATAATGCTAACCTTCACAAGATCTCCTAGCTCCTCGCTGCATTCTAATTTGTCTTCTGCTAGCCAATTTTTCAACAAATTATTCTTGTTCTGGTTCACAACAAGACGTGATAGTTCCAATGACTCGAAAGCATTAAGCTTTCCTCTAGTCAAGAGAGTACCAAAATACTGCAAAAGGGGCGGTGTTTGCCCAGTTTGTACATGAACACTCTGCAACAATAAGAATAAGCATTAATTACTAATCATGAAGTTACGATCACATGTTTGACTCTGCAGGATCAAGAAATAAGTAAAAAAAGAACACCATAAAAGAAAAGTCCCATCCTCCAGCAAAAAAAAAGGAGAAGCCACATCATTTTTCTTTTTAACGAAACTTGTATTAATGAAAAAACACGTAGATATGAGTTGCAAAGAGAAGCCACCTCATATATACACATACCAATCATTAACCAATAAACTAATCTTATAGCAATGAAACAGTACAACTTCAAATAAATAAACAAATCTATGCTATCTCCAACAGAAAAAGGGAACAGATATCAATGCCAATAACATGTTATGGTTACAAATTGTTTAAAGTTGATTGTTTCTCAAATCATCTCAAGAAGGGAGAATCTTAACAGTAGTTTTAATAAAACATTTTGCAATTGAAAAAGCCAATTGGCTTCTTGCTAGAAATCATAGAGAGATAATTTGAAGAAAAAATTGCTCATGAAACATTACCCATGGCTGGCTAAAGCATAAACAGGTTAAAAAGCAAGGCAAAAACATATATATTAGCATTGCTTCTCTATACAAAAAGCATCGGAATTCCATAAATAATGAAAGTAAGAGATCTCAATTCCCAACTAGAAAATCAAAGCAGAAATACCAACTAGAATGGGAAGCAAGGGGGATTTTTTTAAAGATGTTTAGGTAGGCACACAAGTCCTTGGCAACCTAGTAAATTTCAACTTAGTATCAAGATGATAATTAGTTATTGGCATTTTCCCTAGATCCAAATAAAGTTAAACAATCCAGTGTAGCTAAGAATAAAAAAAATCCAACTAAGAGGCATAAACAATTAAAGCTCAGTAATAAAAGCAAAATTTCCAACTTAAAATAGTTTTCTTGCAAACAAAACTCAATATATAGAATAGAAAACAATAACAAACCATATTTCAAAATAAACAAAAAAAAAAAAAAAGTACAATTATCCACCTCATATAGAATGGGAGTAGTTGTTCAATACCCTAATAAAAATAATTATTCTTATGAAAAGTAAAAAATAAAATAAATAAGTAAAGCTTCAGGACCTTAAACAATGAAAAGTGGCAAACCCATATCAACATTATGAAGGAGCCCGAATTACATGCTATAAAGTCTATTTTTTACTTGGTAAATTATTTTATTTTGAAAAATAGACAAATCATAAACTAAGAAAAGTGATAGAAGTCAAAGATAAATTAAAGCATAGTATTTACATAAAGTAATATTTGATAGAAATTATTCTTTTGTGTTGTTCAGATCAGAAAGCTAATAGCCCAAAAGATAGAATTGTGTTAAGCCATCAAAAAACGTAAAAGAGAAACAATAAGCTAAGAGATGAACAAAGAGAATATTCTACTGCCAAACAGAGTATCCGCTATCGCTAAATTCCAAGACCACTAACAATAGAGGTACAAAACTAAAAATTAGCTTATAGGAAAAAAAAACAAAAATAGAATAGAGCTTCTTCTATTTTTGTAAGCAATTAGTAGATTGAAGCAAACAAGGTTAAAAAATAGATCCCCATTTTTTAATTATCTTTCATTCCAATACAAAATAGCAAATCAAACTCATAGACAAGCTTCAACCATTATCAAATATAACCATTATAAATAAGTAAGCAACAACATGAGCAAATTTAAACTACCTTATGATATATAAATGGAATACTACTAGGCAAAGTAGGACATATTAACAGAAAATAAAATAAACGCAAACCTAATTTTTTGTTGCTAGTTAATTATTTAGAGTTTTGGAGCTCATTGTGGGGTGAAAATTGTAGATATATATACAAGTCCTTTAATAACATGAAGAGAAACAAAAAAAGAATAATACAAAAATATAGAAAGATTTAGTGCAAATCTTATTCCTTGTTGTATCTTAGATCTCATTGTGCCTATTCTAACATCTGAGGATTAGTTTGAATCCTCACAAGTATATAAACATATATATAATTGTAGTAATGGAAGACATGAAAACTAATTTCTTCAAAGGCAGGATTTTTGAGCATGACCTTAGAACATTAAGTATTCTTCTCAATGTATGGAACGATCAATTTTATATGAAATAAAAGATAAACTACTTAAGTTTCCAAAGAAAAAACTATAAACTACGACATTGAAACACACAAGAATAAAATGAGATATTAAAAACAAATTTCTAAAACCCTCACCTCATATATTACGATTATGACTACTTGAAACTACAAAAATAAAAAATAGATAAAAATATAAATCATACAATTTCTAGGCTAAAGTTGTATATATTAGATAAAAATAGAAAAATGCTTCCCATTGGTTCAAAAATAGTGTTTTTGTTAACTTGTTTTTATATCTCTTCAACCCAATAGAAAACTAAGTATAACTAAGATAAACCAAAGCCAGAGAAGTTTATCAATACCTAAAACTTAATGAAAATGAAAGAAACATTCAGCAACATAATTCTAAAGCACAACAGAAGACTTTCTTCTTTATACCTTGACAAGGGCTGATGAAAGTCATCTTTTTGTTGGTCATTCATCTTCCAACACGGTCATATCAGCCTATTAAGAAAGAAAAATCTAAGCATATGAATTTTCCACAAAACAAACAGTTAAATTCAGAAATGAAAGTGAATGAGAAAATCAGAGAGGATAGAGAATGAATGAACTGAACTTTATTGAAATATATAGAAGTGTTAAATAGAAGAAGAGAATACATCACTTATAATGAGCTAAAAATTAGAGTAAGACTAACAGATTCATAGAAAATCATAACAGATCTAGCAGCTACCACTTAATAGATAAATTTTGTAGTAATAAAAGTACTACAATCTTCCCATTAATCATTTATAGTGTGCACAAGGGAAATAAAAAGCCCACCTGTTCAAATGATGTTAGAATGCCCTGTATAAAGCCCTGACAGTATATCCATGGAGATCAGAAGCATTGCTTGTCTCAACAATAAGGGCAGGCCATACATCATCTTTTACATAATTTCCAGCCTCCTAAGCATGGCATAAAAATCAGAAACTTCTTAGTTAAAACAAAAACTCATCTTATATTAGTCCAATTAAAGTTTATTACATTTATATTGAGAGTCAATACTATTATGCTTAGATTCACCATTGCAATTGCTCAAAAGGGAGCACCGCTGTCGAGTTTTATTTGCATAGAAAAATTCTAGTTCTAATTTACATAACTATAAGATAGAAAATGGTACCTTAAGAAGAGAAGTATGAATGGAAAAAATTAGAAAAGCATACATAACAGTTAAAATGTATGATTTGCTACAAATAAAAGAAATAAAGAAGGAAAGTCATGTCTGTAGAAATCAAAAGTGCAAATAGGCTTGTGAGAGACTAGCTAAATATAGTTGGAATTATGCGTTGATACTTAATTGAATGCTCGTGAGAAAGCAACCAAAATAAAAGGGTTACCATTATTTTGTACCAGCAACTACTATTGATATAGTCAATCATATCATCATATACTTTGACATACTTATGAGTTCAAAATAGATATTAATAAATCAAAATAACTATTTTACAAGAGCTTCAAACTAATTATAGACCATACTATATTTTGTTTCCCTGTTTTCAAAATAAAAGCAAAAAGTACTAATATCCTCAAATTTGATGTTCAATTGTACTTTATAGACCAGATTTTTTTTTGGTATGAACCAAGCCTCAAAGAAGAGAGCACTAACACTTCATTAATTAAATAAACATAGTGAACACTACAAATCAAAAACCATGGCAAAGTTGCAGAGCAAATCCATGAACCAAAGCCAAAAAAAAAAAAAAATCCAAAACAACAACAAGATGAGAGAACCACATGTAAAGCAAATATAAAATTCGATTCATGTGTTGTAGTGACTCTTGCTCATTAATATAGCTAATTACTGCACTAAAGGATTCAATTTAATTGATGAAGATCACATAAATAACAGTCTTTACAACACAAAAGCTACAAAAAATCATGATTAAAATGCAATGCAATAAATCCAATATGTTAATAATACTCTGCAACTTTGACTCTTTTATCTATGAAAGAGAGCTAAGTAAAACCTCCATATATAGCACCTAGAAAAGAGATTTTAAAAAATTAGTTCTAAACAAGTAACTGGAGTCAAACAACTGGTACTGAACAAACTGATGATAGAAATAATATTTTACTTTTAAGATAATCTTTCAACTCATGAACCACTCTAGCATCTTTTACAAAAGAGACAGCATAGAAATCGACTTGGTTGTCCACTCCAAACTTGATATCTTCCCAGTCTTTATCTGTACAAAAGACAAATACAACAGATCATGCACTAGACTTATTAACCCCTTTCAATATACAAAAATAAAGCAAATGAAAAACTTCATATCAGCACCAAACATTCCTTATTACCTGTAATTGAAGGGAGATTTGCACTTTTGCCACGAACATTTAAATGATGCCTTGATTTTAATTCTCCACCATCAACTACTTCACATTTAACAGTATCATGTGTCTTCGACTTAACAAGTAAAGACATCATTCCACCTAACATATAATAGTAAAAATTCAAGTTATTAAAACTAGTAGCAATAAAAAATAATAAAATAATAATAATAAAAAAAAGATCTTACTTGTATCTACTTTCAAATAACTTTTAACTAAAGGATGATAAAAGATACAAACAGGCATTAAAAGCCATGAGAAGAATATATAAATATGGATATCACACTACAAGAAAATGGGGTCTTTACCTACCAGTTGTAAGTGTAGGTAAAACTAGCCTAATGGTGGGTAATATGGTTTACCTACCAATATTGAATTGGTAGAGACTGGTAGGTAAAGGTTAGTCGGGAAAGAGTCTTTACCTACACTTATTAATACAGGTAGGTAAAAGAATCAGTGGACCCCAATAAGTTATAAACCAATTGATGAGTCATCAGATGACGTGTTTGATGACGTGTCATCCTACGTGTCTGCTAACATGGTTTCCATATTAGCATGCACGTGGCATACGTCAATATCGCCACTTGGCATCTTGTGGTTGCTCCACGTGTCAAACTGAATGATTGTGTTACTTATCCCCTTTTTATCGGTTATGTGGCACTAAATGATTGGTCCATGTGGTATGTTGTGGTATACCTATTTTTACCTACACTTATGTATTGGTAAGTAAAGATTTTTAGATAGGTAGTTTTAATTATATATTCAAATTAAATTAATATAAATAATAAATGAAAGTAATTAATTTTAAAAATATTTAACATTGTTTCTCAAATAAATTATTTCACATTAATAATAAAATAAACAAACATATATTATAAAATATTCATTGCTTAACGATGAGTATTAAACTAATAACATTTTATAAAAAAATATCAGCAAGTCTATTACAAGTCATTACAAACTCAATAATGTCATTTTATTGATATTCTTCTTATTCTTCACTTTGGGATTATTGCATGAGAGGCTCCTTTTTCTCTAACTGAACTTGTGAATGTCGATGATGGCTTTGGGAGGTGGACACCGACGATGACTGGAGGTGGGGTTCAGGTTGGCGACAATGGGAAGATTATATAATTAATTTCAACACAATAATCATCCTCAATTTAATCATCACAAGGATTTCAGAAAACCTGACTTATTATTATGGGCATTTATGACACTTGATATACCAACATATATTAAAAAACAAAATATATGAGCACATCAAGTCCCATAATCACCAACATAAAATAAGTATAACCATTCTTCAACATCACAGGCAAAAAACAAAAAAAAAATCAAAGTAACATAATGATCCAAATCAGAAAAAATAATATATTAGTCAACATTTAAAACTACATTTATTAGGCAATAGGCATCGAAAACTAGAATTCATGTGATAAAACAAAGGAGTTCATATGCAGAATATATGAACTATTTACAAGCATCCAAAATTAGAAATCATGCTTAAAAATCCACACCTATAAATCAAGTTTTCAGAAACAATGATTGACTAAATGAGTGTGACAACCACTTTGAACATTTTTGCAAATAAACAAGCAAGACTAAAAAATCTCAGTTTCAAATTGATTTAGTGACCTCTATATTTCAAATCGATACAAATTCAAAAATAGAATCCAAACCAGAAATACAATAAATATCCAAAGCCAAAATGTAAACAATGATGAAGATAATACAAACCAGAAAGCATAGCATGCTAAAAAATATCAAATTGCAACTGAAGAGCAAAAGTTGTAATGTCACTAATCTCAACTTAAAATTAAACATTATACCAACCATATAATCTATAAACATTATCAGTAGCTAGCAAGCATATGTTAAACTCAAAATAAAAATTAGATTCAAAGTTTAACATCAAAGTTAAACTCAAAATAAAAATTAGATGTCTTTTCCCCTTTTTAAAAAGAAAAACAGATTCATATATATATATTCAACAAACATAATACATAAATCAAACACCAAACACAAATTTTTCATACTTAAAACTCAAAATAAAAAATCACATGTCTCTTCCCCTTTAAAAAAAAATCAGATTCAAAACATATTTGTATACAGAACAAAAATTCAAATTCAAACACATAAAACTCTTAAATTCAAAAACTAGTTATCTCTCCAAAAACAAAGTTCACCCTACAACAAAGTTCACTTTTTGTTAAATATCATTTATGCTTCATAAAAACACTTAAGATTAATGCAAAACTTTGGAAATAGAGAAACAAAGAAAAAAATAGATTCAATGCTCAACTATTAAAAAAAATCATCCTTAGTCAATTTCATCACCTATAATAAACCAAAACTTATATACCTTATAATTATTATAGAATCTGAAACATGAATTAAAAATTCTATCTTCAATTTGAATAAACATACCAATATCTTAAACAAAGTCCTTAAGTAACCAAATATCTAAATATGAAAACAAATATTAGAAACAAAGTACCCAACCAGCCAAACATCTAAATCTGAGTACATGAACAAAGAATCAGATTCACTAATGCAGTAAACTTATCAAATTAATATACATCCTAAATATGAATATCAATATCGAGAACAAAGTACATAAAAAAAAACTCCATATCTGAATATAGCAACAAAGTATCAGTTTATTGATGATATCACAAGAAACAAGCAACAAGACATCAAGAACTTCAATGAGATTATACATTAAAATATCTAGGTTTCAAAAATCAAACAAAACTTTTACATCTTCATAATGAAAGAATAATGCACAAAGAAAACAACACAAAATTGAGTAAAAAAACTTGAGCAATTACAAAGTAAAAATAGCACAAAAAACAAATAATTGAATCATCAATCATTCATATTATAAACTAAATTAAGACACCATATAAAAAATAACTAGAACACTTACAGAGCAAAAATAGCACAAAAATCAATGCATTGAATCATCAATATTTCAGATTATAAAAACAATTAAGAGACCATATAAAAAAAAATACAAACAATATACTATGCAATCTATCAATATAAAAAATATATAAACAATATACTATGCAATTTGAAAATCTAAAATCCAAAACACATGGCAGTACACAAACATGGAAAAATATGCCTCAGATTAATGAAACATCACTAATCCTTCAGACTATTGGGGATTTAGTCATTGTGATCATACAAAATACCTCAATCTGAAAATCACAAATCCACCAGCCAGTCCAAAAAATTCATAGCCTCTAAGAAATCCAAAACCCTCAATGCGTCCAAGCAATCCAAAATCCTCAATCCAAACAAAGTAATCTAAAACAGATATTACTAACTACATATATTCTAAACAATAAATAGAGAAAAAATTACTTACAGAGATCAAAGGGCCTCAAGATCAAAGATGGCATACTAAGAGAACAAAGGGTCACAAGCGTATACAACACATGATAGAGGCTTAGTCATGGACGCAGTGGCTTAGGTCAAACGACGGCAATCTGGGTTCAAGATCGGAGATGAGGCGCCTGGGTTCAAGACTATAAATGAAGACATTTGGGTTCAATAATAGAAACAAGGCATCTCGGTTCAACAATGGAGAAGAAGGCATCTGGGTTCATCCATGGAGATGAAGGGTCTCGGCTATTCTCAGCCATGGGCTCAGAGAAGAGAGAAGAGAGAGGCAGTGCTCAGAGAAGAGAGGCGACTGAGTGTTTGAAAGAATGGAGATGAGTTGAGAGATAAGTTAGGTTTAGGGTTATAAGTATATAATTATATTAAGTAATAAATTTATTTATGTTTTTATTATATTATATATGTATTGATAAAATGTGTAAATTATAAAATAACTATATATGGTCACACACTAGGATAATGTTGTACACATCATCATTAATTTTAATAAAATTTTAAAAATTAAAATAAAATTGGAGGGAAAAATAAGCTCCAAAAGCTAAAAAATTTCCCTCCAATATATATGCAGGTAAAACTCTTTACCTACCAATTTTATTGGTAGCGAAAAATAAATCTAATAGAGTTTATATATTTTGCAATATTTACCTATGAATAGTTTGTAACATTAATGTTGACGTGGTTATTCACCAACAGGTAATTAAGAAATAAGAGAAAGGGATTAGTGATGAGTAATGAACCGAAACAGATGAATGATCTTAAAATGAACTGATGACACGAATACATTTTTAGGTGGTTCAAAGGTTAAAATCCTTCTACTCCACCAGCCAATATTATTGGTATATTTATGGTATTCTTTATAGGGTATTTCGTTACACAATAGAATCCAACCCTTTGCAATTCTCAGGGTCTCCATATTTATAGGAGAGGGCACCTGGGAGTTGGTAAGGGGGTTCATCTCGTGACATTCTTACCCATCATGTCACTTTTGTGACATTCATGATTAATTCCTAAAACTCGACAAATGAAGTGTGGTCTAATCAATAGGTAAGGGGGATAATGGGCCGCACGGCCCAACCCAGTCGTGGGTGCCTGAACACGCACGTTCATGCTGCGTGTCCGAGAATTCAGGGATATATCAGACACATGATGTCTGATATATGCACGTTTACATTGCGTGGTTGACTTTATAAAGGGTCACAACTTCAAACTCCAGCTCGTGCCTCGACCTGGATGCCTTCTTGACCCGCGGTCTTCATATTTCTGACTCGGCCCTTAAATAATCTTGTTAAACCTTTGGCTACCTCAAGCTAAAGAGGTAGGACCTGACAACAGCAGCTCCGGCCACGTGGTATCCACGTGGCTGATATAATTATGCCATATCTCAGCTCGCTAATAGCCCGTGGAAAATTAGGGCGTACATTTGCCCCCCAAGCCTTTGCTCGTGGCACACGACGTCATCTGGGGCCACAGTGGGGGCATTTAGGCTTCTCCATGGACTCTCCATACTCCACCCATTACGCAGGCGCCGAATACGTGGAGCATCATGGTTGGTGACGGTACGTCTTCCGAGAACCGCAATAAATGGCCTAGCCTATACTCGGCCGTCATTTCACCTTTTGAGTAGAGAGCCTTGGATCCCACATCAGGGCAATCCAACGACCCTCCTCACATGGCCTTTCACGTATATAAAAGGGGTGGCCACCTTACGCATGGGCCACCCGTTTATTTGAAAATTTTCTAAATTTCCCATCTTCTTCTCTCTTCTCATCCTCAAAAAACCCTCTTTTTCTCCCGGTCACTGTTCCCAGCACTCCAGAAGTTCAGGTGCAAGGGCTCCTTTGAGGCTTTGGTACCAGCTACTCCGACGAGGCCCCAACCCAGACGACCCCTTCATCCCCCCCACAACAAAACACTCCATAAGTTTTCTGACTGTGCATGCTTTGAATTTCTTCTTCACTGTAGCCTAGGTAAATAGTTCTTGTCGCTGCATGCAACATTCTGTTGGTTTTTTGTGGGTATGAAGGGTGTAGGTTTTTATTTTAGAGCATCGATTGTAGAAGAAAACCATTTAGGAGCATGGCTCATAGGGTACGTTTTCTGGGGAAATCTTCTGGGCGGGATTTTTGGTATGCTTGTTTAAAATATCCAGCCTTTTGGGTGCAAAACCGGGTAGCTTAGGGGGCACGCTTCACAGGCGGTTTTGCACTTCTTGCCTACTGAAACTTTCCTTCCAAGGCAAACTTTTTTCCTGACCCTCCTGACACACGAATTCTGAGTAATCGGGGATCTGTTGGGAGTACAGGTGCGTGTTCATAGAACCGCGTGGTCTCACTCTCCACGGGCTGAGATTACCTCAGCCCGTGCAAAGGAAACACTTCTCTTTAGATTCTTTCTTATGCTTAGGTCGCCCCTTCTAAAATTTCTTCTTTTGTTCGCTAGGCGACCAGATGGGACCCAAGAAGAATGCCCCTAAGAAGACGTCAGGCATCTCATCCTCCCAACAATCCAAAGGAAAGGAGGTGGTGACAAACTCCCCAATCCCCGTTTTCGGGCCAGCCGTGGAGCGGGAGCTCGAGGTGGCGCCCGACGCTTTCTTCGAGGCCGAGAGGATCGTCTTGAAGATCACAGACCAGGGGAAAGTGAATAAAATATTCCTTTCCCACAATATCGAGCTAGGGAGGGGAGCTCTGATCGCCCGACCTCCCCTAGAAGGGGAGCGAAGCTGCGCGCCGCTCGACGAGGAATACGCGGCCTGGAGCGACGACCACTTCAAGGCTGGGGCCTTCCTCCCGCTGGACCAACACTTTGCTGACTTCCTCAACTACATGAAGTTGGCTCCTTTCCAGCTCCCCCCTAACTCGTACCGTTTGCTAGCGGGGTTGAGATATCTGTTCCTGAAGCAGGAATGGGAGATCCCCACCCCGGCAGATATCTTATATTTTTTTTGCCTCGAGGCCAGCCCGGAGCAGCGGGGGCGAGGTGACGAGTTCTATTACCTGACCCGTTTTCCAAACACGACTGCGGTCATCGAGCTGCCCAGCCACCCCAACGACTTCAAAGACCAGTTCTTTATGTCCAAAGGGTTTCGCAACTGCGAACTTCATTACTTTAACCGTCCTCGTAAGTACCTTTTACTCTTAGCTCGTAAGTTAAGTATTGATTTGCTCCCCTTTATCAGTTTCTGACTTAGAACAATTCTGCAGCCATTTTTGCGAGGACAGTCAAGTCTGTGATCCTCGGGAGTCAGTACGAGACATTGGCGGGTTTACCCCCAGTGAAAAGGACTATCTGTGACAGTCAGAATCCCGTGATCCGTAAGGGGAAAGACCGGGTAAGCTGTGCAATCCCACACCGCCGGGGGAAGGTCAAGTGTGATGATTCTAAGACTGTGTAGGTATGGGACTACACAGTTGAAGAGGGCTTAAATGGATTGATGGGTACTACCTATATCAACAAGGTGCATCTTCTTTTCGGTAGCCCATCACTTGAGAACTCCAAAGTTAAGCGTGCTTGACCTGGGGTAATCTAGGGATGGGTGACCTCCTAGGAAGCTTTCCTAGGAAACATGTGAGTGAGGACAAAGCACGCTGAAAAGACTCGTGTTGGTTTGTAGGGCCAGTCGTCATTCCAGAAAGCAGCCATAGTGATGTTGGGCGTCACAAATGGTATCAGAGCCTTGACCCAGCCGGAAGTGTGGCCAACGAGGACGTCGGGCCCATAAGGGGGGGTGATAGTGACAGTCAGAATCCCGTGATCCGTAAGGGGAAAGACCGGGTAAGCTGTGCAATCCCACACCGCCTGGGGAAGGTCAAGTGTGATGATTCTAAGACTGTGTAGGTATGGGACTACACAGTTGAAGAGGGCTTAAATGGATTGATGGGTACTACCTATATCAACAAGGTGCATCTTCTTTTCGGTAGCCCATCACTTGAGAACTCCAAAGTTAAGCGTGCTTGACCTGGGGTAATCTAGGGATGGGTGACCTCCTGGGAATATTTCCTAGGAAGCATGTGAGTGAGGACAAAGCACGCTGAAAAGACTCGTGTTGGTTTGTAGGGCCAATCGTCATTCCAGAAAGCAGCCATAGTGACGTGGGGTGTCACACTATCGTCAGCTCGTGATAGACGAGACGATGTTGGCATGCAAACTGATCTCTCCAGGCCAGACTTTGGCCCTGAGGAGACCCCGGGGTCCCCCTCCAGCCCGCGAGATGGCACCCATCCTCGAGGAGGAGGCCGTGGTGGAAGGAGAGGACGAGGACAAGGAGGAAGAGGTGCCTCTCATAAGGACGAGGAGGAAGCGGGCGCTGGAGGTCGCCCAAGAAACGGACAAGGAGAGGGTCCGGTCCGGAGAAGCCGCAGGTCCCTCTGGGCAAGGTAATCCTTACATATTCATGGACTTAGATAGGGCCATCGCCGATCCTTGGTTAGCTAGGTTTAATCCCAACCAGCCCGTCCAACGCCATCGAAATGACCCAGTCCTCGACATAATTCTACTCCAGTGTGTCGACCGGCTCGTGCTGGATTACGAGAGTAGCCGCCCTAGGAATACTATAGTCGTAGACAACACCTTAGCCTTTAGGTCGGCCTTCTTTGAGGAGTATAAGACTAATCTCCGGTCGTGGCCCTCTCTTCGGGAGGGTACTGTAGCTCCGGGTCTTAGGTAGTATGTAGAAGAGTCTAGTCCTGAACCAGATTCGAACCCACAACCTGTTCCAGCTTGCGAAGTCATTATCTTAGATTCCCCCGCAGAAGCTCCGGGGCCGATGGTCGTGACCTTAGATTCCTCTTCTAGCTCGGGGGGTAGGATCCCTTTCAATATATACTTGAGTTCCAATTTTTCCCTCTTATTTTTGTTGTTCTTGCATAAATGCTTACTTGTATACTAATGTTGTCTTTGTTTTCCCAGAGGAGATGTCTCAGCCAGGAAACATTGAACTGCGAGTTATGTTCACCGAAGGGAACTCTTCTGCTAGGGCTTCTAGGCCCAAGGTGAAGAAGCTCCGGGAGGGGAAGAAAGCCGTTGGGACAACATCCAAGTCCCCTGCAAAGGGGAAAGACCAGACCCTAGCTGCCCAGGCCAAGGTACCTCCACCTCCTGCAGCAGTGGAGAAGATTCCCCCGCCCCCTCCACGAGCTCCTGCCTCTATTCGGGATATGGAGGCGGAGCCCAGGACTTTGGCAACCGCAGTCCCCGAGGTGCGTGTTCTGGTGGACCCCTAGGCCTTGGAGAAAATTCTTGACGTCTTTCAGGGGACGGTGTACGAGAAAGCGACCTACACCGTCGACCACTACTACCACGCCGCCGAAAGGGACCTGCGGGCGATCGAAACAAGGAGCCCGGAGAGTGTGATGGAGTGTTCACTGAGAATGGCTCTAACGGTAAGCTGGCTTTGCATTTTGTATTCTTTGGTTACCATGCATCGCACGTTCTCTCCCCTTTTTTTTTTTTCTAAGGCAGTTGCCTCTTTGTTTTGTAGGGTGCCTTGGCTCTTCACCGGAGCATATCCAGGTCCAAGGCTCGCCTCGAGGACATGAAGGGTGAGCATCAGGCTGTTTTGGCCGCCCAACAGACTACCTTGGCCACCCTGAAGACTGCCCAAAAGCAGGAACAGGAGGCCAAGGACGCCTTGGCGGCCGCGCGGGCTGAGCTGGACGCGTCCCGCCCCAAGCTGCAAGTGGCCGAGGCTATCAAGGCCGCCCTAGCCGCTGTAACGGCCGAACTTGAGGAGGCCAGGGCTGCCCGGGCCGTGCTAGACTCTGCGAAAACTGAGGCCGAGGAGGCTAAGGCTGCCTTGGCAACGGAGAAGGCTGCTTCCATCTCCGCCATGGAGGATATGCTATACCACTGCTGGGTCTTCAACCCGGATGGCGACTTCTCCTTTCTAGGAGCGGATGCTTGGGAGCTCTTCTGGGAGGGGTTTAAATCTCACCTTCAGTAGGAGGCGCCCTCTGAGACCGGGGAGACCTCCACAGCGGCCGAGCAGAAGGGCGAGACGATGACCTCAACAGAGCAGCCCAGTGGAGCCTAGGGCCTTCTTTTTTTTTCTTTTTTGAACACGTATTTTTTATAACTTTTATATGAGGTTTTTTCACCTCGAGACAATTGGCTTTATCAATTTTTTTATTTTAATTGGTTTATATCCTTTTGCCTCTATGCACTTCGGTAATAGTTTTAGTTTGTTTTTATTTTTGTTGGTGCTATGATTGATACGTTTATACTTTTCTAGGAAAAACATGTTAACCAATCTTGACCCAACTTCTAAGATAAGTCCTGGTTGCTCCCCGGACATTGCCTTGAAAACTTAGTTCGCGTTAATTCTTGATATAATATCTCGTGCTCTTTAAGAAAAACAACGATCAATCAACTTGAATTAACTTCTAAGTTTTAGGACCTGGTTATGTCCAGGACGTTAGTTTGAAAACTTAGTTGGCGTTAATTTTTATCTATATCTCGTGCTTTTTAAGAAAAACATCGATCAATCAATTTGAATTAACTTCTAAGTTTTAGGACCTGGTTTCATCCAGGGCGTTAATTTGAAAACTTAGTTCATGTTAATTCTTGACTAATATCTTGTGCTTTTTAAGAAAAACACCGACCAATCAATTTGAATCAACTTCTAAGTTTTGAGACGACCTGGTTGCATCCAGGATAGGACTTAGTTCGCATTAATCTTTTATCAATATCTCGTGTTTTTTAAGAAAAACACCGATCAATCGATTTGAATCAACTTCTAAGCCTTTAAGGCGACCTGGTTATATCCTGGCACCATATGCCCCCCAAGTAACTAGGAAAGGGTCTTTTGTGGTCACTTGAGATTACATCCGCAAATATACACAATAATAAACAAAGATTTAATTCTCATTGCTTAACAAAAAAAACTGGCCTTTAAGCCTCACAAGGGTGTTACTGATAATATTTCTTCAAATGGATGGCGTTCCAAGTTCGTGGGACTGCTTCTCCATTGAGCCGAGCTAATTTGTAAGTTCCTTCCTTTATGACCTCGGTGATTTGATATGGCCCTTCCCAATTCGGTCCCAATACTCCATCTTTGGGATCCTTACCAGCTAAGAAGACTCTCCTGAGGACCAGGTCGCCAATGCTAAAGGCGCGTTTTTTGACATTTGAATTGAAATAACGAGTGATTTTTTTGCTGGTAATGCGCGAGCTGAAGCTGCAAATCTTCTCGTCTTTCATCAATCAGGTCGAGGGACGCGCAAAGTAGTTCATGGTTGCGATCCTGGTCATACGCCTGGACTCTATGCAAAGATACCTTAATCTCAACAGGGAGGACTGCCTCACTCCCAAAAGTCAGAGAGAAAGGAGTATGACTCGTAGAAGTCCGATGCGAGGTTCGGTATGCCCACAGTACCTGGGGGATCTGTTCTGGCCAGACCCCCTTGTCTTCGTCCAGCCTCTTCTTAAGGCTCGCCTTTAGTGTCTTATTGACAGCCTCGACTTGGTCGTTTTCCTGGGGATAGGCCACGGAGGAGAAGCTTTTCACAATGACGTACCTTTCACAAAATTCAGTGAAGAGGTTGCTGTCGAATTGAGTCCCATTTTCAGATACGATTTTCTTTGGCAGCCCGAACTGGCAGATAATGCTCTTGACCACGAAGTCGAGGACTTTCTTGGAAGTGATTGTTGCCAAAGGTTCTGCCTCAGCCCACTTTGTGAAGTAGTCGATAGCCACCACAGCGTAGTGGACCCCGCCCTTTCCAATAGGGAGGCGCCCACCAGGTCGATTCCCCAAATTTCGAATGGCCTCGGGGACAAGATCATCTTCAGCTCGACTGAGGGAGCTCGGGCAACTGTGGCGAATCGCTGGCACTTGTCACATTTCTTGACGTACGAGATCGAGTCCTTTGATAGAGTGGGCCAGTAATACCCTTGCCTTAAGACTTTTAGGGCCAAGCTTTGCCCCCTAGTGTGATCCCCGCAAAAACCCTCGTGCAGTTCCTACAAGATGGCCTTTGCCTCGCCTGGCAGAACACATTGTAAGAGGGGTAGGGAATGCCCACGTCGGTACAGCACCCCATCTACTATCGTATACCTTGGAGCCTGGTACAGTACCCGCCGTGCATCATTACGCCCTTCGGGTAACTTTCCTTCGGTGAGATACTCGAGGAGGGGGGTCATCCAGCTCGGTCTAGCGTCGATCATCTCGTCCTCCGCCCCGACCTCTTCTATGCTTGGTTTCTCCAAGAACTCTACCGGTACTAACCCCAACGCCTCCGTCTCCCCGGAGGTAGCGAGCTTGGCGAGGGCGTCTACGTTAGCGTTCTGCTCTCGAGGTATCTGCTCGATTGAGCCTCGTTCAAATGTGGACAGTTTGAATTTTACCTTGGCCAGGTAAGCAGCCATGTTGGCTCCCCGTGCTTGATATTCACCTAGCACCTGGTTTACCACGAGCTGGGAATCGCTGAAGTACTGAATGGAGCTGGCCTTCAGCTCCTGGGCTACCCTTAGCCCGGTCAGCAAAGCTTCGTATTCGGCCTCGTTGTTGGAGGCCTTGAATCCGAATCTCAGCATCGAGTGGAATCTATGCCCTTCTGGGGATATCAAAATGATTCCAGCCCCGTAGCCGTTCTCATTAGATGAGTCATCCACGAAGATCTTCCATGACGCTTGGGTCGAGGTGACCTGGGGTGACCCTTCCACAGGATCCTCCCTGAATGTTGTGCACTCTACCACAAAATCGGCCAGGGCCTGACTCTTTATAGCAGTTCGTGGGGTGTACAAAATCTCGAACTGACTGAGCTCGATAGCCCATTTCAACAGGCGTTCCGATGCTTCAGGTTTTTGCAAAACCTGCCTTAAAGGTTGATCGGTCATGACGTGTATTGAGTGGGATTGGAAATACGGCTTGAGCTTTCAGGAGGTCGTGATAAGACAGAACGCCAATTTTTCCATCAACGGGTATCGGGATTCAGCTCCGAGAAGTCTCTTGCTGATGTAGTAGACTGGTTTATGAACCCGGTCTTCTTCACGGACCAATACGGCACTAGCTGCATCTTCTGTGACAGCTAGGTAAAGGAAAAGAGGCTCTCCTGCCTTTGGTTTGGACAATACGGGTGGCTCGGCCAGATGTGCCTTCAGGTCGAGGAAAGTGTTAGGAAAAATAATATTGCCTCAATGGAAATGGTAAGATTATGTTACAACTCTATGCAAAATATTACAATGGACAAGATTGATTAAATAAAGTGTTACAACTCTATAACTGAAAATACAAATAAAACAAAGGAAATGAAGAAGATGATGAAGAAGAAGTGAATAGTAAAATACAACTCAAAACAAAAGTTACAAATAAATTAAAGTGTTTGGACCAAATGAAGAGATTACAACTCTTAAACAAAATATACAAGTAAATAAAACAAGAGAATAAGAAGAAGAACAATAGAACAAAAGGAAGAACATAAACCACAAACAAACTCTCACTTACACAACCTAAGTGAAGAGGATTGGGGATCACCAACTTGAACAAGGTTTAAAACCTTTGTCCAAAAGCTTATTTCCCCCTAACTCAAGCACTAAGGGATCTCTCTCAGATTTTGGAAATGCTTTATGGAATTATCAAGCCTCAAGGTGTTTCTAGCCAAGTGCTTTAGTGGATAGAAATGGTGTGTCTTACAAGTGAGCATTAGGCTCCTATTTATAGAGTTTAGAGACACCCTTTGAATTTCAAATTCCACCAACCCCCATGGCTGTTACCAATGAATAATTTGGTGTTTTATGGAATTAAAATAGAGATTTGGGAGTTACTTAGCTGTTGGAATCGTTCAAAGTTGGATAAAAAACCGAAATTATAGAAGCTGTTAGCCATTAGGGCCGCGGCGCTAGTTCCAGGCGCCGCGGCCCTCAGTCAATTTCAGCAAGACATTTTTTCAGTTTTTCCAAAACGTTCCAATTTATTCCCACTTGATTTTGTAACTTCCATACACAATATGGGAGTTAAAATCACATCTCTATCAACCATTTCTCAAATGGATTTAAGAAATTCATCTCAATATTGTGTAACAACAAATCTACACAATAATGGGTGATATTTAGGAGTTACAAATTTGTGATGAATTTGTAACACCAAATATGTTACATGTTTGGATATTTCACATATATCCAAATAATGTAACTCTCTATTATATGTTACAATATGTGACACTCCATGTCACATTTATTTAATCTAAAACATTATATTATAAAATAATATAATATTACATTATATTATAAAATAATATAACAGAAAGCACTCTCGCACTCCTCTGTCCATTCAAACTTCTTATTTCCTCGGAGCAGGTTGTAGAATGGCAGGCACTTGTCGGTGGATTTTGAAATAAACCGATTAAGGGTTGCCACCCTTCCTGTCAGGCCTTGAACGTCCTTACGCGACCTAGGTGAGGGAAGCTCGATCAATGACCTGATCTTATCGGGGTTTGCCTCGATTCCTTGGGTATTGGCGATGAAACCCAGGAATTTTCCAGACGCGACCCCAAAAGTGCACTTCTATGGGTTCAGCCTCATGCCATACTCCCTTAGAATCTTGAAGCATTCCTCCAAGTCGGAAACATGGTTATCGGCAGTCTTTGACTTGACCAGCATGTCATCAACGTACACTTCCATGTTCTTCCCGATCTGGTTGGCAAACATTCTATTCACCAATCTCTGGTATGTAGCACCGACGTTCTTCAGTCCGAATGGCATGACCTTGTAACAATAGATGTTAGTTGGGGTCATGAAGCTGGTGTGCTCCTGGTCCGCCAGATTCATGGCGATTTGATTGTAGCCTGAGTACGCGTCCATAAAGGACATGAGCTCGTGCCCCGCCGTGGCGTCCACCAATTGGTCGATCCTTGGCAAGGGAAAACAATCTTTGGGGCAGGCTTTATTCAGATCGGAGAAGTCGATGCAGGTTCGCCATTTCTCGTTGGGCTCCGGGACCAGCACAGGATTGGCGACCCAAACCGGAAACTTGGCTTCACGGATAAAGCCGCATTTCTTGAGCTGGGCTACTTCTTCTTCTAGGGCCTCAGCCCGAGTTGTTCCCGGGCGCCTCTATTTCTGGGACTTTGCAAGAACACTCTTATCCAAATGAAGGGTGTGCATGATGACATTTAGACTGATTCCCACCATGTCCTCGTGTGACCATGCGAACACATCCAGGTTCTCCAGCAGAAATTTGATAAGCTCCGCCTTCCTTTTACCACAGAGGTTTTTCCTGAGCTTAACCATCCGTGAGGGATTTTGTGGATCGATATTTACTTCCTCGAGCTCTTCAATAGCTTGGAGCTCGGACTTATCCTCGCCTATTCGGGGGTCAATATCCTCACTTAGGACGATACTCTCCCCATCGGCGCTCTGAGGTTTTTCCATCTCAGGATTAGGCAAAGGTTCTTGAGATTCCTCTTCTCCAGCTTGGATGGCCATTGTTAACTGCCCGGGTTTCAATTTTCCCTTCATGGAAATGTTGTAGCATTCCCTGGTAGTAAGCTGATCGCCACGGACCGTGCACATCCCTATGGAAGAAGGGAATTTCTGCGCGAGGTGGCGGACGGAGGTGATGGCTTCAAAAGCTACAAGTGTAGGTCGACCCAAAATGGCATTGTATGCGGCGGGACAGTCGATGACCACGAACTCAAGGAGTTTTGAGACTGTCCGAGGTCCCTCTCCTAAGGTGATCACCAGCTCGATCGTCCCTATAGCCGCTGATCCTTCTCCCGAGAAATCATAAAGCATCATGGAGGTCGCCTTCAGCTCGGCGATAGCCAAACCCATCTTCTTTAGCGTGGACCGGAATAGAAGGTTTACCAAGCTCCCATTATCGATCAGCACTCTCCTAACCCTCCGATTAGCAAGCTGCACTGCTACGACCAGAGGGTCGTTATGAGGGAACTGAACGTGGCTGGCATCTTCTTTAGAAAAAATGGTTGGTTGCCTCTCCAATCGCTGCTGCTTTGGCAGATGCTACTCGGGGACGAACTCTACTCCATTATGAGCCTTGAGTTCGTTGACGTACCTCTTTTGGGCACCTCTGCTCGTGCCAGCCAAATGAGGACCCCCAGAGATTGTGGAGATCTCTCCTCCTATCACTGGAGGAGGGACGTCTTGATCTACCCGGGACCCGGGCTGACTAACCGGGGCTTCCGGAGCAGGTCGGCTTGCTGGAACCCTGTTCCGTGCATACTAAGCCAAGGGGCTGACTCTGATGAGAGTCTCGATCTCATCTTTCAGGTGTCTACAATCATCGGTATTGTGGCCAATGTCGTTGTGGAAACGACAAAACTTGGAAGTGTCTCGCTTCCCCTTCTGGTGTTTTAACTGCTCCGGCTTTTTCCAGGGGAGGCGAGCAGAGTGTGCTAGGAAGATGTTCTCCCTAGAGCGGGTGAGCTCCGTATAAGTCGTGTAGACCGGCTTAAATTTTTCCACGGACTTATTCTTCTTGGGGTCGTGCTGGTTGCCCTCGCCGTTCCCCTTTCTTTTGCCTCCACCAAACTGGTTATTATGTGTAACGTTCTGGGTCACTGTCACGACCTCCGTTCCCACTCCAGCGGGTTGCTCAAGGACCTGGCTGGTTCCTGCAGCTGAGGCTTGGGCCTCCTCCAAGTTGATCCACCCCTAGGCCCTATTTAGGAATTCATTTACTGAGCTGACTCCCTTCCTTTATATCTCATTCCAGAGTCCCCCTCCGACGAGGATTCCAGTCCTCAAAGCCATGAGCTTAGAGCTGTCATCTGCGTCTCTAGCCCGAGTAGCGACGCTCGTGAACCTGCTCAGGTAAGCCTACAGAGGCTCGTCGGGTTGTTGCCTCGCGTTATCTAGGGAGTCGGCCTTGGCACGGGCAGCCTGGGAGGCTTAGAATGCTCTTTTGAAGTCAGCAGAGAAAGTTTTCCAGGAGCTGATTGACTGTTTCTTGCTTTGTTTGAACCACTGCCTGGCCGGCCCAGTCAGTGTGGAGGGAAATATTAAACACCTCAGCTTGGGGCCAATGTTGTGGGCCATCATCAGGGTATTGAACATACCCAGATGATCTGACGGATCTCCGTCTCCGTTGAATTTGGACAGGTGCGGCATACGGAAACCGGGCGGGTATGCCGTTGCTGCTATGTTGGGGGCGAAGAGCTCAAGCTCGTCCCCCGAATCATATTCGTCTTTTTCTTTCTCCGACAGGAGCTTCCTCACTAGCTCCTCCATCTGAGCCAGGCGCTCAAGGGTTTTGTCCTGATCTCCTTGGTTATTCCGGGGCTGTTCAACAGCTCCGGATCCATGGTATACGTTTGGTGGATTATCGCCCCTCCTTTCTTGAGATAGGTTATTTGGGACATTCCCGCCGTCATGTACCTCAGACAGGTCTCCCCTTGAGCGAGCACGGCTGCCACTTCCTACCAGGTCCCCCCTATGAGAGTTAAGACGATCTCGTAGGTCGCCCCTCGGGGTGGCTTGAGGACTTTGCGCCGAGCTTAGGTGTTGGTGCAGGTCTCCGCTAGAAAGGTCACTTCGGCGACTTCCGGTCCAGTAGCTCCCGTTAGAGAAGCTCGGAGCCCGCCTCTGGGGGTGAGGATCCGGGACTTCTCTAGGCGCCCTGCTACGATGGGAAGGTCCTGCGGATGGTGAGTTTCTCCTGCTACTCCCATAAGCTGGAATATCTCGGACAGGCCGAGAAGGAGATGGATATCTTATCGGTGAAGGAAGATGCCTGACCGGGGATGCAATCCTGGTTCCGTCAGGGCGGATCAGGTTAGGTAGGTGCCTTTCGGCCCTGCCAACTTGTGGGCCTTGCGCCTGGCGATTTGAGCGGGGCGCAGGACAGCTAGCCTGGACGGGCTGTCGCTATGAGCCCTCCCTGGATCTCCTTCTAGAATTCCCTCGAGCCCTCCTGGGCGCGCTCGAGGCTGGCAGTGAGCTGGGAGTTGAAGTTCGGACCGAGCGGCTATACTGTTGCTCGGCCCTGGGTAGTTCTTCGAAGATTGCCTCTCGGGGGTGCGATGAGGGAGTAGAGTTGGATGTCGGAGGTCTGGCCAAGCGGCTAGGCCTGGACCGATTACCCCGGCGGGACTTATGAGTCTCGCCTTGCCTCTTTCCGACGTTAGCGTTGGTTGTAAGAGGGGGTAGTCGGACCAACACCTCCTTAATCTGCTGATTAGCTTTCGCCAGCTGACTCCTCAGCTGAGCATTCTCCATCTCTACCACCGTGTAAAATTCCGGGTTTGGATTAGGTGGCCGGGTGCCGAACTTCCGGTGTCATCCTGGCCTATTGGCTGCTTTCCCGGCCGCTGCTGAACTTCGAGGTTTTGCTCACCGGAGATGGCGGCATGATGGGCCTCCTGCCCATCATGTTGGTCCACCTCGTTACCGTGTCTTGATCGAGTGATCACCATAGTTGGATATTTGCGATAGCACCAATCTAACAAGCTCTCAATGAAAGCACCAAACTGTTGATGCGGTTCTTCGCCAACAAGTAATTAAGAAAATAAGATAAAGGGATTAATGTTGAGTAATGAACCGAAACAGATGAATGATCTTAAAATAAACAGATGACACGAATACGTTTTTAGGTGGTTCAAAGGTTAAAATCCTTCTACTCCACCAGCCAATATTATTGGTATATTTCTGGTATTCTTTACAGGGTATTTCGTTACACAATAGAATCCAACCCTTTTGCAACTCCCAGGGTCTCCATATTTATAGGAGAGGGCACCTGGGAGTTGGTAAGGGGGGTCATCCAGTGACCTTCTTACCCATCATGTCACTTCTGTGACATTCATGATTAATTCCTAAAACCTGACAAATGAAGTGTGGTCTAATCAATAGGTAAGGGGGATAATGGGCCGCACGGCCCAACCTAGTCGTGGGTGCCTGAACACGCACGTTCATGCTGTGTGTACGAGAATTCAGGGATATATCAGACACGTGATGTCTGATATATGCACGTTTACATTGCGTGGTTGACTTTATAAAGGGTCACAGCTTCTAACTCCAACTCGTGCCTCGAGCTGGATGTCTTCTTGACCCGCAGTCTTCATATTTCTGACTCGGCCATTAAATAATCTTGATAAACCTTTGGCTACCTCGAGCTAAAAAGGTAGGACCTGACAACAGCAGCTCCGGCCACGTGGTATCCACGTGGCCGATATAATTATGCCATATCTCAGCTCGCTAATAGTCCGTGGAAAATTAGGGCGTACAATTAAATATTGGTAGGTAAAGTCATCTTTACCTACAAATAAATATAAGTAGGTAAGAAATTGGTAGGTAAATGTCAGATTTCTTGTAGTGTCAGACATTTAAGCTAAGAAAAAATGGCATTCTTCAGATAGTGGTCACTGTACATCAATCAAATACACAATAAATAAGGCTCACTGGCTAGCTTAATATTGATGAAGGGTACCCATATACAAATAAAAAAAATGAAATATGCAACCATTTGAAACGAAAGTACAGTAGTTGCATATACACAATTGCTTGAGCAATGCAACAGTTACTTCCATATATGACAACTAACAAAAACTTTCTCAACATACAATGGCCAATTGGCAATGTTGTAGGCTTTGTCCTGGCCTAAGAAACCCTTGTTCCAACCAAACATGAGGTTAAGAATGCAATGTCATTATGAAAGTAGTCAAGGTCTCTAATACATAGTTGCCTAATTAAGGGAAGTAAGCGAAAAATAGGATAGACTAACAACAAGAGAAATGTTCCAATAAATCAGACTCAGGTTAAACCAACTATAAAAAGTCATATACTGTGCATTCTATTTCTTCACAGCCAAAGTCTATTCACGCAAATCTATGCTACAGAATACCCATTGACTGATCATTGATCTAACAACTTAGCACACAGAAGAGGTATCTAATTACCATCAACCAGTAGCATGTCTCCAACCTCCACATCATTCACAAAGGCATCATAATTCACGCTGACAGTGTTTTCTGTGCTGACTCCTCTTTTAATTGTAAAATTAAATTCTTGTCCTTCTTCAAGCATTATAGGTTGAGGTAAATCTCCACTTCGAACCTCAAGCCCCTGCAAGAAGAAATTGGTTGTCTCACACTCTCTTGTATTCATTACAACTTCACAACACATGTAAGAAAAAAGATATAAATAAATGAGGATGAGACTCTATTGTACTGAAGACACGCTAATCTTAAAGGAAGTTAATCGTAAAAGGCACGATGTTTTCAACTGTCACTCCAATCATAGTTTCAGATTTTAAGACACTGCACACTTTGTGAACATAGAAAAGGGTGCACTCTAGACTTAATATTATAGCTTGAACTCGACATCAGAAGCAAGTATTTGATTCAGAGGAGAAGAGTATTTAAGAATTCTTATTTTTTAAGTTCAAAGCAATTAAATGATATATCGGTATGAAGAGATAAATAAAATAAAAATGCAACAGAGAGAAGAAAAAACATTACCTTGTTGCTTACTTTCTGACCAAACAGAGAGAAGAAAAAAAATTCAACCATCAATAGAGGAAAACTCATGAAGCAAAAACTAAGATGCTACAGTATTAGTGAACTTCTAACTTGAATAAAAAAAATTCAAACAAATAATCACAAACAAATTGATCTCAGATAAAAAGGCTTACACAGAGAGCTTGAGAGAGAGAGAGACCATACCTCGGTAGAGAAGGATAGAGACAAACAAAAACCAGATTATCTCCTTGCTACTACTTTCTGAAAAATCAGAGATACACAATACACACCTATGGATTCTCCAAATCAGTGTGTTAATAGAAATAAAGATGAAGAAAATGAGATGAATAATCGGACCCTAAGGATTTCTTTAAAATATATTAAACTTATTGACTCTTCAAGCATTACTATACGCTCTATACTCAAGGGATGATCATAAATTCGTTCTCTTCAATACCAAAAGCTAGTTTCTTATTGTTACTAAAATCATTCCCATAAAGAGATAATATAAATCAAGAAAAACAAAATGAACAAAGAACACAGAGAGAAACTAATTTCGGAGGAAAAATAAAACAAATAAGGTCATCAAATACAAGAATTGACACTTATCACATATGAGAGTAAAGGAAACGAGACCTAGACAACTCATAAGAGAGAGAAAGAGAAAGGACAATGCATACACACGAACTGAGAAATATGAGGATTCTAGGGAATTAGAAAGAAATTAGGGTATTTTAGAAAAGAGAGATAAAATAAGAAACAAAGCTCAAAACATAGTAGCTGGAAGAGAAAACAAAAAGTAAAAAAGATAAGCGCAATTTTCTTTTGAGTGACTGCCCAATTTTTTTTTTTGTTTCCCTCCCTTTTAAGTTTACCACTTTCTTAGTTACCTATTATAATACTTTTCCAATTAGCTTATAACTATGTATTATAGAAAGTGGTATTTGGTGTAGTGAGACGACTACTGCTAGTCCCAGGTGCTTGCCGATCTTCTATTCTGCGCTCCTCAGCTACCATAACATCTGAACTCTATGTTGGCAAATCTGCCCTAATATTTTGCCCACCAAGACCTATTGCATCAGCAATTGGATCGTCGTTAACGTAAGGATCGTAGCCATAGGGATCGTACTTCGCTGTGTCATGCAAATATGGCAGATCGCTAATAGGGATATCATCATGGGCTACAACGTCTAGATTTGTCTCGGGAACAAATGTCCCAACCTCACTTTGAGTTCCTTTGAAACCATGACATAGGGGAGAAATGTTCTCTTCAAATCGAACTTCTTTATTAACACACTGGGAGAGGCCGATGAATTTCTTATACCTCCATTCTTAACCAATGTCACACATAGAGGAATGAGCTTCTCTACAGATTTTGATGCTAACCCAATGAATGCATGCACATGCTTATCATTTTTTTATAATGGTAGGTTTGACGGAGTGTGATAGGCTTTTGTACGAGACCTTAATTTTTAAGTTATGCACACATTTATCCACCTCAAGCTCATCGTACAGAATGTCAAGCAGTTGCTCATAAGTCACACGCTTCTCCAAAGGCAGAACTTGATTTTCAGCATCCCTGAAAGTCAAATCCTTATTTTCCAGTTCCCAAACACCATTGAATGCAACAAATATGGAAACAGATGAATCTGTATCGGAAAAACAAAAAAATATGTCAAAAATTAAAACTATAACATAAAACAGCAAAAAAATTATTTATATAGAGGTCAACCTATCGAAGTCTATCGAGTACAATTGTAATGCCCCAAATTCCCTAATAAGGTTTAGGACCTTGATTAGGAGGCCGGGAGGGCCATAATTGATTTATTATGTTATTAAATGATTATATGCATGTTTAGGTGTATTAAATATGCATGTGAACCCATTTCTGATTAATTGGGTTATTTTCATATTTTGGTCATTTCGGGCATATTTGTCATATATGTGATATGTGTGTGGTGCTTTATTATTATTTGGTTTTGCTAGTGTTACTCAGCACGAGACGATCCTAGGAGGTAAGCTAGTGGGAAAGTCATAACGGGATTTATACTTGACTCGGAGTGAGTCAATGGGTATTTAGAGCATTACCGAGTTATTATGTAATGGGAATAAGTATTTGATGATAAATTGGGAGTTAGTAAGATCAGGGAGAAATTCTGGAGGTTTTGACTATTTTGCCCTCGGGCACGTTTTCGGGACCCCGAGCATTAGGATTTATTTGAGGCTACTTAAGCTTGAAGTAACATGTTAAGAAATAAAAAGAACGTTCAGTAAGTTCTCTCTCCCTCTAAGTTCCATTTTTGTCTCCCAATCGCATTTTCGAATGAAACTTGAGTTCTAGGACTCGGATTCAAGCGAGGATCGAGGCATAGCGATCCTAGGAAAGATTAGAAGCTTATTAGCCGGAGGATTTAGTTGGAAACAACTCAATCGGAGGTAATTCAAGTTTTAAGTTATAAGTTTTTAAAGTTTTTAAGCTTGAATTGGACTTTTTTGTTTTGATGAGTTTTTGGTTGAATTGAAGAGTGGGTTTTGTTGGTTTTGGATCATGAGGATGTTTGAGAACTTTGATTTTTGAGTTTGGAGATATTTGGATAGGTTTTTGGAAGGTTTTAAAAGGTTAAAAATAGGGTTTTTGGGCTGGTTCGCGGTTGGGCCGCGACCCTGTTCTATGGCGTCGCGGCCCAAGCTTGAAAAAGGAGGAGGAGGCTCTGCCAGGGGGGCGGACCGCGGCATGGTGCATGGAGGGTCGCGACCCTTAAGGTAAAAGTTGCCCAGAATTGAGTTTTGTAATGGGAACTTAACTCTGAGGGCCTAGGATCGATCCTACTATCAAGTTGAGTGGGATTTGACATCCCAGAGGCTTGGGTTGGGTTTGGAAGTGTTTATTTACTCATTTTGATGAGGTTTTATATCATGGTTGTGACTAGGTTATCACTAGGGGCTTGGAATCAGGATCGTGCTTATGGCTTGTTTATTGGTAACCTATGCTTGGACCAAAGGTAAGAAAATCTGCACCCCATATGTGACATGCATGGTTATCCTTGATGCATGTTGGATGTTTAAATGTGATGCACGAGAAACATGTGATTAGGGCATGCCATGAATGCTAAATATGAGATTGATTAGAGCTTGAGTCTCTGTGTTTGTGCATGATCCTAATTATGCTAGCAATTGTTAAGTAAGCATGCTGAATGCCCTATATTTGGATATTTGACATATGATATATGCTTGGTAGCATTGCTTACTTGTGCGTGGCCCTGATTATTCAGGATTGGCATTGGTCGCGTGTTACTGACCTAAGAGCCAGAAACAACATAAGCGTCATGAACACAGAGCCGATAAAATATTAGATCTAATCGATATCGGCATTGAATGACTCAATGAGCATTAATACTGGACCGACCATAAGGTCGATGAAAATTATTAGCACTTGACTAGTCTATGACTAGTTACTCAGAGCCAGGGCCTAAGGCCTAGGTGACTGTTTTGTCACATGGCTAGGGAGCGGAATCCCATGGTTGTGACTCTATGGTCACTCGGTAGGTTTATGTTGGTGACTATTTCATCAAATACCTACCTTGTTTAAGCTTGTGAAATGATCATTTATTTGTAAAGCCCAGGTGACCCTATCGTCACATGGCTAATAAGAACGGAACCCACCTTAGTGACTCTTACCACTGTCACTCTTCTATTTGGGGCTAAAAGCCCTGGATGATTATTATGGTCATCGGTTGATGTTTTATACTCAACATTACGTGAACTAATTTGCATGCGTGAATAAGGCTGTTATTGCTAGGCATGCACTTTATGATCTGATGACATGTTATTACTGTTCATGAGCATACTGAGTTTTCTTGCTTAGCTTTGGCTCACAGGTGCTATGTG
The DNA here is from genome assembly GCF_963169125.1 of Humulus lupulus. NCBI lineage: Eukaryota > Viridiplantae > Streptophyta > Magnoliopsida > Rosales > Cannabaceae > Humulus > Humulus lupulus. The sequence goes on from NC_084802.1 coordinate 211,441,575, forward strand.
GTGCACGTAAAGGCAAAAGAAAGATGGACCATCCTTGAGTTGGAGAGCTTAGGTGACGATGTGTAAATATGCGGCTGCTCGACCGCCACGGCCGAGGGTTGAAAGAAGAACTAGGGTTAAAACTTGTTTTGCCGCTTAAATCGACTGGTTGTAAATATTTTGTTGTAATAAACATTTAAATTATATTTTTGGGATCCCAATGTATACAATAAACGTTCTAATGAAACGTTATATCTTAACCAAAAATTTTAATCCCTAAACCGCTAATCATACTTGGTTACACGATTATGGAAAAATGACTCGATTAACAAGTTTAGCATTGTTTAAAAAGGCACACCGTAACGGTCCCTGGAGTTTAGGGCGTTACAACAATCGAGGTACATCGAGGCAGAACGCCAAACAAATTTCTTTTGAACTCATCGATTCCCATCGAGGCATATACTACATACATTAAGTTCTATGCCTCTATTGAGGTCCATCGAGGACCATCGAATCTCATCGATGTACCCATTTTTCCTAAAAGTGTGACGTTTTATCGAGGTCCATCGAGGACCATCGAGTCTCATCGAGGTACCCATTTTTCCTAAAAGTGTGAGGATTTTATCGAGGTCCATCGAGTCTCATCGAGGTACCCATTTTTAAAGTGTTTTATCGAGGTCCATCGAGGACCATCGAGTCTCATCGAGGCATATCGAGGTAGACAAATAATATAAACATGTGATGGTTTTATCGAGGTCCATCGAAGACTATCGAGTCTCATCGAGGCAGACAAAAACCCAGAAAAAAAACCAAGAAAGAAACGATAATCCATTCTGACAGTGAAAGATTATAATAAAACATGAAGGCATACACAGATCTGTTCGAAATAGCAAAATCAATGTTGATAAACAAGTTTCCTCACTACATATAACAAATATATACTTACCCATACGTTTTTTTTATCTATAATCCAAAATGAAGTTCTTGCCTTAAAATGATTCACAACTTGCCCCTGAAATCCAATCTCGAAAATTTGTATAGATTATGCTACCTTGCTTTTTTTTTTTTTGTACGAGAGCTTGAGAGATAGAGTGGGAAAACGTGAGAGATAGAGAAGGAGAAGACAATTAAAGAAAAAGAGGAAAAGTTATGATAGGGGCATTTTTGGGAATCCAAGGAATACTAGAATAAAAATGTGATTTTTTTTAGCTTTGTATCATTTTGTTATACAGTATCACTTAATGCATTAAAATTCAAATTTCTCATTCTAATTTGAACTTTTTCTTTGTGGGAATAAATATATAATACTATTAGGCAATAAATATGATTACAACTCGAATTTATTTTTCATAAACACTATTAAAAATTCAACGGAAGATAAAATAAACCTAATAATTTTGGGTTTAAAAAATTACATTTTGAATATCCATAAATGTATCAATATTATGTTACCAAACGAGGCCGTTATAGTATGTTAAAAAAACATGAAGTCATATAGGTAGGAGATTATACGCTCTTGTATTTTGTCTCATTATCTTTTTTTTTCTTTTTTCTAATGTGTCTCACTACCTGTTTGAATCTTGTGTTTTGATAAATTAATTTTTGGATCTTGTGTTTTGTAGAATGATTCAAATAGACTCTTGCACTCGATTTTGATCAAAGTTTTTTTTTTATCTAAAATCACAAATTATTCACCAAACTAACAAGTTAGAATAAAAGCATAATCATTCTGTCTAACAACTGTATTGTTATATTCAATTTTGAGTTCATCAAAATCAGGTTTAGTGATATATTTGAACCATTTTATAAAATTACATGGTCCAAAAAGTAATTTATTAAAATATAAGGTTGAAACAAGTAATGAGATAAAACACAAGGTTCATAAAAGTATAAATCTGTTAGGTAATCATTTTTAAACACTTTTTGAATGTATATATTTATCTGTGTAATTTTTCAATATTTATTTCACTTTAATTTATTTAAAAATTATATATATATATTTATATACATGTACCAAATCAAAATACAAAATTCGTTGTCAAAAAGTTTAATTACAAGGTTCATTATGTAATTTATGCCAACAATAATACGAATATAATCACAAATCAATAATCTCTAGAAAACGGGGACTAAGGTGTCCAAAATACCCGAGACATATCTTCATTAGAAAAATTTGGAATTGGGTTCACGTATTTTAATTTAATTGAAATATATGACTTGTTCAATAATAGTATGTTATGTTATAGAGTGTTAAATTCTTTAACATTTCTCAAACGATATATTACTCTTTGTTTGGTCAACAAAACAAGTGAATCAAATCCATTATTTTTAAACAAAAAAACAAGTGAATCAAATATTGTCGTGTAATTTATTGTCGTAAATTAATATATTAATTATAACTTTTAGTTTATATATTGATAAGGTTAAAGACGACTGAGTTTGTAATGTAGGGAACAGCTAGTCTTAAAGAGACTGAATTATTATAAAATTTGGATAGTTTGTGATAATGATACATAACTGTACTAATTTTTAATTAAATTTTGACCATTCATTATTCAGATAGCTGTCAAAGTTTAATTATAAATTTTGGGCTTCATTATCCTTAAAATAAATTTCTAATGCATGATACATCAAGTTTTAAATTCTAGAAAATTCTCTCAAACAAAATTGAAAATAAAGGAAAAAAAAACAAAAATATATATATACTTTTGCATGCATGTATGATTTGTTACCTTAAACTTTTAATTTTCTTTTTTTTTTTTAAATGGAAAAAGTAATATTTCATTTTTTTTCCAAAAATTTTTAGTCATAAATTCTTATAATTACAATTTTTTTTAGATATTATAACACTAGCATGTTCGAATAGATTATATTATTAAAATATCAATTAGGTGTGAAACTTTTCATTTTCAACACACAGACCATGTGTAGTGTAACTTAATTGTATTGATCCAATTGTTTGGTTTATTCTATAACATTATCTATTTCGACATTAATGTGTTATGCATGAACCTTATTGATTCAATTAATACAAATCAACCAACGAATTTGAGAGAGAGAGAGTATTAAATAATTATGACATAAACCTTTTTTTTTTTTTTTTTGAGAAAGGTGTAACTTCATTAATAAACGGGTAGGTACTCATTTGGTACCCTCTGTTTTGAAAAAATTCAATTTTGGTACCCTTTATTATCAATATTACTCACTTGGTACCCTCAATTTTGAAAATTAATTAAAATTAGTACCTTTATGTCAATTTCGGTGAATAATTTTTTTTCAATGACAAGTTTGCCCTCCCCCCATTAATTTGAAAATTAAGTAATAGTAATAATATTATTAAAAAAAAAAATAATTAATAAAAACTTAATGATATTAAAATAAGGAATTAATATAAACAAGACAAACGTGGTGTATATCATATATGTTCAGATTGTTTGGCTTCTCTTACAAGCTAAGATGAACGTAACCTTACAGCATACCCACAGAGACTAGGCGAACAGCGCAGGTGAACGGAGAGGAAGGGCAGAGGTCACCTGCAAATAGCCACCTGTAAACTGAGACCCACCCACGATTCGCAGCCAGACGCCAGACGCAGAAATGGAGACGACGGAGACCACACGGAGGTGAATCGCGAACGGAGACGACGACTTTAGGTCACTGTTTCTCCTTCCCTCGCAGGTCACTATTTCTCCTTCAAACGCAGAGCCATGTGCAAACTGAGAGCCAAGAGTCGCAGCCAGACGGAGAAGAAGACGAACGAAACGCAAAGCCACCTGCAAACTGTTTCTCCTTCAAACGCAGAGTTAGTTTTTTTTTTCTTTACTTTTTTTTTCTTGGGTTTCATTGGTGTTGTTATTGAAGGTTTTCTCTGTTTGGGTTTTCAAGCTTGTGTTTTTCTAGCTTTGAATGATGGTGATGAGGGTTTTTTTTACAGTTTTATGGTCTTATTTAGAGAGAGTATATTGGTTCTGTCATATGTATATATAAATATGGTTCTATCATATACGTGTGCATTTTTTTTGTCTATCATATTTAACCTAAGGCATATATATATGTGTGTCTGTTAGGGGTGCACACGGGTCGGATTTTCGGGTTTCGGGTTCGGGTTTTGTGGGTTTCGGGTTACGAAAAATGGTACCGAAACCGATCCGAAATTTTCGAATTTTTTCGGGTTCGGGTTCAGTCGGGTTCGGGTGTAATTTCAGGTTTGATGGGCCATTTCTGATTTTGGGCCGAAAAGCTCAGATTTGCAAAAATACCATTTTCTTTTCAAAATTGCCATTTTTTTTTTCAAAAATACCATTTTTTTCTTTCAAAAATATCATTTTTTGGCAGTTTCAGTAGTACTATGTGCGATTGTTTCTGATATTTGCCAAAAGAAGATAAAAATTAAGTTACTTAAAGTTTCTATGTAATGATTGGATGCATATTTTAGGTGTGCATGTCATTACTTTATTGTTATTTGACTCTAAGATAAAATAATATTATTTGAAGGAATTGCAGAAAGGTCAGTGTTTTTTTATTGAACATGGATAGAAAAAACAAAGACTTGTATTAAAGTTTAAAATGCTAAAGCAATAATTTATTGAGTACAAAAACATCAAAAATGATTTCTAACTACTTAGGCTTCGGTTTTCATGGCAATTACGACCTTAGACCAAGTTGGCCTTGCTGTTATATCAGCTACCCAAGCATGAACATGGGGTCGGGATTCAAACAACTTCCTGGATCGGGTCTCCATTAAGTATTGTATGTGAGGAAGGTGGTGAAGATCTGCCAAAGTGAAGCTGTCCCCAGCCAAATATTTTGACTTGGCTAACTGACTTTCGTAGACATCTAGGACCTTTGCCAACTTAGATTCATTTTCCTCCACCGCTGCAAGATATATAGTACCCATGCCAAGCATTGGCTTTAAGACATCTCACATGTCAATTTTGTTGCTGCTGGATCAAACTGATGATTCTCTACTTCCAACCATACTTATACGATTGCCTTCTTCTTTGACTCTGAATACAATAAAAATTAAGTTACTTAAAGTTTCAGCCCATTAAAACAAATAAATTAATAGATTAGATCTACATCTAACTTAACCGAAACTGCCTATCCTAACATATATATATATACATATATTATATATATATATACATATATATATACTAAATGTAAATATGTATTATGTACTGTGCTTACCGGACCGAGGCGAGGCGAGGCGTGTTGCGCCGCTGGTGGTGGCCAGTGGTGCCGCCGCGTGAGAGCTGAGGGAGGCGAGGCGAGGGAGGCTCCGGGCTCGTCTCGAAGGGTTGGGTCGGCGGCAGGCAAGGCAGTGGCTGGCACTCGGCTTCTCTTCTTCTTTCCTCCTTGCTGTTGCTGCCGTGCTGAAGCTTGAACCAAGAGGGAGGCTCAGCTCAGGCTGCCGTGGCCCATGCTTGATGTTGATGATGGTGCTGCTCTGCTGAAGCTTGAACAAAAGGAGGACAACGAGGGAGGCTGGGGCTGGGCTGCCGCTTGACTGAAACGAAGGAGAAGAACCAAAAAAAAAGGGGTTCGGGTAAAGTTTAGGGTTAAATTCAATTGTTTCAGTTCAGATTTTGATTATATTTTTTAAAAAAATTCAGTCGGGTTTCGGGTTACACCCGAACCCGACAGTACATATATTGCAAACCCAAATCCGACCCGATTTTTTCGGGTTCGGGTCGGGTTTAACCCGATTTTGTCGGTTTTTTCGAAAAAACGGATTCTCCGGGTTCGGGTCGGGCGGGTTTTGCGGATTTTCGGGTTTTGCGGGTTAAATGTGCACCCCTAGTGTCTGTGTTAATTTGTGTTTTATTTGGGTGAGCATTTGAAAAAATGTGGCCTAAGTTCCTTGTTTTTGCCCTAGTTGTTGATCCAAACTTGCATATTCTTGCAGGATTAATAGACTCCTTCAAACGCAGAGTTAGTTTTTTTTTTCTTTATTTTTTTTTTGTTTTCGTGGGTTTCATTGGTGTTGTTATTGAAGGTTTTCTCTGTTTGGGTTTTCAAGCTTGTGTTTTTCTAGCTTTGAATGATGGTGATGGAGGTTTTTTTTACAGTTTTATGGTCTTATTTAGAGAGAGTATATTGGTTCTGTCATATGTATATATATATGTGTGTGCATCATATATATATATGGTTCTATCATATACGTGTGCATTTTTTTTTTGTCTATCATATTTAACCTAAGGCATATATATATGTGTGTGTGTCTCTGTTAATTTTTGTTTTTATTAGGTGAGCATTTGGAAAAATGTGGCCTAAGTTCCCTGTTTTTGCCATAGTTGTTGATCCAAACTTGCATATTCTTGCAGAATTAATAGACTCCTTCAAACGCAGAGTTAGTTTTTTTTTCTTTATTTTGTTTTTGTTTTTGTGGGTTTCATTGGTGTTGTTATTGAATGTTTTCTCTGTTTGGATTTTCAAGCTTGTTTTTTCTGGTTTTGAATGATGGTGATGAAGGTTATTTTACAGTTTTATGTTCTTATTTAGAGAGAGTATATTGGTTCTGTCATATATATATGTGTGTGTGTGCATCATATATATATACATGGTTCTATCATATATGTGTGCAACTTTTTTTTTTGTCTGTCATATTTAACCTAAGGCATATATATAAATATATATGTGTGTTTGTGTTAATTTGTGTGTGTGTTTTTTTTTTTTTTTTGTGAGCATTTGGAAAAATGTGGCTTAAGTTCCCTGTTTTTGCTATAGTTGTTGATCCAAACTTGCATATTCTTGCAGGATTAATAGACAGCATGGATACTGTGCAAGCTTTTGATATAGCAGTCTCTGAAGTTGAACCACATATTGGAGCTATTGAATATGCAACTACTGCTTCAAATGAAGAACATTTGAACTTGCTCTGCCTTTCTGAACCTGGTAAATTCCTGACACTATGATTAATAAGTTCCTAAGTCATTTCAATATGATTATATATACAACTGCTCTACCTTTTTTGTAAACCAATTTTTATGTTGTTACTTCTAAATTCTATTAGGTGCATCATCAAGTGGACACTGCTGGAAGCACAAATATGCTACCCGAAGGGCTTATAAAAAGCCAAATGAGATCATTGAAGCCAATGTTGACTAACTATTAAGTCTAACTGATGATAGTGACTTGGAATGGAGAAAAGGGAGGCTTGAGAGTTCAACAGATGATAACAACTCTGATTTTACAAAAGAATGTGATGAATCTGAGACAGAGTCTTATTATGGGGGCTTCTATGATAGTGATGAGGATGGTCACATTGGTTGCAAGAGAGTACGCATATCGAAAATGGTTGTTGATCCAAACTCAAAAATTCCTATATCAAAAGTTAAAGACATTTACCAGAATGGAAAGATAGTGCTTCAGTTGTGGCAAACATTTAGAGACCACAAGCACTTTTGGGAAGTGTTGAAAGATTATGCTATTTAGGAAGGTTTTGAGTTGCGTAAAGTGAAGAATGCTAGAAGCAGAGTCACAAAACTTTGTCGAGAAGAAGGATGCACTTGGAGGATACATGCTTCTTTATCTCCTGATGGAAGGCATTTTATCGTCAAAACATTGAATCAGGAGCACAAATGCCAATGTGTAGTGAAGAATAGGACAGTAACCGCTAGCTGGATTACACATAAGCTTCATAATAGTTTTGCTAGAACACCTGATCTGATTTTGCAAAAAATGAGGGATGAGTTGAAAGACAACTTTGGCATCGAGGCAACTAACATGCAGTTATGGAAAGCGAGACGGAAGGCAAGAGTAGATGTTGGTGGTGGTTATGTACACTCTTATGCAATTTTAAGGAGATATGCTGTTATGATTCATCGCACTAACCCTGGGAGTGCTGCTATTGTACAAAGTCAACTTGTGCCTGTCAATATAGATGATGGTGAGATTGTAAAAGCCCCAAGAATGCAGCCACAATTCAAGAGAATTTTCGTCTGCTATGAAGGGGTCAAAAATGGCTTCTTAGCCAGATGTAGACCATTTTTTGGATTAGATGGATGTCATCTAAAAGGGCCATACAAAGGCATTTTTTTGGCTGCTGTGGGGGATGATGCAAACCTCCACTTCTACCCCCTTGCTTATGCAATTGTTGAAGCTGAAAACACAGATAGTTGGAGTTGGTTTTTGGAGTTACTGAGGGGAGAAATAGGGGACACTGTCAGTGGCCAGCCATGGTGCATCATGAGTGATAGACAAAAGGTTAGTGTTGTATCTTCCCATTTAGATTCATTTTTATTTACACGCTTGCGTAAATCTAAGACCAAGTTTCATTTATGTAGGGACTAATTGAGGCTGTGGCTGCTATACCAGAGGCAGAACACCGATATTGTTGTTTTCACATTGAGAACAACATGATAAAAAAGTTTTGAACATCACAACTAAGGGGTCTGTTTTGGGCAGCAGCTGAGACAGTGAATTTCAACACTTTCAAGCGCATTATGGACATGATAAAAGAATTCAACTCAGAGGCACATGAGTGGTTATCAAATATTGAGTTCAATCATTGGACTTTGAGTAAGTTTGACACTAGAGTGAAGGTAGAACACATTACCAACAATTTCGTTGAGTCATTCAATGATTGGATAGAGGAGCATCGTTACAAGCCTTCAGTGGATCTATTGGAAGGGCTAAGAATGCAACAATCAGCCATGATGTATGCTAGGAAAAAGACTGCAGAAAGATGGGAGCACAAGCTCACTCCAAAGGTCCATCAAAAGGTACACGAACTACTCAAGAAAGGTCGACGAGCACACGTAACAAGGGTTGGTGAAGAAGAATTTCAGGTTGATTATGACAAGAAAAGTTGTATTGTAAGATTAAATGAATGGTACTGCATTTGTGGGCAATGGCAGGTCAAAGGAATACCATGCATACACGCAGCTGCTTGTATAAGCAAAATTAGGGCCAACATAGAAGATTATTGCTCACCATACTTCACCATTGAAATGTGGAGGAAGACTTTCCAGGGTGTAATTCATCCCATAGCTGATGAATCTATGTGGCCTGAGTTTAATGATGAAGAACTATTGCCTCCTGTCATAAAGGTGCAACCAAGAAGACCCAAAAAACATCGCAGAAGAAGAGTTCCTGGAGAGGAGAGACCATTGTCATCAATGATAGAAAACCAGCTAGAGAGACATGTTTCTAGCACCAAAAAGTGTAAGAATTGTCATGAGTTTGGGCATAGCAAGAGGACTTGCAAGAATCCGAGCATCATATCACAAAATCAACCACCTAAAGGCTCTGCTCAAGCATAAATACCACTTGAAGGCTCATCTCAAGCACAAGTACCACCACGAACAGGCAGGGACCATGGAAAGACAAGTGCTCGAGGCAAAAATGATGCACCAACAACAAAAAGTAAAGGCAGAGATCGAGGTCGAGGTAAAGGTCGAGGGATAGTAATGGGCACACAATTTAAACTTGTTTTTTTGCTTATATATTAATATGTACCAATGAATTGAATGATTCCAATATTATGATGATATATGTTTGTGGAAGTGCATTTTTGCATACTGTAACACTTACTTGTGGAAGTGCAATTTAAACATAAAATAATATCCTGCATGCTGCAATGTTTTAGGTTCAACAATAACTTTTGATGAACATTATATATTTTGTCTTAGGTCATATATGCCTTCTTTTGTTCATTTTGTATGGCATAAACCATAGATAGTGGGTGATTGTTTTGATGAACTGTGCTAGCTAACTTTGTTTTGATGTATTTTACTAGAAGTTATGGTTTTATGATAGAATTTTGTCATGTAATATAAATTTCAATGTTTCAGATTCAAGTTGGGAGCTTAGATGAATCTCCTGAGGAGATGCACTTGTCTGGAGCACTATTAGATATTTTCTCAACTCAGGATACTTAGTGGAATCACAACCACAACAAAAACTTTTGAAGAACATTATATATTTTGTCTTAGGTTATATATGCCTTCTTTTGTTCATTTTGTATGGCATAAACCATAGATAATTGTGTTGGCTTTATTTTGTGCTGGCTTTAATTTGTACATGTTTTGATGTACTTTAGTTGTCTTTATTTTGTAAAGCAAAGACAAGCAAAGATAGATAGCTGACTTTATTTTGTGCTGGCTTTATTTTGTAAAGCAAAGATAGCTACTGACTGTTGTGGTTTTATGATGGAATATGCAATGAGTTTCATTTTGCAATCTTATTAATGTTTTTTTAAAATGTAGAATGTAGATTTCTATTTTCAAAGTTAATTTGCAAGTTTTTGACCAAATCAATTTCATATACTACAACCAAATAATGCTTATAGTGCAGTAGGTTTCATAAGCTCGTTTAGTACCATATGTTTTGACAAAGTTTTATTTTGGTACCCTCTATTACGAATATTACTCACTTGGTACCCTCTATTATGAGGTCTTATTTTTCAAAATTAATTAACCTTGTTAAAATAAAAAAAAATAATAATAAACCAATTATTGGAGGGCAAACTGGTCATTAAAAAAAAATTGATGACTAGAATTGACTTAAAGGTACTAGTTTTAATTGATCATCAAAATAAAGGGTACCAAATGAGTAATACTCATAGTAAAGGGTACCAAAATGGAACTTTCTCAAAACACAGGGTATTAAACGAGCAAAATCCCTTAATAAACAGATAAGCACAAATAAAGAGAATGGCAATTATTTGAGTCATTCCATATTGCTTCATTATCTAACCCTAAAGCTTTCTTAGTAATTTGATGAGCCAAATCATTGGCTTGTCTAGGAGAAAAAGAAAGAAAAACTTTTGGGAAAAAAGATAATGAAGTTCTAATGTGATGAACTAAGTTATACGAGTGAGGTAAATCAGACCAAGAAGAATTAATTTTGTTAACCACGCTTAAAGAGTCTAATTCTATCTGAGAGATAGAGAGATGAATGTTGTGGCACCAGATGATGCTATGATGAAGTTCTTGAGCTTCCATAATGTGAGAGTTATAGTTGCCCACCAAAGGAATCATGAGACCAGCTATAACATCGCTTTTTTGTTCACACACCAGCCCCTAAGCCGATTTTATTCTTGATTTTGTCACAGGCAGCATCAACATCAAGCTTAAATTCTCCTTCCGGTAGTGGTTGCCAAACAACTGGGGTCCTGGAGGTTTTACTTGCTTCGGCTTGGTCACATATCCTGTTGACATAAAACTTTTTATTGATACAGTAATATATACAGTAGAAGAATTCATTAAATATATATATATATATATATCAAAAACTAGAAAATACCAAAAGATACACAAAAATACTATATGTTTGGATAAGGGGAAAAGGTTGAGGAAAGAAAAATTTGGAGAGAAAAGGGAAATAAATAGAAAAAAAATGTATGTTTGGTAGGAGAGAAAAGAAAGTGAAAAGGGAAAATGAGTGGAAAAACAAATTATGTAGGTTCTATTCAATATTTTCTTATCCAAATTAAAGAAAAAAGTGAGTGGAAAATTGTGTAAATTGATGAGAGAATTTAACTAATATATAGTCTTATTCATTTAATTCCTAATGTTTCGTAGTAAAGAAAAGATGGCGAAAATAAAAGTTTTGAGAGAAAAGTAGAAAGAAGAAGAGAAAAAAAATGTTTGTTTGATTAGTTGGGTTGAAAAGAAAGTGGAAGAGAAAAATGGGTGGAAAAAAAAATTGTAGGGCTCACCAATTTGTATCATTCTCAAATTAGAGAGAATTTTTTTTTACCATATATATCTAATTGAAATTACAAAGTTACCCTTATTCATAAATATAAAATTATTCAATTACAATTAGAAAAATAGGATTTGTGGTATTATATTTGCACCCCAAATATATATATATATATATATATATACACACACACACGCACCCATTGATTAAAAAAATTTATTTTTAAAATTATTTTTAACACTTTTTTTCAATATTTTTTTTAACATTCTTTAAATTCTTATTTTGTTAATTTCAATAATTTTATTTTATCTTGTTTTCATAATTTTTTAGAAATTTTTTTTTCACTTTGACAAGTTTAATATTTTTTTGTTTAAATTTTTATTTTATTTAAATGTTTAAAATATATATTATCTATATGTATTTTTAGAATATGAAAAAGAAAAAAAATTTAGAAAAATGCGAGCATAAGTTAATAAAAATATATATTATATATTAATTTTCAATAAAAATAGGATGTTTTAATCAAATTTCAGAGTGCAAATATAAACACACATGATTTTTTTTCCACCAAACTATTGCCGTTGTTGAGTTTTGTCCTTCAAACTTTTTTGCATTACAAAAATCTCCTTGAACTATAGCAACCATTGAAAATGTGTCCATTCTATTGCATTTCGTTCATTTTTTTTAAGTTGTTGACTGGTGTAACTACGATGTGGAGCTAATTTGGCAGGATTTAAGAGTTTAGGTGGAAAATACATGCAAAGATAGTGGTCTAATAACAAATTCTAAGAATTTGTATTCGCATTCTTAGAGTTAATATTTGTATGTTTAACACTGATAAATTCGATTTTGGCTAACTTTAGTTAATTAAATAGACCTACTATGCATGTGGCATATGTGCATATCATCGAACAATTAAAAAAAATGAACATAATGCAATAGAATGGGCAAGTTTACAATAGTTGCTATAGATCGAGGGGAGTTTTTGCCACGAAAAAAAATTCAGGAGACAAAACTCTACTAGGATCATAATTTGGGAGTGCAAAAAAGCTATTTGTCAATTATAATTTCACTTTCATCTCAAGAGAAATGCATTTTCTTTTCTATCACTTCTCTTTTCCATCTCTCCTAATTTTACAATCATTTTATTTTTCTTTCATTCATCTATATTTTATACCAAATAACTATAGTGGTAATAAAACTTTCTTTTCCATCTTAATTTTTTTTTCTCTCTCTTAATTTTTCTTTCCTCTCTACCATATATGGATAATTATAAATAATTACAAATTTTGCCAATGAAAAGTTTCTTCATTTACTCAATTTACAACAATTGACCCAACAAAGTAAGTATTAGGGAAATTAGAACTTATATGCTTTCTAATATACACAAATTAAAAAATATGCGAACTTTGCTAATCATAGGCAAAATATGACATTCTAAAAAAATGGACAAAAGTGCCCCTCCCATTCAAACTACTCATTCTTTCTCTTTCTCCTTCTCCTTCTCCTTCTCTCTCCTTTCCCCTTCCATCTCTCCTTCTTCTGCCTACCTAGGTCCATCATAAGAAAGAAAAAAAAAACCCAAACCCACTACTGCCATTAACAACATTTGTAGTTACCATTAACACCATTCTCTCACCATTGAAGTATCTATGGAAGCACCCATCATATTGTTTTGCAATTTTTTTTTTATGTTTTAATGATTTGAAGTCCAATCTAAAACATAAACACAAGAAATGATTAACTTAAAACACTAATTGATGGATTTTGAATACTTGTGTACAAGATTTTTGGTTTTGTTTGCATTTTTTTTCCATATCTGGAACTCTCATAATTGCAGATTTTTTTTTATTAAAATCGATGTTTAACAATGTTCTAGAGATGGTTCCATGAAAACTTGATTTTTGATGCAAAACAATGCCAAAACGATGCAAAATGATGGTTTTGCGATGATTTATGATGATATGTGATAAAATTTTGGTGATGCATAACTTTTCACTCGGATGTCAGTTTGAGATGATTTTTTTTTTTTGGTAATACGACTCAATCTTGTATTACGCACAAAACTAATTACAAACACCCATCAATTAATTACATTTGTAACTTCCCCACCCAATCTAAATCCTCCTTACTTATCTTCTCTGCCTTCAAAAAGGAAATCATATTACTGACATCAGTTTTGATTTTCAAAGAAACATTACAAGCCATTGGAACCTTTAGATTCCAATATGCATCATTTCGAGCTCTCCAGATGTGGTACACGCTAGCACTAAGAGCACAGTAGTACACTCTATTTCGGCAACATGAATGCCTACTTCTCCTAACCCAATTCAAAATTCCAATCAACTCATATCTATTAGAGCCAATACTTAACCAATTCAGAATTTGATACATACATTGCTTACTAAATTGACACTCAAAGAATAAGTGTCTATGAGATTCGTCAAACTGACCACAGATAACACAAAAAGGATCATTTGTAACACCAAATCTTGTGAGCCTATCTCTAGTTGGCAACCGCTTCTTGAACACCAACCAGGTCACAAACTTGTGCTTAGGGATACCAAGTCTATCCCACAGCTGAGAGTACTTCCATCTTATCTCTGTATTCTTCTTCAGCAGCTTGTACACCTTGGCAATACTATAGCTTGGCCAACAGATTGCATTATGAAGGTATACTTCCTGTAACTCATTCTTAGTCTAGACAATTCGTTTCCAATACCAACTACTTGTGATTGGAGCATTATAACTCCACCAATCATCCTCCTTTATGTACACATTATGTACCCATTTCACCCATAAATTTTCTTATTTCTTTGCAATTGCCCAAATATATTTCCCTATAGCACAAATGTTCCATAGTCCAATATCTTTGAAACTGAGCCCTCCTTGCTGCTTAGACTTGCAAATCTCAGCCCAAGAAACTCTCCCAGGAACTGCATAATCATCTGTATTTTTGTGATTTTATTTTTTTAATTTTGATATTTTTTTAGATCTACACGTTTATAATGTTTAAGACCTTAAATTTAGAGTGTGTAGAACACAAACTTTAAATTATTTAACTCTCAAACTTTATTATGGCCTCAAACGAACAGATCTTGAAATTATTGTTCTACACTCCAAATTTAAGGTTCTACACACTTTAAACGTGTAGATCTCAAGAATTACAAAAATTTTAAAAAAAGAATACCTCGAACTGACATCTGATTGAAAATTTATGCCTTAATTACTAAAGTTTTAATCAAATTTCATTGCAAACCATTGGAAAACCATAGTTTTTGGCATCATTTTTACGTCAAAAATTAATTTTTCATAGGACAATCACTAGACTATCGTTAAACATTAGTTTACCATCACCTTTTTGCCTAAAAAATCAAGTTTTCATGTCATCATCGTTAAGCGTTGTTTTTTTTTTTTTTTTTTTTTTTTTTGCCTAAAATACAAGTTTTGATGGTACCATTGATTTTTGCCTAAAATATCACATTTTCATGGCACCTTCGCAAGAACATCATTAAGCGTTGTTAGATCATCAATTTTAATAAAAAACAAATCTACAATTTTAAGATTTCTATATTTGTAGAAAAAAGAACGCAAACAAAACCAAAAAATCTTATACACAAGTGTTCAAAATTCATTCATTAGTGTCTTAAGTCAATCTCTTCTTAAATTTAAGTTTGGATTGGATTTTGAATCATTAAAAAAAATTGCAATATAAAATGATGGGTGCTTCTATAAATGCGTCAAGGATGCTTCAATGATGAGAAAATAGTGCTTCTATGATGTTAATGGTAGGCGCAGATAGTGTTAATGGCGGTCGTGGGCTTTTTTTTTTCTTCTAATGGCCATGGGTAGACAGAAGGAGAAAGGAGAGAGAATGGATTATTTGAATGGGAAGGTGACTTTTGTCCATTTTTCTTAGAATGACATATTTTGCCTATGATTAACAAAATTTGCATATTTTTTAATTTGTGTATACTAGAATGCATATAAGCTCAAATTTCAATAAAGAAAAAACAATACCTTTTTAATATTAAATTTAAAAATAGATACAGTTTAGAACTACTCGAGCTAAGTATTTTGAGCTCCTTATAGAAGTGTGGATAAGATTTTGTGGTTCGAAAATAACAAGGATAGCATGTTTAACACTAAGTTTTTACAAATATCGTTTGTCTTTAGTATTTTGATATTTCCACCAATAAGATACTCTTTTAGAATCACTATTATTTCTTTTTTCAAAAAACACACCTACAAAAATGACTTGACTCCGAAAACTTATTACATAAGTATTTTTAAATATATGTCTCAATTATATATTTCTCATACTTCTTTTATTAAAAAAGTACAAAAATACAAAATCAAAATCCAACCACAAAAAAGCACAACCAAATTGAATGAGAAAACGAAAACTAAATTAAATCCCAACATTTTTGTTACACAAAATCATATGTAAAGTTTAATTAAAGCTGGCCAAAAACCAACAATTAATAATAGCATTGCGTATATATAAATTAACCAAGTGATGGTGTTCGATAATTAGAAGAAGAAGCTGCTGACATATTTTTTGAGAAGGTTGGGAACCAAGGCTTTGTATGCTGCTTCAGAGGGATGATAACTATCCCAAAATATATGTTTCGATGGATCTTCACATGGTGGAGTCAAAGGGTTACATAGTACTGCCACTTCTAGCGCCCCTGTTCCACAACACCCTTTATCCACTTCTTCAAACCCTAAAAATAAATAAACATGTTATAATATTAGGAAAATGTTATCTAGTCCCAGGACAAGCCCATCACAAATCGGAGGGTCATCATCTGATCTGTGATGGGCTCGTACTCAAGCTATGCAGCAATGCAAGAGTAAATAATATAAGCACCGTAGTTTTGAGGGTTGACAATGAGATCGAGAAGCGGGTTGTAAATATCGACGTAGACAAGCCTGCTATTCGAAAGTTTAGGCATAAGTGAGTCAATGGTGGAAGCGAGCTTGGAGTTGAACATGAGTGCTGCTTCATTGTATTCTTCTGCACATTGTCTTAGTATTCCACCACCTAAAGTTCTCTGTGATGGGACACAACCTATTGGTGGTGCTGAAAATACTCCAATTCTTCTTGCCCCGAGTCCATATATGTCCTATAGTGTGGTTTGTAAAATTGATAATTTTGCAAACAAAAATTAAACATGTGTATTTTTGCAAATTTGTATTTTTTTTTTAATTCTAGAATTACCTTGATGAAATCTGAAGCTCCTTGGATCATTAAGTCTGTATAAGCAGGGACATCGTATTGTAATTTTCTAATACGAATTGTGAAATAGGTATTAGCAATGTCATCACTACCAGCTACAACTAAAAATATGGCATTATCCAATATGAATTTGGTTCTCTTTGCTCCAACTTTTGCTTTAAGCTTTCCTATGTACTCTTTGAACATTCGTAGCTGTTCTTCGAATGATATGACAGACTGTTTTTTTTTTCAAAAATCATAAAAAAAAAGTTCAGTAATTTACCAAATAAATAACATAGTTAATAATAATTTGTATATATACCACTATTTTGGGAGTCATGGGGTCATATCCTGAGCCACCGGAAGCGAAGCAAACCCCAGTCGGGAGATCATTTGGGCTTAGATTAGGGTCCAAATATGCTGGCACGTATTCTTTAATGCCCAATTCTTCAGCTAATTCAGAACAAATAAATAAATATTAATTAGAGGATTAGAAAATAATTATTTAATTGGGATTAAAATAATTGCATGAATGTTAAAAAAAAAAAAAAAAATATTGGAAAACTTAATGCTTACACTACTGGTACATAAAAATAATAGTAAATAATAATTGACCATTTATTGAGAGCTATTTGTGGTCACATCAAAAAAATTACTTTTACTAAAAATAATTACACAGTTTTTTTTTATTCTTGTTTTTATTTTTATTTTTAAACAAAATGACTTATTTTACTTCGTTTTATTTCATTTGGCAATATTGGTCATCATTAATAAAATGATTGATTGAAGAGAAATATATATAAATATATCTAATAAATACGTGTCAACGGCATATCTCAACAAAAGTTATGACAAAATTTACAATCAATACACATATAATAAATATGTACCACTGCTCTCAGACACACCACACCATATTATTATTATTATGCAACGGTAGAACATTTATCAATGCTCCATGATAGAACTTGATGAATTCAATTCGTTATAAAACAAAAACAAAAAAAACAAATATACATATATAGTTAGTTCAATTATTTTTATTTTTTTTCATTTACAAAAAATAAAAAAGTATGTTCTTTAATTCAAGAAAGTACTACGTGTAGAGTCTCAGAGCTTTTGGTGGACCTAAAGAGTGTACTTTGAGTTTGTTGTATCATTACACAACACAACACAAAAATAATGCATCAAAATTCCACATTGCATTGCACCCATAAATAATTGGAAAATTCTATCACAGGCTTGTCAGTTTAGCTCTTACCAGAGCATTTATATATTTCGATATGTAGTTATATTAGTCTTTCTACCTGTTTTTTTTAAAAAAATTCTAAATAGTTTATATTACTGAAAATTAAAGATTGAAAGAGTTAGTTTTGCGAATATAAAAAAAAAAAAACACGTCCAATTGATAATTTAAATTTTATTTTGGGTGTTAGAATTTCTCAAAAAATAATATAATGTATACTATAACTATAATGTACAAAATCATATTAAAAAAAATTAAATTATAACTTATCTACGAAAACAAAAATACATCTACCAATAGGGGCTAATAAACCAACACCCTACTATAATTATGGTTAGATTGAGGTCCACCGGGACCGATTTAAAGCGTGACAATACATATATATATATATATATATTATAGGTAAGTATTATTGAGCTTAGCTATACGTACAGCTCCAATATTTTGGTAGTTTGGCTAGCTTTGAAATTAACCCCTGTTTTGTACGGCTAACTTATATTATTTATTATTCTTTACAGATGGCAAATTAAATGACCCTCATAATAATTACATTATTTTATTCTTTTTTCAACTCTCTTAATTATATAGTGTTGAATTATAAGTATTGTTATTTGACATTTTAAGATGTTCAACGTCATATAAGGTAGCACCTTATGATTGATTAACGATATCTCATAAGATTATACCGATAGCGGCATGCCAACTCTTTGTAGTGTTGAACACCACTAGTACCCGTTAGCAATTTTCCTTAATTATACCCTATCTAATTAACTATTCATCTTAACAATTCATAATTACACACGTATTTTCTGGATTGATCAGTAACTAATGTAATTTATCTGTAATGTTCTAGCTAGTTCGATATATAATACAAATAAAGATAATAAAAAATCATGATATTTTCATAATATAATAAAATGAAGAAATAAAAAATCTAAACTAAACGAAGTAACTATATATATATAATTTAAAAAATTTACTTTGATTTTCGTTCACATGTATATAATATATTAATAATAATAATAATAATAATATATGTGAGGTTGGACCAGATAAGGAATGAATTATATATCTTAATATCATACACACATTATACATGTATATATGTATATATATATATATATATATATAAAAATCAGGTTATTTCTTTTCCGTTAAAACAGTTTTTTGTTGCCCTAATATTCAATCGAAAATCAAATCATATTCATTACTTATATAGATAGATATAGTGAGGTGTACCTATTAGATCTGAAGGGACCTTCCCATCACCAAACCTTCCAGTAGGTATTCTGCCCTTGAAATTTTGGCCATAAGGAGCGAAATCACACTTGACCAGAGTCTTGAGACCGTTGTTGTTGCCTGTGTCCATGATCGAATCTCCGAACACAATCACCGCCGGAACTGTCTCATTTGCCGGCAACTTTATCAAACCCCATGATGGATTAATCAGAACACCCAATAAAATAATGGAAAATAATAACACTCTCACTATATGAGAAAATAATGAAGAACAACAACACACTTTCATCATCATCATCATTATTATTATTCTTATATAACTTTCTTTAACCTAGCTATATATATGTAAATCTATATCTCTTTCACAAAACTTGGATATATATATATTGTAGAAGAGATCAGAGCTACAGACCAAAATTATAATTAAAAGAAGAAAAAGAAGGGTTATGTTGTCTGCCTCATGCAGGTACTTTCTGCTATTATTTATATGCAAAATTTTGAAGCCCCAAGAACTTTTTATTTTATTATTATTATTAGTAGTAGTAGTAGTAGTATTAATTTAAAGTATATAGAGAGGTCATTATTGCATGTATATATATAAGAAATAACACCCATAAATGAACTTGTAAACTACATATATATATATTATTATTATTATTATTATAGCCAGAAAAAAAAAACAGAATAGGTCATCAAAACCATGTGTATAAAACCTCCGTAAATAAACAATTAATATTATATAGTTTTTTTTTTCCTTTGGAACTAATTATATAGCATATACATATTTTATCACTTTTAGTGTTGTTATTTTAACCTTGTAACAAATAATAATCCAGAGTATATAATATGATCATTTTAGAAAGAGGGGGGAAATATTTTGTATTAAAAAAATTCGTTTACCTCTAAATGAATAAATTATTCTTTAAATGATAAATATATAAATCTTTCCTGAAAGTATTATTTTATTGTATATAATTTTTTTATTTTTGTAGAGGAATTATTGTATATAATATTATGTGATATGTATATTAGAATATAATATGTTAAATGGTTCAGGAAAATTAATAATTTTTTAATTAGCTAAATTTATCAATAAATGACGAAATTAACTCGATTTCTTAGTATTTTCAAGAGTGGGTGTGATCATTATAATCTATAAGTATAGCAAAATTATACATTGATCTTATAATAGATAGTTAGGTCCTTTTTTAATTATATACATACATATACACACGTGTGAGTTGTAATAATCACCTTATCATTTCATTATCGGTTTTTATTAATTATGTGTAGGTTTAGGTGGATTGGGTTGGTTGTAATATGAAAAGTCTAATTACTAAATAGAGACACCTAAACAAAGAAGCTTCTAATTTTGATCTTCTCTTACAGTCAAAAAAAAAACAAAAAACAAAAGAAAGATCTGTTTATTCATTATTTTTCAATTATAACATACCTTATCATATATGGGAACAATTCCTTATATATAAATATAAAAAAAAAAAAAAAAAAAGTGTAAATTCTCATGGTTTCCTCTTTCAAATCAAATCGAAATGTCTGGTTTTAATTCCTTAGGGCATGCACAGTAGATTTTTAAAGGAGCTACTTCTCTACAAATTTGAAGAAAGATGATTAACATCCCTTTCATTAGCTCCTTCACTATAAGAAAATTTAATATTAGAGACGGACCGAGTCTATCTGTAGTGTACAGATTATTAGCGGCAGACTAGGGGCTTCGCTGCTAATGTTGTGTAAATTTTTTTAAAAATTTATTAATTTTTAATAGCAACGGACTTACAATTATTAGCAGCGGATAATCTGCCGCTAATACACTAAAGTAAATGACTGGGAAAATAACTGAGATTTATTTTAGAATTATTAGCGGTGGGTGTAGATGTGATTTCCTACAATTGATTAGTCGGGCACCAACAACTTGTCAAGAACAAAGAAAGAGAGAGACAAGAGTTTAATTGGGAGCAACGGTGAGGTGTTAGCCAAAGGGACTCCAACGCTCAAGTTAGTCGGATTGTAACGAAAGATGATTGAAAGTAATGAAAATATAATGTATATAATGAAAAAGTGATGGATGGATGAGTAATGGAGTGATCAAAGTAATGGTGGCGACGGCGGGACTGAACGGCTGGGTCAAGTCCGGTCAGATCAGACTGACTGATTTTACTTGCTTGACTGGATTGCTGAGAAAGAGAGTAGCCTCCATTTCAATAAGAGAGTAAATGAGAGTCAAGTGATTATCATATGTCCCTTTCTCAACCCCTGAGGGTCTTCTTTATAGTCGTTCTCTTCTTTCCATTCTCCCTTCGTCTATCTCGCCCGTCTGACCCGTTTTTAGTGGTTCCCTCCGATTTTCATGGGAAGAAGGGTGTGCATTTTGGCTGCTTCAATATCCCTGACTGACTGAATGCACCCGGACTCGGGTTTGGGTACCAGCTAGCTCGTTTTGATGGCTGAGCCCATTTACATAGGACTGGGGCCTTACTTGCTTATTGGGTCTAGCAAGCTAGTCTGGCTAACTAGATGTGCTTTAATTGTAGACAAATTTTATCCACTACAGTTTGTCTCTCACTCTCTAGTTAGAATTCATTCTAGCTAGAGAGTCTATAATGTCGAATTCTAAGCACCATGGGACCTTAAGGCTATTTGGCCAAACAGGGTGAGTGTCCAAGTAAGCAGGTGGCTGAGTGGCCTAGAGGCCGAATGGGCCGAGTAGGCCGAGTGGCCAAGTGGCCAAGTGGCCAAGTGGGCCGAGTGGCTAGGTGGCTGAGTGGCCGAGTGGGCTGAGTGGTCAGGTGGCCAAGTGGCCAAGTAGGCTTAGTGGCCAGGTGGCCGAGTGGGCCGAGACGGCTGCGTGCCCAGGAGAGATGTTCGAGTGGGCCAAGTGCTCCGCTGGGGTGGTCGAGTGACTTGCATGCTTAGGCCGAGTGGCCTGCCGATGAGGCTGTGTGCCGAGGAGAGATGGCTGAGCGAGCCGAATGTTCTGCCTTGGTGGCCGAGTGAATGGCGCGCCTGGGCCGAGTAACGTGCCGGGGAGGTTGTGTGCTCGGGAGAGACGGCCGAGTGGGCCGAGTGCTCCGCCTAGATGGCCGAGTGGCCTACTTCTCGTGAACTTCATCTATCTTTGAAACTTTAGGTGTTTCCTAGGGAAAGTTGAGTACCTTTTGGTAGGGTCTCCTGATGGTTGACCACTTCTTTTTTCACCCTTACATTCATGGCCTTATATGACCAATCGGGGAGTTTGTGTTTGATGTTTTTTGTAGTGGTGATAAATGTAATTTTTTTTGTTTTAATTACTTTAGGATAGCATTCATCATGTATGCGCGTCTGATTTATGTATGTATAATCCATATAGTTCTCTCTTCTGACTGAGTGGTCTGTCTGACTAACTAGTAGAGACTTAATTTATTCAATAGGCATATCTTGCTTTAAGGGTCCTTTCAGATTGACTGACTGACTAACTGGTCATTTTGCAATTTAATTGGTGTAATAGTCTGTCTATCTGATTAATACGATACTTTGCCTTGTATATCTTTGATGTTAGGTTCGTCTATCTAACTGATTGTTGATAATTTATTTTTTCTTAATTGTGCCTTAATGAATAGTTCGTTTGACTGATCGATGAGTCGTTTGGTGGTTCTTACTTGTGTGTCTAGTTGAATGTTTTGAAAGCTGAGGTAGCTTCGTTGGAGAATCAGATGTTAGTGATTAAGTTGGAAGCTGAGATCTAGTGTCGTGGCATAATGGCCAGTGGATGGTACGACTAAGCTGGGATGTTTATAAGTACATCGCAGACTTTGAGGAATTGGAGAAGATGATGGCTGAAGAGACGGCCTAGGCCTAAGAGTTAGCCACTTCTTTTGGTGTCATGACTACTCATGACCTAGTTGCGGATGACTGACTCTTCCTTTATTCAAGTTCTCTGTTGGGGGATGCCTGAGTTTATCCCATCTTATGTATTTTTAGTTATTGTATGGACTTTTTCTTATGTAGTGTTGTAAACACGAGACTTTTTCTATTTATTTTTTTTGTTGTATCCTGACTGGTTGTAGCTTATGTTAGTGTTCTATAAGTTGTTGTATCAAATGTCGGTTGGCTGTATGACTTATGAAGTATTAGTATATTATTCCCCCCAATCTAAGTATGAAGTTACTTTGTCAATTTATACTTAGATTGGTTATTGATATGTTCATAGTATATGTAAAAAAAAATGGTTGTGATAGAGGGCTGCGCCGTGGAGCTGCCTACATACCCTTTGCAGGGATCAAGCCCAAATGTAGTTCTGACACTTTCTGCATGACAGTGTCAGTATGTTTCTTGAATGAAGATCCCGGGAGATCATTGATGAAAGGAAATTAAAGAAGACTGGATTGAGTTAAAAGTGGTACTGTTTTAAGTGGATTGAGTTTGTAGCTTGTATGCTCCATGTCCGACTACCTTTGTGATCAGGAAGGGACCTTCCCATGTCGGGGCAAGCTTACCAGCTCCCACTTCCTTAGTGTTCTGGAACATTCATCGTAGTACCCAATCTCCTATTTTGAATGTCCGAGTGTGGATGTTCTTGTTGTAATGTCTAGCTTTGCTTTGTTGATACGCTGAGACTCTTAAGAGTGCTCTGTCCCTTCTTTCGTCGATGGTGTCGAGTTCATGGAACATGTTTTCCCAATTTTCTTCATCTGTCGTAAGCTCAAATCTGGCGGTCAAAACTTCACTCTCAGTA
The DNA here is from genome assembly GCF_963169125.1 of Humulus lupulus. Taxonomy (NCBI): domain Eukaryota; kingdom Viridiplantae; phylum Streptophyta; class Magnoliopsida; order Rosales; family Cannabaceae; genus Humulus; species Humulus lupulus. The sequence goes on from NC_084802.1 coordinate 211,465,641, forward strand.
GGAATGACTGCCTCCATCCCGTAGGCTAATGAGAAAGGTGTTTCTTCTGTCAAAGTCCTGGTTGTGGTTCGGTTTGACTAAGGGACTCCTGGTAACTCGTCAGCCCATCTTCCTTTAGCTTATTCAAGGCGCTTCTTGATGTTGTTCATGATAGTCTTGTTGGATGACTCTGCTTGTCCATTTTCTTGGGGATACCTTGGCGTGGAGAAGCTGAGCTTGATATTCCAGAATTTGCAGAAGTCTTGGAAGTCAAAACTGATGAATTGAGAGCCATTGTCCGGTACGATCTCTTTCGGTACTCCATACCTACAGATTACATTCTTCCAAATGAAGCCCTTTACTTATTTGTCTCTAACTTGGTGGAATGAGTCTGCTTCGATCCACTTGCTGAAGTAGTCAGTTACTGCAAGCATGTACACCTTCTGTCCTGGTGCAGTTGGAAGCTTGCCTACTATGTCCATTCCCCATTTCATGAATGGCCATGGGGATGTGATTGAGATGAGACGCTCTAGAGGTTGGTGGGATATTTGAGCGAACCGTTGGCATTTGTCGCACCGTCTTGCATAGTCGGTTGAGTCAGCCTGCATGGTTGGCCAGTAGTAGCCTTGTATTAGGGGGCGGTGCGCCAAGCTTCGTCCTCCAGAGTGGTTGCCGCACTCTCCTTCATGCAACTCAGCCAGTACGTATCTGGCCTCTGTAGGGTTAATGCATCTCAAATATGGACCAGAAAAGGAACGTTTATAGAGTTTACCTCGAATAATAATGAAGTGGGCTGATTGAGCCTTAACCCAACGTGCTTCGTTCTTATCTTCGGGAAGTATGTCCTGCTCCAAGTACTCGACTATTGGAGCCATCCATGTTTGGTTGTTGGAGATGTCACTAACTTGCTCTTCTTCATCTTTCCAGACAGCTGACCATTGGAGATATACTACTGGTATTGCCTTAGGGTCGGTTGTCTGGATGGAGGATCCAAGGTTTGCGAATGCACCCGCATGACTAGTCTCCCCTCTTGGTACTTGGTTGATAGTGAACTTGTCGAAGACTGACTGCAACTCTTTAGTCTTGTTGAGGTAGGTTGTCATCTAGTTATGACGAGCTTGATAGATACCTTGCATTTGGTTGACTACCAACTGGGAATCACTGAAAATTACGATCCTTTTAACTCCCATGTCTTTGGCTAGTCCGAGTCCAGCTATCATTGGTTCGTATTCGGCTTCATTGTTGGTAGCTTTGAACCCGCATCAGACTGCTTGTTCGATTACGTCACCTTGGGGTGAAGTCAGGACGAGTCCGAGTCCGCTTCCTCTAGTGTTACTTGAGTCGTCCACTTGCAGCTTCCAGATTCCGGCTGACCGTCCCTCGGTCAGACAACAAAGTTCTTTTTCTGCCTGCACATGCATGTTAGGTGTAAAATCTACAATGAAGTCAGCTAATACCTGAGATTTGAGGGAATTTTGTGGCTTGTATGTTACTTCATACTCGTTGAGCTCTACCACCCACTTGATAAGTCTGCCTGATAGTTCCGATTTATGGAGGATTGTTTTGAGTGGGAAGGTGGTCAAGACCGTTATTGGATGACATTAGAAGTATGGCGTAGCTTCCTTGCTGCGTGGATGAGTGTTAGTGCAAGCTTCTCCAACTGGTTATATTGGGTTTCTGCATCAAGCAAGGCTTTGCTTACATAGTAGATTGGAGATTTCTTGTCTTCCTCTTCTCGGACTGGGACTGCGCTAACTGCCGTCTCGGATACTGCTAGGTAGATGAATAGTGTCTCATTGTCTTTTGGCTTTGAGAGGAGAGGCGGGCTGGTCAGGTACTGTTTTAGTTGGGCTAGTGCCTCTTCACATTCAGCTGTCCACTCAAAGGTTTTTGATTTCCTTAATGTGTTAAAGAAGAGGTGACATCGTTCTGACGACTTTGAGATGAATCGGCTGAGTGTTGCGATGCGTCCAATTAACTTATGTTCGTCTTTTATGCATGTTGGAGAAGGTATCCTTTGGATTGATTCTATCTGTGCTAGGTTAGCCTCGATTCCTCTTTGAGTTACTAGGTATCCATGGAATTTTCCTGCAGTTACACCAAAAGAGCATTTAGTTGGATTCAGTTTCATGTTATATTTTCTAAGAATGTCAAAAGATTGTTTTAAATGACTGATATGGTCTTCTGCAATGAGGGATTTTACGAGCATGTTGTCAATGTAGACTTTCATCGTCTTCCCCATCAAGTCAACAAACATCTTGTTGACTAATCTCTGGTAAGTCACTCCTACGTTCTTCAGTTCGAATGGCATGACCTTGTAGCAGAATATGCCCAAGTTGGTCATGAAGGTTGTCTTTTCTTGGTCGTCTGGATGCATCAGGATCTAGTTGTATCCTGAGTATGCATCCATGAGGCTCAAGAGTTCATGACTGGTTGTGGCGTCTACCAGCATGTCTATTTGTGGTAATGGGAATGAGTCCTTTGGACACGCCTTGTTGAGGTCTGTGAAGTCGATGCAGACTCGCCATTTGCCATTCTTCTTCTTCACAATGACTATGTTGGCCAACCAGTCGGGATAATGCACCTCTCTCATGAACCCATTATCAATGAGCTTTTGAACTTCTTTGTTAATGGCCTTATTCCTTTCAGGGGCCGATTTTTTTATTTTTTGCTTCCTTGGTGGGTATTCTGGATCAACCTACAATTTATGGACAATTACTTCGGGGTTAATTCTAGTCATGTCCGCATGGGACCAAGCAAAACAATCATAATGGACAAATAGAAAATCAATGAGTTTAGTTATGATGTTAGGGTCCAACCGTGATCTAATTTGGACTTTGTGGTCTGGGAAGTCTGGATGTATCTGAACTTCGTCCAACTCCTCCACGTTTGGTTGGTCCATTTGGGAGTCAGTCTGTCTGTCTTGCTGTAATTGCTATAACTGAGCGGGTTTGGTCTTCATGGTAGTATGGTAACATGCTCTTGAGTCTTTCTGCTGGCCTTTGATTTCTTTTATTCCTCATTTAGTTGGGAACCTTAGAACTTGGTGGTATGTTGAAGGGACTGCCTCCATTTCATGTATCCACAGTCGACCTAGTATCAAAGTTGTAAGTAGATAGAGAGTCTACTAGCAGGAATCTTGTGCACAGATTGACTCATTCGGCATAGACAAGTAGCTCGATCTTTCCTAGTGTGCTCTTTTGCTCTCCACTAAAACCGATGAGGATTGTAGTCTTCTTTATGATCTTTGATTCATCTATCCCCATTTCCCTGAGAGCACTTAAAAACAAAATGTTAGCTGAACTGCCATTATCAATAAGTATACGTTCAGTAAGACAATTAGCAATGTAAAGTGCAATAACAAGAGCATCGTGATGCGGGTTGAGGAGTCTGGTTGACTCTGTTGTTGAGAAACTGATGGTTTGAGCTGGTAGGTTGATGGTATTCTTCTCTGTCCCATTGGACTCTCCTTTGATCTAGTTGGTCTGTCTAACATGTCTTTTGGCTGTTGAATGGGTGACTCCGCTTACCTCAGAGCCACCAATTATTACGTTCACTGTCCATTCATGAGTAGGTGGCTTCGGCGGGGTTACTTCTCTTCGGACGACTGACATGTCTGCCTCCTACTGGAATGTTCTTTTGCCTTTGTCTGTGAGCAAGTCAGTCAGGTGACCACGTCTTAATAGGTTGGATACTTTGGGTCTTAAGGCAATGCACTCATCTGTTTGGTGACCGTGGTCATTGTGGAACTCACACCATTTTGTTCTGTCTCGCTGGTCAGATGGAGTCCTCATCCTTTCCATCCATTTCACTTAGTCTCTGAGTCCTTTTAGTACGCCAACGACTTCGGCTGGTGAGATCGAAAGATTGTATTCTGGTATCTTTGGTCCATCTCAGAGATGTATCTCGGACGACCGGTTGTACTCCCTCCTTCTGTTCTCTGATCTTCTAGGATACAGGTATGGCTCGGATCGTTTATCACTCTGTCGTCTGTCTACCCTTGAGTCTCTTCGAGAGTCTTTCCTTGGAGAAGAATGATAATAGTTAGCTTCATCCTCCTCACATTTGATCTGTGCCCAGGCCTTGGCGAGAACGTCTTCCAACGTCTTGCAAGGATACTTGGTAAGTTCTTTGTATAGGTCTGAGTCATAGTGGAGTCCTTTGCGGAAGGCTGAGATGGTTGTGTCCTTCTCTTTGTTGAAGCGGCCTACAAACTCTCGTAAGGGCTCACCCCGCCATTGAACTATGATGTAGAGTTCTTCTGCAGACTTTTCAAGTTTCCTGCTACTAGCAAACTGCTCAACAAAAGTGTCAGTAAATTGTGCAAAAGTAGAAATAGAATTATTAGGTAAATAAGTATACCACTGGAGGGCTGGTCCAATCAGACTAGAACCAAACCCCTTACACATGCATGCTTCCCTCATGTCTCGCGGGATGGCAACTGTGAACATTCTTTGCATGTATTGAGCGATGTGATCATCGGGATTGAACGTTCCATCAAACATCTGTAGGATCTAGGAAATTAAATCTAGATGCATGCTTCCTATTATTTTTCCAAACACATAATAGAAACATAGAATAGCATGACTTACATATGAATATTAGATTCGTAAATTAACATAAACACAATGATGTAGAAACTTACGAATACGCAGCGGAACTGGAACAACTCCATCCTTCAATCTCTCTAACCCTTGATTCCTTTCTGTAGCAGAGTATTATCAAGAGATTGAACAAGATCAGCAACACAGTCTTCCTCACCAAGCCTTTGATCAACCTAGAACTAGTGTGGGCTGGTTCTCAACACATGAGATAGAGATCTAGAAAAGAAGAAGAGAATGTGGCTTAGAAAAGATTAGAGTGTCTAGGTTTTCACTTACCCAAATCAACTGAGACTGACTTGCTATAAAACCCTAGATATCATATTCCTTATATAGGCAACTTAATGGGATTTATTTAAATTTAAATTAATTAAAAATAATAAACAAAAATAAAAGCCTTGGGCTGCCATAAATGGACTTGGGCTCAATCTCTTTGTTTTGAATTTAAATCCCAACTGGGCCTAAATTCAAAACCTTTTATTTATTTATTTTTAATTAATTAATTAAATCCTTATTCAAATTAACTAATTATAATTTGAAACTTGATTTAATATTATTTATTTATATTGATACCAATTTATCAATATTAATAAATTTACCCAAAGATTTTATTTTATTCTCTAAATCTCATATCTCTGTAAATTTTCCAAAATTGACCTAGTCAACTTTAAAAATCCTAAATGATTATTAAATCAATTAATTGAGACATTCTAGATGATTTACTCAAAGGTGATGTGGGGACCATGGATCCATGAAATCAAGCTCCAACAAGTTACCGTGAATTTATTTACGAATAATTTCACTACCTTATTAATTCCTCGTGACTCCACTATAGACTCGGAATTGAACTCTTGAATTCATAGAACGTATTTTCAAAACCATAAATACGTTATCCATTGTTATAACCATTACAATCAGTCAATCCTCTATCGATGACTTACTAACGAGCTGGGTGCAAATTACCATTGTACCCGTCATCAGTATTTTATCCTTAACTCCCACTAAGTTCCTTATAAATGATATTTCCGTGAACTTAATCACAGAAATGAGATCTCAATCATTTAACCTTTTGAACAAAGCAATTAAGGAAATCATCTTTTCACTTCTCATACAGAAGTTATAGATTTCGTATCTATGAATAATACTCTCACTCAATTACACTAATAAATCTCCAAGATGTAAGTATGGGCTAGACCGTAGGGTAAGCTGGTAACGAACAAGTCAAAAGATTTAAATAATATAATTAGCATAATATTATCACTCAGAATTAAGATCGACTTAACATATGGTCAACGTTGTGACATTGATTAGATTTGATAACAACGATACTTATTTATCAATCAATAATCAATATCGGTCCTAGTCCGATGTAACTAAATACATCCGATCTTATCTACTTGGTCGATACCTTGGACAAGATATCACACCCTGAATGTGTAAGTAGATCATACCGTAGATTGCATAATCAGTGAAAATCCAATGCACTGATCTAATCTTAGGACTCGTTCTTTTGAACATATAATTACAACTATAATTCACTGTGACCTAGTCACTATAATTGTAACTATCCATATGTTCGAGATTTTATAAATGTTTGTATTATTTCAATAATCATGTAATAAAACAAGCAAGCAACACGGTTGTCAAACTAAATGATTTCTACTACTTTTATTGATAATATGAAATCGTGCTACATGTCCAACATGGTTTTATAAGGGCATAAAACCCAACAACATCTTCATGTGGGGGAAGCTGAACTTTTTCGGCATTTCGACCATGACTATATCATCAACGAAATGCGAGTCAGTGTAGCAGCTTGTTGCACTCTTTTTAATAAGGGCTGGCATTCCAGGAATCCGCTGGATGAGTGCTTCCATCTCGGCCAATTTACGAGCTTGCTCAGTATCTTGGATTGGAAATGGGCTAATGTTGGTGTGGCGGGCTAGCTCGCTCATGGCTGGGTGATTCAATCTGATTGTCTGCTTCTCAGGTATATTCTAACCAGCTCCAATGATGGTCTGGCTGGCTCCAACGGTAGGCTAACTAACACTTGGAACCTGCTGCTGTTCGGGTCCAGTGGTTGGCTGACTAGTGGCTGGCTCCTGGAATCTGCTGCTGTCCAGCTACCGAGGCTGGCTGGCTGAATCCTGGAATTTTTGTGGTCTGGGCACAGATGAATGTCCATGTTCAGTCATGGTTACCTGTTCACCTACATTGACAATATAATTTTGTAGTTTAGACATGGTGGGTGGAGTTTGATAATTCCTTACCGAGGGTGATGGAGCTGTCTAACCCTGTCCATCATTGTTAGAGATAGGGGTGAGGTCACCCAAAGGTTGCATAGGGCTAATTGGGCCTCAGAAGAGAGATGGCTGAACCTCAGTGGCTTGAGAGGACATGGCCTCCATTCGCACGAGCAGGTCAGCATTCTCAGCTTCGAGCCTCCTCATTTTCTCACGTTCTTCATTCATGTGGGCAGAAAGAGTAGCGAGTTGGGCGGACAGATCGGGTGTCTCAGTCACGTTTGACATGGCTCTCAAGTGAACTCCTTGATCTCTTTGTCGATCGTCTGATTGCTAGGGCCCCACGGTGGGCGCCAAATTGTAGATGTGATTTCCTACAATTGATTAGACGGGCACCAACAACTTTTCAAGAACAAAGAGAGAGAGAGACGAGAGTTCAATTGGGAGCACTGGTGAGGTGTTAGCCAAAGGGACTCCAACGCTCAAGTTAGTTAGGTTGTAATGAAAGATGATTGAAAGTAATAAAACTATTATGTATATAATGAAAAAGTGATGGATGGATGAGTAATGGAGTGATCAAAGTAATGGTGGCAACGGCGGGACTGAACGGCTGGGTCAAGTCCAGTCAGATCAGACTGACTAATTCGAATTGCTTGACTGGATTGCTGAGAAAGAGAGTAGCCTTCATTTCAATAAGAGAGTAAAAGAGAGTCAAGTGATTATCAGATGACCCCTTCTCAACCCTTGAGGGTCTTCTTTATAGTCGTTCTCTTCTTTCCGTTTTCCCTTCATCTATCTCGCCCGTCTGACCCGTTCTTAGTGGTTCCCTCCAATTGTCATGGGAAAAGGGGCGTGCATTTTGACTGCTTCAATGTCCCTAACTTACTGAATGTACTCGGACTCGGGTCTGGGTACCAGCTAGCTCGTTTGGATGGTTGAGCTCATTTACATAGGTTTGGGGCCTTACTTGCTTATTGGGCCTGGCAAGCTAGTCTGGCTGACTAGATGGGCTTTAATTGTAGAGTCCACTACAGCGGGTAATCACTTTTATAGGCGGAGTGCCTGCCGCTAATAATATTAATTTAATATATATTTATTTAACCGTTGGTTATTAGCAGCGGGGGGCAAATTAATAGCGGCGGGCCCCGCCCCTAATAACCTTATATATTTACAAGATTTATGCAAAACCCCTCACTTCTTCTTTCTTCTTCGCCTCCTTCTTCCTTCTCCCTCTCCGAGCACCTATACTGCCACTGTGTCGACGAGGTCGCCCCCACCACCGTGTCGACAAGCCGCCTTGTAATGCCCAACGTCACAATGGTTGCTTCATGGAATGACGACTGGCCCTGCAAACCAACTCGAGTCTTTCCAACGTGCTTTGTTCTCACTCGCATGCTCCCTGGGAAATCTTCCCAAGAGGTCACCCATCATGAGACTACTCCAGGTCAAGCACGCTTAACTTTGGAGTTCTCAAGTGATGGGCTACCGAAAAGAAGATGCATCTTGTTGGCATAGGTAGTACCCATCAATCCATTTAAGTCTTCGTCAACTGTGTAGTCCCATACCTACACAGTCTTAGAATCATCACACTTGACCTTCCTCAGGCGATGTGGGATTGCACAGCTTTTACCTGGTCTTTTCCCCTGCGGATCACGGGATTCTAACTGTCACAATCACCTTCCCTTAGGGGTCTGACGTCCCCTCTGGCCACACTTCCGGCTAGGTCAAGACTTTGATACCATTTGTAACGCCCCACGTCACTATGGCTGCTTCCTAGAATAACGACTGGCCCTGCAAACCAACACGAGTCTTTCCAACGTGCTTTGTTCTCACTCGCATGCTTCCTAGGAAAACTTCCCAGGAGGTCACCCATCATGTGACTACTCCAGGTCAAGCACGCTGAACTTTGGAGTTCTCAAGTGATGGGCTACTGAAAAGAAGATGTATATTGTTGACATAGGTAGTACTCATCAATCCATTTAAGCCTTCTTCAACTCTATAGTCTCATACCTACAAAGTCTTAGAATCATCACACTTGACCTTCCCCAGGCTATTTTACAAAAAGCTTACCTTAGACCGATGAGCTATTTTACAAAAAATTTACCTTAGAGTGATATTTCTTAGCTAAATGTAGGATGAACTATTCACTTTTGTAAAAATATTTTATTGTTTTTTAAACTCCCACTTATTCTCTCTCATTCCCTCTCTTTCTTTCTTTCTTTCTTTCTTTTTAAGGTGTGTGCATTTTTTTATATACATGTAGTGTGTATATATATGTGTGCCTTTGTGTATATATATTTCAATATGATATTTTTGAGGTGTTGTTATTTTTTATGATTCATTAATTAGTTGTTTTGTTATTTAATTATTTGTTAAATTATAATGTATTATATTTTTTTGTTATTACAATATTTAGAATGAATATTTTTATAATAAATTTATTATTTTTATATTTTTAAATTAATTTATACTTTAGTTTTAGTTTGTTTTATAACTTTTGAATTTATTTAAAATCGAGTATAATTTTTTTAATTGTATAGTATATTTATATTTGACATCGTGAATAAATATTATTGAAAGTGATGAGAGAAAATATTTAAAATGAATAAAAAAAATATTAAAGTGAAGTTTTGGTGATATAAAATAGAGAAATAAATATATGGTAGTTTGAGGTAAAATAAAAAAAATGAAGTTTATAGAGTAGCTCATCTGTGCTGGGAGCTCTTAGATATCAATAAATAGATAACTAATCACCTTATAGAAAATGACCATATATAAGAATTTAAACCCTAATAATAGTCAACCATATCCATTGATCTGTTGACTTTTCTAGTTGTTATATGTAAATATATATAGTACACTGATGTGATCATTGATCAAGTCCTCTATAAAACATTTTTAGGACTGAATTGACATATCTATTTTTATTTTTTTTTGTAATAACTTTATATACTTAGATTTTTTAGCCAAGCTTATTTGCTTGATCAATATATGTACAAACATTTTTAACCTCATAATTAAACCCTTCAATCACTAAGCATGTATGATGAGTGGCCTTGCTATATATATATATATATATATATAGATATAGATATAGATATAAAAGGGAATCAAAGTTAGAAAAAAAATCCCAAGTAAAAGATGTTTATGATGTTGACCCTAGTCAGTGGTACTTGTAATAGATTTATATATTGCACGGTGATTCTTGAAGCACCAACTCTGTCTTTATCTGTTGAGATATTAGTAGTTTTAAGAGAGTTATATGTATAAGAAAGAAGGATCTATAGAGCTGTCTCATTACTACTCATCATTTCGTACAAAAAGAGAGTTATGATATTTGCAGAGAGCGTTGGCCTTGTTTGTCCTTAAGGATTAAATTTGCTAATTAAAATATTGTCCTATTCATCTGTAGTTGGTGGACTACCCCTAAAATTAATCATCTATACCTATACTATACTTCTTTATTAAAAATTAATCATGGTTATGGTATATATGATCTCTCTCTCTCTCTCTCTCTCTAGATCTCTCACTTCCATTTATTAAGTGTATATTGTCACGTTTAAGTTAAATAATTAATACCAAACAATAATATATAAAAATCACTACTATACTACTACTTAAGTATTGATATTACCAAGTAATAACTTTAGAAAATGCATGTTAGTAATGTTTAATATTTTTATTTTGAGTGTTGTTGTTTGATATTTTAAAATACTCTTTATAATATAATAGTTTTGGTATTAAATTGCATCATTTATGTGATGTTGGACCCAATGCCCCTAGCAATACTCATTTCGTAGTTTTAAGATATTATATTATTTAAATTACAACTATTATGATTTTTCAGACATCTTAGAATTCATTTAGTACTTTGAACTATATATCAAGAAAAGACAGACGATTTATATATTGCCTTAATTAATTATAGTGAGCAATTATTTCAAAGATTAATGAGGATTTAATTCCATATTAATCAATAGCTAGCCGTTGCCCAACCCCCCAGCACAGTTTTATATATGTATATATATGGGAGACTCATTTATTTTGCTCCAACTTTATTTGAAATTAATCAAAATATGTTTAAATATCATGGTCCAGCAACTTCAATATTGGACATATATAAAGTAGCTAGCGTTGAAAAATAAATCACTAATTTGTTTATAGTATATATATGTACATAAAAACTTACAAGATATTGGACATTTAAATATAAATTTCTTTGGATTACCAATAACATACATTTACATGAGGTAAATAATTAATGAACACTTGTCGTGTGATACTTTTCTTTATTATTATTTATTTAATTAAGAGTGCATTATAACTTTGAGATTTGAGCTAACTCAAAATAATCATGCAAGTCTTTTGACTAATTACACAACACAAATAAAATAATTAGTTCTCATTTCATGAGTCATGAGTCATTAGCAATATAAGTCATAGACGAAAGTATATCTATATATATATTCTGACTCAGTGTATTGCTGAGAAAATCAATCACTTAATATTGATCTTTTTCGTGTAACAATAATAAACCATTTAATATAATAATGAAAAGTAGAGGTAATAATATTCTCTTTTTTACAGTTAATATTTTTGCTACTCTAATAAGGAGAGTCGTTCTCATTTGAAGTCCTACCTAAATTAGAATTATGACATTAATTTAATTACAGCCATGCTAGAAATATTGATTCATTCTTACCTAAATGAGGAAGTTTAAGTTAATATAGTTTTAAAGGAGAAAGAAGTCAAGTTATATCTAGTAATGTAAGAGCCTTTGGAATTTGAAGTAATAATAATAAGATATAATGGCACCAAAATTATATTAAATAAGATATCATTTTCCAGAAGGGTTATCAAAATCAATCAATATGATAAGATATTCTAAACTATTCATCATTAATCACCTCAAATTTACAAACTTCAGTTCGAAAAGAAAAAATATTGGCTTCAAAGCTGTCTTCCATGACCATTACTAATAGTGATCACCAAGTTGGCCAAGCTGCCCAAAATTAATTATTATATATATAAATACATATATATTTATATAATTAGACCTATCCCAATCAGATCACACTCAATAATTATTCACTCGGCTTAACTTCATATCTGCTAACCATATATGCATATATAAATATAAATATATATATTGTACCTCACCTCATTAATCACTATAAATTTTATTTAACAAGGATCAACAAATATGTATGTGTATATTATATCTATTATGTGTTGTTCACAACTGCATGATTTTTACACTCGAAAGATTCCTTTCTCTCACTTTCTGGTGTGCCAAATATAATAATAATGCATTGAAAAGTTGATATAAATGCACACATGCTATATATTGTAGTGTCTTCTTGATACATCATATGGTTCCCACTCTACATTTTGGACCACAAACCATATACATTCAAAGGGCAAGTAATTAACATATAATATTTAGAAAATTTTAATACTCCTTAAAAAAATTGGATCAAAATAAGTATATATATATATAAATTTTTTTTAGGTAGGGGCATCACTTTTGCGCCTACTTTAGGAAATTTTTCTTTTTTCGACAGTTAACCTAATTTTTTTTTGCATGATGTCATGCATTATGATTATAACAGATATCCCACAAATTTTCAATAAATTCTGAATATTTACGATAATAATGAAATCAGAGTTCAAACAATTAGTTACACGCATGCCTCATTTTTTTATACATGTGGAAAACATGTTATTTGAACTCTGAACTCTGATTTCGGTACTGTAAATTTATCAGAATTTTTTAAAAATTAGTGAAATGTCTACTATAATTATCATGTATGTTGTCATACAAAAAAAATTGGATTATAATATTTCTCCAAATACCAAAAACAGAAAACATCCCTATCATATCGTAGGGACAAAAGTAATATCCTACCAAAAAAAAATTCCATATATATATATATGTTTAGCCTAACCAATTTATTTATTTTTTGGACATGGTGGTGAATATACTCTTTTATTCTAACCCGTGAAAAGGGACATAGTGTTTTTTTTTCCTATCACGAGATATGCATGCATGTATTCCTAATATTAATTATATGGAAAAAAAATGGTTAAGTGAAACTTACTTTTCATTATTATAGTGCATATAGCTCTTCTGTACATTATATTATTTGAATGGTTATTAGATTTTTATGTAATCCTTTAATTTGCTGAGAAATTGTAAGACAAATTTGATATGATATGCATTTATGTATGTGTGTGTGGATATTGTTAGGCCACTACAAAAGATGTGGAAGAGCTGAGAACTAATGACAAATATGGCATTGGGATCAATCGCAATCGAATCGAACTACATCCTTATCTCTGAGTAAACTAACTCCCAACCATAACCATATATAAATATAGTGTAAATACAACCATATATGTATAAACAAATACAATGTCGTTAAACGCACGTTTGTGATCGGAGGATTGAGATTGGTCCACGGTGGCAATGGTGATGGCGAGAGACAACGTGTTTGCATCTTTCATTTTAGTGTTTCATTTGTGTTGTTTTATTTCTAATTTTATCTTAGTGTCAATAATTGTGTTTTGTTCACTTTTAATCTTTTGAGATATTTTTTTACTTTTTTTGCTATTTTTTAGTATGAATTGTCAAAGCTCTAGCATGAAGAAAAATGAAGATTTTTACACATTACAAGGAAGCTAGCTTGATTGCTTGAATGTCAATAGAATTATATAGTTAGAAAGTTTGTACTATTATTCTTTTCTTTATAGGAACCTTACTATGGCTAAGTATGTTTATATATGTTTGTCATCTCTTTCAAAATATTTGTGTTTGTTCTTCCGTAAACATTTTTGACATGTAAAGAACTATGTCCCATTTACTATTCATGATCTTTTATAAATAATAATAATATGTATTATTAAATAATGTGACTTAAAGTCAACTCTCAATATCTCTCACGTGGAGATGTGAGAGACTTCTCACGTCTCTCAGTGGGAGACATTGAAAGTCTCTCGTTGGGACTTTCAATGTCTTTTATTGGGAGAGGTGAGAGACATCCCACATTTCTCAATGAGAGAAGTTGAAAGTCCACGTTTTTTGACACCTTTCAACCTCTCCTACCAGGAGACATGAGATGTGCACTTATAATGTCTCTACCTACGATGTCTCCCAACACAAGAGACATTGAAGACTTTTAATATCTCTCAAATAAAGTCATAAAACTCTTATATTGGTGTAGTGCCAAAAAGATTAACCTTTGGAAAAGCAAAGCAAAGCTAAACAACTTTATCTTAACCTAATAATTATTTAGCTCTCACATTATTAACCTGAATTCTTTGGTAGAATTCATTTTCATTTTTGTTTTTTTCTTCTTATTATTCAAAAAAAAAAAAAAAAAAAGTTTATATACAGAGAGAAGCAATGAGTAGGACAAAGCAGGGCTTTAGGATTAGAAGATTGTAGACTGTAGAGTGCAGAAATTTCGAATGGAGAGATGACATGTGTTCACATCACAGCAGCAAAAGAGATACGACTATTAAACTCCCACAGCAATATTTGCTGGGACTCTTCTGAAAAGTAGTTGATAACTTTTAATTCTTGCACGCCCCACCACCTCCCCCAATTCAATGTTTTTATTCAATATACTCAATTTTTTTTTTATATATATACATTTATATTTCTTAAAATTGATGTAATTATTCCAACTAAATATAGTAAAATTGGGACAAGAAGGTAATGTAGGGTAATTTATTTTATACTCGATGAACATGCATGTACATTGATGTAGTTTTTTTTCCAACCACACATACACATAAAAGTACATGGTCTCTTTTAAAAAAAATAATTGAGCTAGTACAAATAAGATTAATTATTGCAAAACTACTCAATTAAGGGTTAGATTTGATTAAGAAGCCTCTTTGCTAAATCATTTTAGTTGAGGGAAGGATAACTTGTTAACTCTATATAAAAAGATTTTTAATTAAAAATATATACATCTAATTTGTTTGTTGGAAAAATCTCTATAAATAGCTAACGAGCGGGGAGCCGTCTTTAGGTATTTTGGATTTCTTAATATACTAATATTATATAAAATTGATGTGAAGAATTTTTATCTAGAGTGTCTTGCTATCAAAGGTTTCATTTTTCATCTCAAAATTCATGTTACCTTAATTTACACAAGACTTTAGAATCGATTGGATAGAGAAAATTACATAAAATACTAATTTTTGTTAAAAAATTATATATTTATAGTTAAATATATTTTTTTTTCAATTTTATGGTTTTAAGGAATTTTTTATATTTTTACGGTTTTGTCTTTTTTTCTTTTTTTGTATTGTTTTCACGTTGTTTTTAGGTTTTTTTTTGTTGATGTTTAGCTGGTCTAATGAGTTGCTTTCAAGTTGATTTTTAGTTGTTTTTTCTAAAAATCGTATTTTCATAATTATGAAACTTTAAAAATCGTATTTTTTAAGAAAAAAAAATAGTAACCGTAAATAAATAAAAAAAAACTAAAACAATCAAATTAATTTTCATATATAGCCGAGAACCAACATCTGAAAATGAATTATCCAACCTTTTTTTAAAATCTAACAACATATGTTTAGTACATTGAAGAAAAAGAAAATATCCCAAGCGTGGTGGATGGAATGGAACATTGAAGAAACGAAATCACATGTAATTAATTTCTTGATAGTTAGGAATAGGATACATGTGAGTGAATATGAAGTTGATAGGGATACAATAGTAGTTTTACACTTTAATTAATATTCACAACAGCCCTCCTTACAAGGCTTTAATTGATTTGATTTTAAAAAACGAAAAGAAAAGTGGAAAGTGGAAAGTGGGGGCAACTTGGCAATGGCATATATAAGATTTAGTTACTATATTGAAGATGAAAGTAACAGCACAATGGCTCTACTTAATGGAAGAAAAAAAACGACAATACATGTCTTCTCTTTTCTTAACATTAACACTCTTTGACTTCCATTTCCCATATCCATGTTCAATCTAACTTGAGTGAATCCTTTGAAAATTTAAGTTGTTTGAAACAATGGCGTTTGTATTCAAAACGTTTAAATAGCACACACCGTGCTTTTGGCCTAGCAGGGGAGCTTCTTACTAAGAGGTTGGGAGTTCAATCACGACCAGACCAAAAATTTGTATGTATGTATTATGTATATCCACAAGTATTTGTCCTCAAAGATAGTGATATTGGTCCCCCAAGATAGTGTTGTTGCTATGATTTCTCTTTCCCTCGTGACGAGGATAAATTTAAAAAAAAAATGTTTAAATAGCAATTTCAGTCCAAAAAAACAAATAGAGAGAGAACATTGGGCTTCAACATTGGATCTACTACACCCATTGCCTTCAATTTAAAAGTAAAATGTTAGAATATAAAGACACAAATATTGTATATAATGGCAACATCTAATCAAAATATAAAGATATCCACAATTTCAAACATGGACAGAAACTCTTGTAAAAAAAATTAAAAAATATGGATAAAAATCAAAACAGATAGATAAATTTTTATTTAAAAAAAAACATACAAAACAATAAAAATCTGACCTAATTATTAATTTAATTAGAGAAGAAGTGAAATAATTACCACTGACAAAATATAACTTTTGACCATAGTTGAAATATATTTAATTTTTAAGTAATATGAGTTATAAGATTTCACGAACAAATCGGTTTCAGATTCGGTCAACACTTGTGATGGCTGAAGGGAGTGGAAAGAAGAGTACTCTATAATAAAAAGTGAAAGTACTGTCAATTCAAATTGAATTAATGAGTGAATGAATTATGAAATGTTTCGAGTTATGTGCAAAGCAATGTTGTTTTGAGTCACTAAAGATAAAATAATTTTACCAAAATATGAACAGTAATAAAAGAAATTTGACGATTTATGTTTCTTAATATACCCTAATTAAATAATATACCAACATAATAAACATCACAAAAATATGCTCCCCACCAATTTTAGGACAAAAATACTCTTTTCCATTCAAATCGACATCTCTCTCTCTCTCTAACATATCTCCCGCTCTCGGACCCCCTCTAACCCCTCTCTATCTCTCGCTTTGTTCCCTTAGACTCTCAAAGTCACGAACGGTCATCTGCGCAGCTCTAAAACCGTTGCGACCCTCCATCATCATCTTCATTCTCGTGTGTTGATTGAAATATATAAAATGGAGGTTTTGATTGCCAATATTTGGGTATCAAGAAAAAAAAAAAATTTGTGGGGAGAGGGGTTAGTAATGCATTAACGATGCATATAATTTCATTAGGTGTTTTAACGATGCTTTAATGATGATGTCTGATGCTTTAGCAATGATTAGTCTAAGAATTTATTATCATTTAGATTATTGATGGTTAACAATGGACTGTAATGCTAACAATAATTTATGTGTTTTTAATTTTCTTTATTTTTTTTCTATTAAAATGCTAAACGATGCATAACGATGACCAGCGATGGCAAGTCAATGGTACACCAAAAATCAATTTCCATACAACAAATATGATGGTCTAACAATGCTTATACGATGCTTAATGATAGTCACACAACATTGACTAACGTATCTAATGATGTTAAACGATACTCGCAATGGTCTAACGATGCTTGCTTATGCGATGCTTAGTAAAGGTCACACAACATTGACTAACGTATTTAATGATGCTAAACAATACTCAGGCAATGGTCTAGTGATGCTCTACTCTAATATGCGTTTTTAATATTCCAATAAATGCTTTGGCAATGCATATGCGATAGCAATTCGATGTCTTCTCCAAATTATTTTAGCATCGTTAGTATGCATCATTAAAGCATCGATTTGAATATTGAATGCAGGGAAAAAAATGTTGAGCTTAGCATCGTTAAGTCTAACCAAATCCCGAATTCGAAGAACGGTAAAAGAAAAAATCACAAAATTATGCCCATAATTGTTTCTCAAACCTCTAACTCCATGATTAAGTTTTGAGATGAGAATTCTTGTAAGCTCTTAGGCTTTAAAAAAAAACAATTGTTCCACAAACATATCTAAATACTTCTACCATGTATACATCACTAGAAAGAGAGAGAAGATAATTACCCATAATATTTTTACTCCAAAACCATGTAGGGTAAAAATTTCTTAAGAATATTGGTAACTTCGAGATTGACATTTTGGAATGAGTTAGGGTTGCCGGAATTTGAGGAGAGTAGTAATGGTGATTCAAAAAGAGAGCGAGAAATGAGACAAGGAGAGAGAGGCGGATTGAGAGGAACAAGTTTGAATGACAAAGGAAAATATGGTTCAAATATTCATAAAAGCATACTCGTACAACTTCCATAAATAAGGTATGTTAGACCATCTAATATTTAGCACAAAAAATCAATGTGATATATATTATGATCCAATGCACTTTTGTAAAAATTAATGCAAAAATAAATCTTTCATTAACTCATTTGATATTTATTAAAAATAAACCAAAAAGTAATAATTTTCTTTTATATTTTATGGTTAATAGTTAGAAATAATAATAAAGTAAAGTATCCAATTATTAAAAATAATACTAAAATAATAAAAATGACATAAAAATAAATAAGAAAGTATAACTACTATAGTGATGTAAAATATACATCATGCTATATTGTGTATCAAATTTAACACAACTTTTAACACACCATTGGAACAGCTCTTTTGTAAAATGAACTATATTTTAACAAATGCATCACCACTCCATTGCACTCTGAGGATGTTTCCATCCACTCCATTGCACTCTGAGGATGTTTCCATCCTCAAATTTCCTCTTTTATACAAGTTAATAGATATAAACAGATACTTAAATAAATTCCCAATACATATTCCAAGGCAGTGAAGGCACTAACAAAAAAAAAGTACAACCAAAAGCACATTATATCGAGAGCTTGTTACTATTATTCTGATGAGTAAATACTAAACACGAGGCATATCAGTTAATTGATATTAAAAAAAGTCACACACGCACATATTGTAATTGTTAGTTAAAAAAATTTACATATATTAATATCCACATAAACAGCCATTTACATTTAAAAAACCACAAAAAAAAGTTGATTTAGTAGTAGATGGGGCTTTCGAATAAAATATTTCATGTACACGCTAATAATGTAGAAGCAGCGGCCATCAGATAAAAAAACCAAAACCAAGAAAAATGCTATAACAAATTATTAATAGAAAAATTCAACTGGAAACTCCAATAGTAAATTAAGCACCTTCCTCCCGCCATAAAAAATGTCTAAGATCAATGGGAACTGACAAGAAATGGATGCTGGCAAACTCCACATTCGATTGTTTCCGAACCCGAGCTGGGAACTTGAACCTACAAGTGAAAAAAAATTAGCACCACCGGAGTATCATTATGTTCGCATTACATTCTCCGCTGAATAATTCAGTGTGTGAAGATGATTTTCAGGAAGAAATTACAGAAAGCTTTCTAACCTGTAAATGGACGGTGCAAATAGGACAGGCAACTTCTCTCATCCGCCTCCCTGATCCATCTGACTTTGACCCTGCATAATTACATACAAAGAAAATCTAACAATCAAATTCCAGCCTATAGCAAAACTAAATGCATTTTCAATCAAAACCAACTACACTAGTCAAGCACAAGCACTCAGCATTGTTGCTTAGCTTTAAAATGAAATCAACAGAACTAGCCTCTAACAATAATGGATGATTAACTGTCATTAAGGAAAGCAAAGTTACCTGATGATGACTTGCGGTTTTTTTCCATCTCCTCCTGTCATAATGGTCAAACATCGGATTGAAACATATTAGATCAAGTAATGGATGAATATGCTTATCTACCATAATGTCAGATGATTTACTAACAATTCTATCCCAAAGTTTCAGGTATTTAAGTGGAACACACAAATAAAATATAGCCAAGCAGACCTATCATTTGGCACCCGCAACTTTAAATGAAGCAGAAACAAGACAATCTAACGCATAACACAAAAGGAACAGTTGCATAAACATTTACTACCTGAAGCTTCTTAGCAAGATCCTCGTGGCTCTGCAATCCTGCTGGTTTACTTGCAACATCCTTAGCATTATTCAACCTCTGAGTAACTTCAGCCTACAAGAGCACATTGACAACATACTCTAAGAACTCCAAAGGGCATGCCACCAATATCGAAATATGTCTAGATAATAACTCAAAAGCAAATCAGACTAGAGATCTAATTGACTTTTTTCATATTTTAATGACTTGTGCTCTTTATTGGTATAGAAATTCATGAAATTGATATTATTGTCAAAAGTAACACAAAGATTATTGCTAAACCTTTAAGCTGCATCTAGCATGTAAACTTTTAATACAATGTTAGATGCCCCAAATCCACCAAAGATGAAAAGGAAAAACCCCATCCTTGACCAAAAAGCAAAAGGCACTAATGGAACTTACCATGCATCGATCACAAACACGAACAGGTTGGGCATTCTCGTCAGCAGTAAGAGCAGTTCTACCTTGGGTACACTTATCACAAAAAATGTCTCCACAGTTTCGACAATGATGCTGAGATAGAATAAAAGTCAGAGCTCAGCTTAAAAGTTCAAATCAAAAGCAAAGAGAACTTGGAATGAAAGGCAACCTTGCGCACGAAAGCCCCAAAATCCGTTCCACATGCTGTACACTTTGTAACTGCTTCATCAGGGACCTAAATAAAACAACACTACGATTAACAAAAACCAAATTCCAAAAAATGTTGGATGTGAATAAAAAAAAGGGAAAATACTACAATGCTTTCAGAAAACTAAGTACCCAATGATCCTTCTCCTCATTGATAGGCTTCACTAAGTTCATCCAATCAGTAAACCCTTTCTTTTTCTCTGTAGACTGTTCATTCATCTTGAAAGACTCCGAAGGCCGAACACTTCCACCCATTTCCTTCACCTGGGCAATATGGAAGTCTTTTAAAAAGTGGGCCCTAATAAAAATTGTATGCATATCCAAAATAGAGAGGAAATACATGTGCTTCCTATAAAAAAACAAGTTTCAAATTTGGCAAGGAAAAGAAACAACAGGAAATTGTCCAATAATAATTATGTTTACTAACTTCTAAATATGACATCACCCAAACACAATCGTTCTATTACCTACCAAAAAAAAAAACTACTAAAAAAATTAAAGAAGAGAAACCAAAACTTGATTCCTTTGATATTAATAAATGAAAAAAAAAAAAGGATGGCCTTGTTCCTCAAATTATACAATAATGAATGATGCCAAAAAAAAACAGAGCTCAAATGGACTTATATAACCAGTACAGCTCTTACATTCAGGCAAAAACAATTAAGAGAAAGATAATTACTAATCTATGTCAATGATTACCAAAGCAGTCAAGTGACTACATCAAAAACAAGAAAAGGATTCAAACAGAAAGACACTATGCATACTCTGATTACAATATATATATATATATATATATAATAACACTACTATGAAATAGATCATATTTGTTCATTAGTTCCGAAAGACTATTACCTGTACAGTTGCAGCAGTGACAGTGTCCAAAAGCGTGTTGGTCGTATAACTACTTGATTGGAGTCTAATACGTCTTGGCTCAATGTCTACAGAGCTCTTTGACCAGAATGCCAAGGTAGATGAATCCATCACCTGTATGGCATTTGAAAAAGAATACACATTTATACATAAAAGCACAAACCAAAAATTAAAAATAATAATAACAAACATACTGTAGAATAAATACACACATATATATATAAACAAACTTACTTCACATCTAGTAATGGTTTCAAGTGGATATATTCTTAATGTCCGACTGGTATTAGGATCAAGCATGCGAATCCCATCCAAACCAATCTGAAGCGCCAAAATTTCAAGAAAAATATGAAATCAACATCAGTTAAAAAAGAGTTTGACATGAAAGACAAGAATGGAGAAGTTAGTGTCACAAAAGCATCAAATAATAGGAAACCAAAATTCATAATTAAAAGAAAAACCCCAAAGTCAAAAACTTTAGCCTTGGAATAGGGGAAGGAAGGAAAGTTTGGATTTTTTTTGGAAAAAAATCTCAAATTTATAACTCCCGAATAGGGAAAATATTAATAAAACTTGAACTCTCCAGAGTGGGCAGAGAAAGGCACTAGCAACCTCAATAGAAGATAATTCATAAAGTAGTCAAGCAAATGATCTTTAACAACCAGCCCCAAAAGTTAGTGAAAAACAAAAGCTTTCAGCCCAAGAAACATGGAAGACTTTTATTAAATCGCAAAGGAGTTCATTTCATTCCATGTCAAAGCAATATCACAAAATCATTTAATGAAGTAGCAATATCATGTGGTCAATAAAAACTTCTAAGCCTGGTCAGAGTCATTCATTAACTTTACACTAGACCAGAAGAATCATAGGCCACAGTAACATCATAAAGTAAGCAAGACAGCAATACTCCATCTCCCAGAACCATCAATAAGATCTCCACTCTAAATTTTTTAAAGAAGAACAAAAAATTGAAACCAAAACAGAGAATCGATATGTTTAAAAGCGTGTTCAAGATCAGCCAAGACAATGCAAGCTAAACAGTATGGCAAGAGATATAGAAAGCATTAAACAGGCAATATCATATGGCAAGGAGTTCATTTCATTCCATGTCAAAGCAATATCACAAAATTATTTAATGAAGTAGCAGTATCATGTGGTCAATCAAAAACTTCTAAGCCTGGTCAGAGTCGTTCGTTAACTTTACACTAGACCAGAAGAATCATAGGCCACAGTAACATCAAAAAGTAAACAAGACAGCAATACTCCATCTCCCGTAATGCAAGCTAAACAGTATGGCAAGAGATAGAAAACATTAAACAGGCATATGCAACTAAATCCAAGTACTGTTTTTCCAACCATCATTAGTTAATGGTTCTATATCTATACCATTATCATAGAAAGGATAACCTAATAATTGTAATCACCTTACAAAATTATAATAGTAGTAGCCCCTAACAAAATAGTTTCAAGACGTGTTGCAACGTGTTTCTAATATACATAGACAAGCAGAACAACAATGCTAAATTTACATATGAGAAACATTGCAATAAGTACTCTATTGTTGCTAGAACTAAGAGCTACTATGAATAATTTATAAGAAAAAAGAATGAGAATCGGTTCATTATCTGACATACCTGGCAAAGAACGTCCATGGTACTCTGTCCTCCACTTTCAGCCAACAGCTTAACCCGAAACTTCTGAACCCCACTTTTCACGTCTTGCTGCACTTCGGCCTTGGGGACCGCTCTCACAATTTTGCTCGAACTAACAGCTGACTCCTTACTGGAAGAGAAACTAATCGATCTCCCATAATCGTCGAACAAAGTCGACGACTTATTAGGCGCAGTACCCCTAGACCCATACGGCTCCACCTTGTTCCCTTGGTAAGCATAAACTCCATCCCCAAATCCATCGTCCCGAGCCGAATCATATCGCTTCGCATACAGATCCGATCCCAAATCGGACCGTGGCCTCTGATTGTAACCTCCGTATCTATCATCAAAATAACCACTGCCCTGATCGTATTTCACAGAATTCTCATATGGGTTATCGTAGACAGGCGGGACCGAAGCCCCCGATTGACCATACGAAGCGGAGTACATAGACGAATATTGAGAATTCGGAGCGGGGCTAGGATTTGAAGTCACGGAAGCTGCAGGAGGAGCATAATTTGGAGCCGTCTGATGCTGATCGTACGTGGGAAAGTACGATTGCTGCTGGGCAGGAGGTTGATAAGGCGAGTGGGACTCAAACGAAGGGAAAGAAGGGGCCTGAGAAGCTGAATTGAAGGGCTGCAAATTAGGGTTTGAAGGAGGGGTGTAAGAAGGAGCAGTGGGAGGAGGAGGAGGAGGAGCAGGAACAGGGACAGGATCGGGATTTTGAGGATAAGCAGGGTAGTTCTGGGGATAAGCAGAGTAATCGGTGGGGGCGTAACCTGAGTTGAAAGGTGGCGCGGAAGCGAATGAAGTATGAAGATGATCGGAAGTGGGATTGGGGTTCGGATTGGAATTGGGATTAGGGTTAGGGTTTGGAAATTGACTATAAGGAGGATAATAGGGAAGGGAGGAGTAATCGCCTTGCTGCATCGTTAATGTGTTTGGCTTACGAGGTTCAAGGTTTGACTATGGATCTCTCTCTCTCTGAGTCTCTGTGTTTTTGGGTAAATTGGATTGATGAAGAAGAAGAAGAAGATGGTGCTGGTTTGGTTGGGCAAAGAATATTGGGTGTACCTTTCTTATTATTCCCACGCCTAATGCTAATGCTATATTTTTTTTTTCTTTTTCCTACCAATATTCCCCAAATAAATAAATACTTAGCCTTATCATTTTATGAGTATAGTACAATCTGAGCCGTTTATTTTGTTTACTTAACGATTAAGTTGACTATTATCATAATCTTTGTCTATAGCACAAGATTTTTGGACAATTATCGTGGAGGGGCTTCACTTTGCATCTTATTGGTGGGGCTCTTCAGTGTTCTCCACCCGTAAACAGTTTTCAGCGCGATTTTTTTTTATGATCGTGTATATTGTAGTTGTTTAGAGCATCTTGCAAATTTTCTGAAAATTCTGAATAGTTTACGGTATCGAAAACTAGGTTCAAACATGTTGTTTTCCACGCGTATAAAAAAAATTAGTCACTCGTGCAACAATATGTTTGAACTTAGTATTCGATACTGTAAATTATTATGAATTTTCTAAAAATTTGCAGATACTCTAAATAGCTACAATATACACGGTCATAAAAAAAATCGCGCCGAAAACTATTCACAAATTGATAACACTGAAGAGCTCCACTGATAGGGTTTAAAGTGAAGTCTCTATATGAGAATTGTCCCAATCTTTTTTCTTTAACGTAAAGATATTGAAAAAAGAATGAACAAAAAACCTATTCTTCTCTTCAAATATCATATCTTCATCAAACTCAAATATGGACATCTAAAAATAATTTGCCAAACAAAATCCAAGACCACCAAAGCACTAAACAAAAAAAAGAAAAATGATTCATTTCATTACCCTAAAAGGTACGTTTGGTTTGGTTGAGAGTTGTTGACGCGGTTCTTCGCCAACAGGTAATTAAGAGAAGAAGAGAAAGGGATTAGTGCTGAAAGTAGAATCGTCACAGATATGAAATCTTAGAGAATGAACTATGTGACTCAAGACACATTTTTTAAGTGGTTCAAAGGTTAAAATCATTCTACTCCACTAGTCAATATTATTGATGTATTCTGGGTATTTGGTTTACAAAGTATATGGCTTCTTCAGAGACTATTTTTTCCAACCCCTATCAACTCCCAGGGTCCCCATATTTATAGGAGAAGGCACCTGGAAGTGGGTAGGGAGGTCATCACGTGAACTTACCATTGGTCATATCAACTCTGTAACATTTATGATTAATTCCTAAACCTGACACATAAGTGTGGTCTAATCAGTATGTAAGGAGATAATGGGCCGCACGACCCAACCCAGCCGTGGGTGTCTGAATGCGTACGTTCCTGATGCGTGCCCGGAAAGTCAGGGAGATATCGGACACGTGATGTCAGATATAGGCACGTTTATCTTGCGTGTGTTGACTTTACAAAGGATCAGAGATCCACGAGCATCAGCTCGCACAACGAGCTGATTCACTGACCCAACCTTCGGCCTTAAGGACTCCTTCCCCCAGTGTTCGGCAACATTGGCGAGTTCTCGAGGACGCCTCGAGCTAAGTGGGTACGACCTGGAAAACCAGGTCTCTGACCTGGGGAGGCTTACGGACTAACCCTGATTAGTCCGAGGCTCGACCTTCTAACCAGCCCGTGAGAAAACCAGGGCGTACAAGAGTAATGAAAACAAATGGAATAGAATGGAAGAGTAATGAAAATAAATGAAATAGTATGGAAATGAAATTTAATTTAATGTAGGTGTATTATGATAGTATTTTCTCTCACTTTTGGATAAAATAGTAATTTCACTAAAATGATAAAAACATCAATCAATTAGAATAACATTCCAATATTTTATAAAGTAACCAAACAAAAGATGAAAAAAAAAATTCATTTTCATTTCATTACGGGCAACCAAGTGGGTTTGAATTCTTACATGTACATTGAGATAAGAATAATTATCATGATTAGTAATGTAGTGAAACCACACCATTCATGAATTTCATATAACTTTTAATGACTTTCCTATTTACCTCTTTAGATAATATCTCACATAAAAATCTAGACTTTATTTGCAAGAAACCACTATCTATCTTACATTTGTCTTGAGCCAATAACGGGAATAGGTTTATGATTATCCTTGAAAGTGTGCAACAATTATGTCATTCACTAAAGCAACGCTTAGAGCCTCAAGTTAAAAGGAAAATTAATCTATGTAAACTTCAAAAATATTTAAGGGTTTATACTTTTTTGGACATGTGTTTTTTCTCATTATCTGTTTGGACCATGTATTTTGACAAATTACTTTATGGACTCTATGTTTTGTAAAATGGTTAAAATAGAACCCTAAATCTGATTTTGGTCAATGTTTTTCCAACTAAAATCACAAATAATTTACCAAACTAATAATTCAGAACAAAAATAAAATCATTCTGCTTAAAATCTGTGTTGTTATATTCAATTTTTTCTTCATCAAAATTGAGTTTAGGGTTCTATTTTAACTATTTTACAAAACATAGGATCCAAAAAGTAATTTATCAAAACACAGGGTCCAAACAGGTAATGAGAAAAAACACAGGGTCCAAAAAGGTATAAACCCAATATTTAAAAATACGAAATTTTACAAAAATTACAAAAGTACGGATAACAGTTATGTAATCGTCTGTTACAATTTTTTATTTAGTCTGTAAATGTTGTTTAAAAACTGTAACATATTGTTGACTGTGTTTTTAGCCAACGACGTGAGAACGTTAATAACGACAAGCCTTCAAGAGAATGTAAACGACAACAGACAGTTTAATCAATAAAAGTAAATAACACGAGATTTTATAGTGGTTCAGCCCTGATAGTCGGTAATAGTCTAATCGACTTAGAGATTTTATTGCTCTATGCACACTCAAGATCAGATGAACCAGTGTCAACTGAGTTTCTTAAGCGTAAATATTCAAGAATACAAAAAAGGGGTTCTCTCCCGAAAAACACACTTTCTCTCTCTAGAACATAGACTAATTCTCAAATTTTCTCTCTCTAGAAAGAAGAAGCAGCCAGAAGCCCCTCTCTAATCCCATAAGCCCTCTATTTATAGGCTTAGGATCATACATACGGTATCCCCTAGAATCGGGATATTTTATTATATTTATTACATTTATATTACAAAAAACATTCAAAATGTAACAAACCCCCCATTTGTGGGAAGAATGAGAGATTCCCGCATATCGTGTTGAAGTTGTTTCTGGGAATCTTGACTTAGTCCTCCTCTAGCTAGTTGATCCACCTCCTATTGACCACCCATGCAAGTGCTGGTCGGACATGTGCATGGTGGTAGGACATGTTTTTGTGGGTCGGACAAGTGCATGGTGGTAGGACGTGCACTCCTCTCCTCTAACATGGCACTCTCCTCTAGCATGTCATATCTCTCCTCTAACATGACACTCTTCTCTAGCATGCCATATCTCTCCTCTAACATGGCACTCTTTTATTTGGGCAACCATGCACTTGTTGGACATATGCATAAAGACCAAATTCTTGGTCTCTCCTCGGACCACATCCTTGGGGTCTCCTAGGACCACTCTCTTGGTTCTCCTCGGACCAAAATCCCTTGGGCTCTCCTCAAACCACATCCTCGGGATCTCCTAGGATGCACTCTCCTTAGTTCTCCTAGGATGCACTCTCCTAGGACCACCCCCTTGGGGTCTCCTCGGACCACACCCTTGGGATCTCCTAGGATCCACTTGGCTTGGTTATGACATCTTTCAAGCAGTCCCAACTCTTCACTAGTCTACCGGGTCACGTTTATTGCCACGTCATTGATCTCCAATTTTTGGGGATAACACATATGCTTACAAACTTGTAAATTTTAGTTACAAAAAAAATTGTATCGTTATAAATTTATAAATTTTGTTTGTTTACAAAAAAAAGAGCTTCGTATTTTCGAACGATTATGTCATTCCGTATTTTTATAATTTTTTCCAGATTCTATATATTTATTATTTATTTTTTAAATCTTAGGTATTTTTGTAAATTTCTCAAGTTAAAAAGACTTATTTTTTTCTAAACAAAAGGGCTTCTAAATTTTTAAAAATACCATTTTCTATGTTATATTTATAAAAATATCAATTTTTTATTGAGCTCAGGGTCAGCCCTGATTAAGATCCATCAAATATGCTAAAAGGGTCTTCTTTTTTCAGAAGAGCGGCTTCCATATTACTCTAGGCTTAGGGAAACCATGATTCAGTATTGATTTTATCATCCACATTGTGGAAAAAATTCATTTTCAAATCAAGCCAAAATTTCATAATAACAAAAATACAGTTTTAGGAAAAACAACTAAAAATCAACTTGAAAACAATTTACTTCATCAACCCAAAATAAACTTTAAAAAAAATACAAAAAATAATATATATTAGAACAACTAAACATCAACAAAAAAATTCATAAAATGAACATAAAAACAAGTTGAAAACAACACACACCAAAACGACCAAAGACAAAATCGTAAAAAAATGTAAAAATGTAAAAAAATATTTTCTGTAAAAATCTCAATAAGCTTTTTGAAAGTCACACCCACAACATTGACAAAACCAAAATGAGGACAAGGTTGCTTTCTCTTTAGGTTCCAATTCCACAATGCTACATTGACAAATTCTAAAACACATGCATGTCATCGTTTTAGGGAATTAGATATTTAGGGTATTGGGGTGGGGAAGATGAATATGAAAAAAATTGTTTTAATTTTATTTGTTTGATTTTGGTTTCATGAAGTAGATGAAGAAGACGATGTTTGTAACGACCCGGATTTTCAAGACTCGATAATGCGGAAATATAAATGTTTTCATGTAACAAAATGTCTCAAAAACTCGTATAGTAAAAAACTTTTTAAAAGTCGTATGATCATACTTAACATTTAATACAAACATAATTTATGAAGAGTAAAGTGAGCCTAGTTTATGAAAATAACACAACATTTCCAAAAACAAAACGACTTCCCAAAAGGTTGGTCCACATGTACATTCACAAGGTAGACTCCAGCGCTCACTGATCTGCCTTGCCCTTGCTCTTACCTACAACAGGAAACAACTAGGTAAGCGAAAACGCTTAGTAAGTTCAACTTTAAAACAAAAAGCATGCAAAGAAGACCGATGGTCACTGACCAAGTTACTGTCCACAGATAACATTAGCTCACAAAAATTAGGTTTCCGGATCCATCTGGACTCTAAACAATCAATTTCAAGAACACAAAAGCATCCTGGCAAACTTATGGTTAAGCCTGATAACCAATGACAAATTATTTCATATAAACAAATAAATCCCTGCACTCATGTAATGACTCAACTATTTCTAAGACCTTGGACAATTAAAACTACTAGACATAGCTACTATTTTTTAGAAAACATACATAAGAAAATAATCATAAATTTATTAAAACCCCAAAATAAATATTGTGCAAATTACAAAATAATATAAAATATGGTATGGGTACCCATTGTTTAATAAAACATAAAAACATAAACATTAATTCAATTGTTTAAAAACTAAATGCGGAATTACAAAAGAAACATAATTCAAAAGACTAAAATAAACGTCATCTGTGATCGATACGCAGTCTATTCATTCCATCCATCATCAACACACAAGCTAAGCTACCAAGAATCATTCCGCCTCCATAATCATTTTCCTGCATCACACTAAAAAAATAAAGGAGTGAGTCTAATGCCCAGCAAGGAAAATCTACTAACACATACATCATAAGAGTATAACATATACTATAAAACATATGGCTATCAAAATATATATCATATAAGGCTACAATGGCCATCATACTTCTTGGGGCTTGTTAACTAAGCAAGTCATATGCCCATAAATTTGTGGGGCTTGCTATCTAAGCAAGTCATATGCCCATAAATTATTGGGGCTTGCTAACTAAACAAGTCATATGCCCAAAGACTATAAAACATACTATACATATACATATCACACAATAAACATATCATAACATAAACATAAATATATCATAACATAAACATAACATATAAGCACATAAAATCTATCATATTTTCCTTACCAAAAGCTGAGATATTTGGGAACAAGAACGGGATTAGAAACTCCTATAAACCAACAGTAAAATGGTGAGAATCTCTAAAGAATAAAGAGATGAAAAAGAACACTAAACCATCCAAGAAGAACCTTAAGTTTCAAGAACTTAAATACCTAATCAAGAATTAATAACAAGAGTTAAGATCTAAATAAAAAAAACTAAAGAAAAATATAGAATTATAAAGAACTGGACTTAAGGAATAGGAATACCTTGAATGACCTTATGGATTGGTCTAAACCTCAATACCAAAATCACATTATTTCTCACTTCCCAAGTGTTTATAAAAGCTTAGAATGATAAAGCTTTAACCCAAAAACCCAAGTGTATCTCTCTATAGTAATACTAGCACCTTGGAGGCTCTGATCAAATGCTTGAAGAATGAAGAAAATGGCTGAGCACTAGGTCCAAGTTATAGAGTTCAAGGAGTGAAAATAACCCCTTTTAATTTGAATAAATAGATGATTATAAAATGAAAATGATTTGAATTTTCGTTCAACTGACGCCCAGAACTCGGTCAAATCGTTCAAAGGCAGGTCTAAGTGGTTAAGGGTATTTTGAAAATTCAAAAATCAAACTTTCAAAAATACATTCATGGCGCTGATATATCGCCCCCTATGGGCGATATATCGCCTCCCCCTGTATTCCCAAGGCTTGTTCGATCGTTCGTGCAAAGTCGACGTGTTTTCCGTATCTTCCGTAGACGATATATCGGCCCCTATGCTGCGATATATCAGCATACGTTGAAATATTAAACACGTATTTGCACTTTTTCAGCATAATTTGAATTGGATAAATAGTTTTGACTAAGTCATAATACGATCCTAACAGCTACTGGAAGGTTATAGAGCTTCTAGATCTTTCTTTTATTAAAACTACCCATAAAAAATACTCAATTCCTTAATAATCATAATTATGGCAAGTGTCACACTCTTATTAGCTTTATCTAAACCATAGGTTATAATAAATATATATCTATGACCAGCAATACTAATCAAACCTTATATTATAATTAATATTCTTAAACTATAGGTTAAACTTATAAAATCCATAATTGTTGCTATGAGTTTCCAACTAAGTCCCGACTTGAACCAAAATTCACGGTAACTAACATACTACTAACTAATACTAACTACTACTACTACTACTACTACTACTACTACTACTACTACTATCTAGCTAGGCAAAGTAAATATTCTAGGATACTATAACTCAGAAAATCCCAGAGCAAGCAGATATAATATATCAGAATATAATTCGAGACCAACGCTCGACAATTTCCAACAATTCAGGCGTACCACACCCTCCAGCATAAATTCTAATCTGTAAGAGAGAACCGAGTCTCAACACTAAGATCTAGCCAATAAATATCCCAATCAAGGGTAACTATCAAGTTACCTACGGCATCCCTACTTATTCAAGAGTAAATCCCTCACAAGGGTAACATTCAAGTTACCTATGGCATTGTTACTATTCAAGAGTGTAATCAAAGTTACACGGGTTTACAGAGACTTTTATGTTAATCAGTGGTGCTGGTGAGCAGTTGCCCCTAGGGTGTTCAGCCTCACTCAAACTTGGCAACCCCTAGTATCTCTAGGCACTCTCAATGAATGACCATTATTCACGGCTACTATCCGGGAATAACTAATCAGAGAACTTGCTCGGTTCTAACCGTTCACTGATAAAATAAGCATGAGGGCCCCTAGGTCCCATTCATTTTGGCGCCCCTAGGTTTAAACCAGCAATCCTCACCTCTTGGCCACTTATCGCAGTAAAATGAACCGGACATAATAAAATCAAGCAGTGTGACGGGGATCAGCCGTCTAGAATATAATGGATATCTACCGGTCATATTTTTTGAATCAGTACCCACTAGACTAACGTCTCTATGCAAACTTTCTACGATAGTGTATATATGTGCATGTGTCTCTATACTAACATACAATACAATAGTCATTTTATGTTTTAGCCACACAATAGAAGTTGACTTACTTGGAGTCCTTAGCTCTCAGCAGGATTTCACCCTCCAATATATAGTCCAGTTATGCTTAGCCAATACTGTAATTATCCATACAGTATACTCGGATTTATTATGGCACTTCATAATTCATTATTATTATTATTTTGGGCAGTTTGGTCATTTTAAAAATTACTTGTAAGGATTAAACATCCTTATTTGGTTTTAAACACATTCAAGAAATTCATACAAAAATATTTGAGACTAAACTCTAAGTCTCGGGGAGACCTATCCTATGGTCTCGATACCTAGGCTCGAGTATCGCAATTGTATTTTCTCACAATTCGCTAAAAATCTTATTCTTTAAAAGTTCCGCTATTAACTCGTACTTTCAACAAGTCGGTTAAATATATAAAAGATTTTAGCCGGTATTATATCCATAAAATACTAATTAAATTTCTCAATTATTTTTCAAGAAAATAATCTCTTAATTTTCCTTTTATTTTTCTTAAGGTTTTAATCTCTAATTTTAAGAAAATAGCCTAATTTTAACTTAATTAGGAAAAACCGTTAATAATTTCTTATCTTGACTAGTTAATTCTCTTAAGTCAATTAATCAAGTTTACTTACTAGAAAAATAATTTACTTAATTATTTTATGAAAATATAGGGTTTTAAACCCTCTTTTAATTTATTAACTTATTAATAAATTAAATCTTTTATTTTTAGAAAGAATAAAAATTCTTTAATAAAAATAATTCTCACTAAAACTCAAAGTGGTATTTTAGGTCAAAATGTTTTTAAAACTTACTAAGTTTTTATCTTGCAATAAGCACAAATATACTTTTTATCGTAAGTTCCAAAATCTCATTTTTACACTAAATGTGAAAACCTCATTTTTCACATTTTTTACTACATACCTTGTTATGTCATAACTTGAAATTTACTTACCCAATTGTTACCAACATTTCCCAATTCCATATTTGGTATGCCATTTAGGTCTTTGTGAAATCTTAGGTCTAAAGGAGCATTTTTTATTGGTGAAAATATTTTCCAAACATTGAGGTAAAAATGACTTTATTTTCAAGTCCTTATTTTTTCCAAACTTTGACACTTAATAACTCTCAAACTGTTCATTATTTTGTTACCAAATTTTACAATGGAATACTAGGTTATGCCAAGAATATGTACACGAAATTTTAGAAAAAACTGGGTTCATTTGACCTATACAATGGCTGTCCAAACTTGGTCCCGAATTTAAGAATACGAAAAAAAAAACAGTTTTTTTACTTAAACTTTGAAATAGCATAACTCACTCATTTCTAAATGTTTTTTAGTGTTTCAAAAGCTCAATTATATGTACTCCATCTCAAAAATATTACAGTATAATTTAATTTCACAAAATAAATATACAGTGGATCCTTGACCCCTTGGAAGTCACAGCTCAAAACTTGTATTTTTGTTTTAGGGTTTTCAACAAAACCCTTAGGGATTTTGGTCCCTATTTTCAAAAATCAACACGCGTATCATAAAAATTATAAAGCAACTACCATCGCCTTATTACATCACCAATAAGAAACTTTAAACATTAAATATAAAAAATGATGCTTAAAAATAAAAACCATAAAATAACAACTAGAAAAAGTAAACTTTTTACCTCTTGTTGTTCTTGCTTTAAGTTTTGATGTTTCTAGTCGCTTTGAATCCTTCAGAACTCTTTCAAAACCTTAACCAACTCCCCCAACAACATAGATAGTTATCTATTGAAAGACCTATGGTTAAAAACTTTACAAAAGTCAAGTTTTTTTTAAATTTTACGTTGGGGAAACTCTTCCTAGACCAAAGCTTAAGCTTCCAAGCTTTCTTAGTGTTCTTGGAAGTTGAAAGTGGTGAGAAAACTTGAGAGAGGATTTTTTGAACACAAGAGAGTGAGAGAAGAGTATAATGTCGGTTGGGTGAGGGTTTGGATGAGCATATCAATTTAACAAATATCTAAACACTTAAGTGTTGTTACATTTATCACTTGGTGTCATTTACCCTATTTTAATTGGGATTAAAACTAAAACAATTTGGTCCGCACAAATAATTATCCTCACATGGCCGGCCATT
Organism: Humulus lupulus; assembly: GCF_963169125.1. Taxonomy (NCBI): domain Eukaryota; kingdom Viridiplantae; phylum Streptophyta; class Magnoliopsida; order Rosales; family Cannabaceae; genus Humulus; species Humulus lupulus. Next base: position 211,499,772 of record NC_084802.1, read on the forward strand.
TAATTTCTATTTATGTAATCATATAATTTTTTTTTTTGTAAAGGTTAATAAATATTTCCTAAAAAGAAAAATCCAAAATGACTTTCTATAACCTTTTTCACTCATATAAGTTTTTTTTAAAGAATAAAACTTAACACATAATAATTAAATTAAATGTCTCTCACATTTAATTTAATTAATCACACAATAAAATTTAACCTAAGGTCCATTCATGGAATAAAATTTCTCAATTCGATAAAATTAAGCATTTAACACAAAATGCCCTAAAATTTTCATTTTCTCTTAGGTTTATTATTTTTGACCAAACTTTTAATTTTTATGAATGCATTTTATGCCCAAAATATATTTGTCATAGTTTTTCATTTTATTTTCTGAGATTTTTACCCGATTAGGGTTTTTGTGTCGGTCCAAAACCGAAAGTCTTATCTTGACTTTTAATCACAAAATTCATAATTTGGCTAGCAATAACTCATGGAAATAAATTTCCAAACAAACATAATATTATTTAAAATAATATTATTAACTTGGGGAAGAATCCCGACCCGAGTCGTTTAAAGGTACTTGTTGACCCTCGATTTGGTCAACGATACAAAGTCAAGTAAAACGATAGAAATGAGATGAAATCAAGACAAAAAGATAAATGACACAAAAGATTTCTAGTGGTTCGACCCCAGTAAATGGTAATAACCTACGTCCACTTAGTATTCTTATTGATGTAAAATCTCAAGAACTGTGATCAATGAACTAGGGTTCGCGAGCTTCACCAGTTTCAGGATGAATACAAGTATGGCGGATAAAAACACTATGATTCTCTCTTAGAATTCTGAAGTTTAGAAAATCCAAAAGAAAAAGTCCCATCACTTGAGCCCTTTTATTCTTATTTATAGGCTCAAAGAGTTTTTACGTGGGTCGATTGGCCTTAATTACATTTAATACAGGCGTGTCTAAATAATAATGGAAATTGTAATTATTACATAAATGTAAAATTACATATCTAAAGGAAATATATGAAATGCTGCGACTAGACCGGTAGCCCATAAATATGATGTCTGCTGAGAGAATTCTTTTCTAGTCGATGGTCGAACAGATCATACTCACTTAAACGGTCACGTGTATCCGACGTGTAGGTTAATTCTGCCACGTCATCAGATAGTCTTTTTTTGGGTAAACAGTACCTGAAACGCAGGACGTTACAATGTTGACATAGAACAAAAAGAAAAGGAAGAGAATAATAGTTTTTCTTCTTAATTTTGTTTATATATGTTGATGAAAAATCTAGAATAGTAAGGTGTAGAGACTATGATAACATAAGCATAGTTAGCATAACCATAAAGTAAACAAAATAAATGATTGAGAATGTACAACATATTTGTTTACCCTACATCAGATTACAGGTGCACACTTAGACCCTCCAACCCAATGGACCCGCCCAACTCGCACTCGAAAGACATGAAAACATGGCGAAACTCATTTTTTTGGATCAAATCGGGCTCAACCCGACCATGTGTTCGGGTCGGGTTTGGGTGCAACCCAAACCTCCCCGATTTTTTTTTAGTTGTTTTACTTTTTTAGATTAAAAATAAAACATGATATTTTTTTAGATTAGGGGTCATATCCTTAATGCCCTATCCAATAGAATATATGACCTATACCGATACCAAATATGCGACGGAGATTTGTGATGCCTTGGAGAGTAAGTATAAGCCCGAGGAAGAAGGTACAAGAAAGTTCTTAATTTCTCAATATTTTGAATTTTCTTTCATTGATTGAAAAATTATTTTACCTCAAATTCATGAGTTACAAGTGATTGTGAACAACTTGAAAGTTCTTCAGATTGAGCTTCCCAAGGCCTTTCAAATTGGTGCAATAGTGGCAAAATTACTACCAACTTGGAGAAGCTATAGGAAAAGAATCTTCCATAAGAATGGGGATTACACTTTGGAAGAGATCCAAAAACACATTAGAATTGAAGAGGAATCGAGAATTAGAAACAAGGGAGTGAATGAGTCTAAAGAAGAGACTTTCAGGGCCAATGCGGCCTCACACAAGCATCCTAAGGGAAACAACAACAAAAAGGGCAGTGTGAACCCTTTAGGTCCAAAGAAAGATCATGGACAATTCAAAGAGGTGAGGGGCCATTGTTTTGTTTGTGGAAAATTCGGGCACTATGCTAGAGTGTGTAGGTACCGAAAGGACCCACGTGAGAATGAGGTAAATGCTATTGAAGAGGAAGAAGAGATCCTAGCATGATTACCATGTTTGTGTGCCTTGTTGGGAAATGGTGTTGGGAAAACATACAGAGTACGCAGGGAATAGGTGTGGTGGATCCATTGTGTAGAACAACAAAAAATTTCATCATTGATATAAACAGTTTACATAAACAAGAAAACGTCCAGATAGAAACATTAACATACAATATTATTAATCATGCAACATATACATAGATATACAATATATTTGTATATAACATATAAACACATAAATATTCAAGAACATAAGCATTTACATCTTGAAGCCTATCAAGTGTCCTTGAGTCTTTTTGTATATTTATCAATCTTCCTATCCAATGCTTTAAGCACTCAAACCACGATCTTTCGGAATGTCTATACACCTCAAGATGTGTGTGGACACATAGAGAACATGAGTTTGCAATTTAGGAATCACAAGTATTTCTCAACACATGAGGACTTGGATTATGGCCTGAGAATGGTTAGAATAAAGAAGATGATGATAAAAAATTTGTGTGACAAAAATTCTGAAACCTATTCTGAATTGTATCTCTGACTTATGTTTTCTTCTTATTATTCTATATCATATATAGAGAGATTATTTTATTACTTTATTATTCCTAATAAAATAATAATAATATCATAATAATGATATTAATTGATTTAGGTAAATATCTAACTTACCAACTTTGAAAAAACTATTTTCAAATTATTAATAAATTAAATAAAATAAAAACAACACTCATACAATATCAGTGTAGTGGTACACGCATGACACAATCCTCAGTGTAGTGGTACACGCATGGCACAGTCCCATGTCCTAGGACTGTGTCATGCGTAAACTGTTATTTCCCTTTTCAGGGATATTGCATTTTTCTTTTATTTATTTATTTAACTAAAATCAATCTTCCAAAAATAAGGTATTTATATTTTTAAGGAAATGATGACAACCATATTTCAAAATTCAAAATTCAAATTGATGATCATCATTGTCATCATCTTTTAAAATTCAATAAACCAAAAAACTATTTTGGACTTACTAATTTTATTTTATCCCACTCAAATAAAATAATTAATTTTAAAATTTTATTTATTTATATATATGAATTTCGAAAATTATATATTTAAATTAATAAATATATTTTCGAAAATTAATAATTAATCACAAATTAATTATTCAACCTCAAATATCATATAATTGTATACTTGACCCGAAGAACAAAATTCTTCTCAAATTCTCAAATTACAGTTTTACCATTGTATTAACTCTTACCATGATATTGTTATCTCTCAAAAATCAAGAGATGACGTGGAAAATGAGAAAGCGGCACGTGTCTTCACAAGTCAGGGAAAAACGACAAAATATTGAAAAAAGATCGATGAGCAAAAAAGATAGGTCCAGGACCTATAGAGAAGTCAGCAGGTCTAGCACCCAGAGGGTCATTAGGCCTGTAACGTCCTGCGTTTTCGGGTACCACTACAAGAAAATGGATATTTAGCTACTAAGATTTTTGCTACCAAATATTATTGTTAGCAATCAATTATATTTTTGCTACCAAATTATAGTAACAAAATCATTTAGTTGCAAAATCCTAAAAATTAAGACCAAATATTTTTACTACCAAATGTTTTGGTAGCTAGTTATTATTTTTAGCTTCCAATTTTCTTTTGGTAGCTAAATCATTTGGGACCAAAATATAAAATTGATAATTTTCTATATTATTGGCTACCATTTTATTTTGGTAGCAAAAATAAACTGATTTTGCTTAATCTTAAAACTTTTTTGCTACTATTTATTTTGTAGCAAAAGAAAATATTTTCACTATGCTATTAAATTATTGGTATAGCTAAAAATATTTTATGTAAAACATTAAAAAAATTAATAACATGTATTTTTAAAAATATTTATTGTAATTATATATATTTTTTGGATGAACATAATAATTGTAAATACATATAATTAAATATTTAAAAATTGTGAATATAAAAATAATATTATACAAACCATATAATAGATAAAAATATATATATAATTTGCATCCAAATATAGTATTAAATCATATAATATAAAAAATAATTAATTTTCAATGACATAGAATTAATATAAATACATATATACTAAATATGTACTAAGCAAGCCATAATTAAGATAATAAATAATTACAAGATATATATTGTATACTTTAATATATTTTCTCACCCTCCACGTTGTAACCGACTATCATAAATTCTCTCTCACAAACACACATCGTCTCACCACTAAACAAAATATTAGTATATACATTTAATGAATCAATTAAGACTTTATTCATTTAGAAATTTCGTTTAATTCTTCTTCCTCTCTCTCTAAATATATATACATATACATTTAATGAAGTTTTCTTTGTGCACTGCTTTTTAATTCAATGAAGGTAATGTATAAATACTTAATTATTTAATTGGTTTCTTTTTTTTCTTTTCCTTTTATCATTTTTACTTTTTTATTTGATGTTCTTCAACTCTTTTATTAATATATATTAATTCTTCTATGTTCATTGTTAGTTGAGAATATGGATGAAACAACCTTATGTTTCTTCTTGAACTATTCGGTTTTTTATTTATTACATGATAGATTGTAATATAACTTTTCATGCATATTTTTTTATCTTCTAATTCAAATTGTATTATTTTCTTGTTAATGCTCCAGGTTTTAAAGACGATTCAACATCAACAACAGTTTGGGAGGTTGAAAAAATTAGCATAGTACTAAACACTATTTTGTAATTTTTTTTATCACTATAGCAATCATAGCTTGTACTTGTGATGTATATGTATGTATAAAATATTTATTTATCTTCAATCTTAAATTCTTTCTTCCTGTTATGAAAATTTAATTTTAATGTTTTTTCTTGATCTTTTATTATTAATATTAAAATAGTTTAAACAATTTTAACTTATACTTGGTATAAAAAATAATAAAAAACTCTTAATTAATTCACATTACCAAATAAGAACCTTTTTCTATTTGTTATTGAAAAATATTTTATTAGCTACCAAATTTAACGTATTTTACTACCAAATTTTACTAGAAAATAGAATTACCAATACTTCTATAAAACTAATAAAGTAATTTACTAATTATTTTGCTACTAGATATAACATATTTTGCTACTAATTTTTTTTGTAGCAAAAAACTTTCAGTTACGGGGAATTAGCTACGAAGTAGCTACTAAAAACTAAAAACTTTTGGTCGAAAAAAAGGTATTAGCTACCAAAAAGACATTATTTGCTACCAATTTTTAGTAGCTAAAAGATTCTTTTTTGTAGTGTACCTTTAAATGACTCGGGTCAGAATTTTTTTCCCGGGTTAATAATAATATTTTAAATAATATTATATTTTGTTTGGAATTTATTCCATGAGTTATTGCTATTCAAATTATGAATTTTGTGATTTAAAAGTCACGATAAGACTTTCGGTCCTAGACCGACACAAAAACCCTGATCGGGTAAAAATCTTAGAAAATAAAAATGAAAAGCTATGGCAAATATATTTTTGGCATAAAATACATTCATAAAAATTAAAGTTTGGTCAAAAATAATAAACCTAAGGGAAAATGAAAATTTTAGGGCTATGTTTTAAATGCTTAATTTTACCGAAATGATGAATTTTATTCCTTGAATGGACCGTAGGTTAAATTTTATAGTGTGATTAATTAAATTAAATGTGAGAGACATTTAATTTAATTATTTACTGTTAAGTTTTGTGATTAAAACTTAATAAGAGTGAAAAATGTGTAGAAAGTCAAATTGAGTTTTTCTTCTTATGAAATAATTATTCACCATTATAAAATATATATATATAGGATAAGGTGGCGGGCCATGTGGTGTTTTAAAAAGGGTAAGAACCAAAATTAATTAAGTTTGAATCCCATTTTAAGTATTAGGGTAATAGGCAAGTGGGTGGTAAAAACACTCAAGTGGTTTTGTGATATTTTGTAGAGTTGTGTGAGCCCTTCTTGTTAGGAAAAATAGATTGCCTCAATGGAAAATGTAAGATAATATTACAACTCTATAAAAAAAATACAATGGACAAGATGATTGATTAAAAAGAGTGTTACAACTCTATAACTGAAAATACAAACAAACGAAAAAAAGGAAGAAGAAGAAGGAGAAAAAGAGAATGGTAAAAGATACAACTCTAAACAAAAGATTATAAGTAAAGGAAAGGTGTTTGAAACAAAAGAAAAGAAGATTACAACTCTAAACAAAAGTTACAAGTAAGTAGAAAATGAAAATAAGAAGAATAGAAATAGAGAAAAATGCAAGAACAAAACAAAAGTAAACTCTCACTTACACAACCTAAGTGAAGAAGGTTGGGGATCACCAACTTGAACAAGGTTTAAAACCTTTGTCCAAAAGCTTATTTCCCCCTAACTCAAGCACTAAGGGATCTCTCACAGATTTTTGGAAATGCTTTCTGGAATAATCAAGCCTCAAGGTGTATTTTCCAGCCAAGTGCTTTGTTGATGGAAAATGATGTGTCTTACAAGTGAGCATTAAGCTCCTATTTATAGAGTTTGAGATACTCCTTTGAATTTCAAATTCCACCAACCCCCATGGTTGTTACCAATGTTTAATTGGATGTTTAAGGAATTAAAATGGAGATTTGGGAGTTATTTGAGATGTTAGAACCGTTCAATTTGGAAAAAACTGAAAAACCACATAAGCTATCAGTCTCACTGGCCGCGGCCAGAATCATCAGTGGCCGCGGCCACTGGCCTCTGTCCCCCAGGCCGCGGCCAGGGAAAGACAGTGGCCACGGCCACAGCCTTTTTTCAGCCAAAAATGTGATTTTTTCCAAAACGTCCCAAATCCTTTCCCACATAATTTTGTAACCTCCAAACACCTATTGGGAGTTAAAAACATGTCTCCAATAGCCATATATCATCACGACTTTGTGAAATTCAATCTCAAATGTGTAACATATAATATACACATTATTGGGTAATATTTGGGAGTTACAAATTTGTAACTGATTTTGTAACTCCAAAATATGTCACATTTGGGCACACTTACGTGTCTAATTTTTGTGACTCTCAATAATACGTTACAATGTGTGAAAAATCACATTTGTGTGACAAATCACATTTTGTCACATTATTTAATCTAACATTATATTATATGAAATAATATAACATTCCCCCACTAGATTAAATAATCAATTTTTGTAACACTTATTTAATCCATCAAACATTATATTAAAATATAATATTCCCCCACTTGATTAAATAATCACTCTCTATAGAAACCTTTGCATTGGTGCATAAAGTAAAATGTCTTTCGACTTGAATTTTACCTTAGTGTAATTATCACAAAGTTTGTTGAAATTTTGGTTGCTGAAGCATTGAACCACTATTTCTTAATAACAAACCGGTGATAACACACACACCTTTGTTATGTTCACTTGAGACCTCAATGTCTCGCTTTTGCACTGTTAATGGCCATGTGCACATTCTATTCATAGACTTTTCTTGAGAATGACTCCCAATTTTCATGAGGGGCGGCACTACCCCTAGGTCTATATAGGTAGAACTCTTACAGTATTTTGTTACCCTAAAATACTTGTCTTCTCAAGACTAAGTTCTATTAAAAAACCTTTCGGTTTTAACCCTCATTTTGGTAACACACTAGTACTCTTATCTCAGATGGGACAAAATTTGAGTACTACTACTATTCACTTGATTGACTTGTTATTACCTATTGAACCTAATACTAGTTTGGTTACTAGTATTAAGATAGATTACCATCAACCATGAATCTCTTTAAGGAGTCTAAGTCCCATCCCTTGAGATGTAGAAATGATTCCATTTAAATCATTTCTTTTCTCATGTATGCATACTTAGACACTCTCATTATTTTATTCAAACTTTGTTGCTAGCCATAGTTTGATTAAAATAGTTACCCCTTTAAAATAGTGATTTTGACCATAGTCAACACCCCCACTATTTTATAGTTTAATATCCAAGATAAACATTTGAATGTTAATTCTAGAAATCTCTTTGTTTCTAAAATTCTCCTTTATGTTTTAAATTGATTCCTTCTTGAATCAAAATATTATAAACAGTAACTTTAGACACCAAGCATGTCTAGATTTATCCATTCTATACATATATAGCCAATGTGATTCAGAATGTGGAATTTCAAATCACCTATTTGATAGAATGACTAAATTAATCAATTAATTAACTTTGGAGCATCACCCCCACATTTCTCACATAGTGACAATAAAATATCACTTTAAAATAAAAATCTCTTCATTTCTAATAAGTCATTTATCCTCCAAGATAAATCTAGACCTATGATTCTCAAAGTTCATCATGAGTCCTTAAGCTTCATGATAAACACTCAATAGATCAAGATAAAAACCTCAATGTTTATCTTGATTCATTTGCTTGCTAATGCAAGGCACACTTATTTGAAAGTAACTTTCACTTGGTTGCTTTCTTTTATATATTTCACAAAATAAAATGTGAACACAAGTGTAATGTGAGAATTTCTCAAACAAATAATCACATTATGAAATAATAGGTCTACACACTTACCTATTATTTTAACAAGTTCATTTTGAAACTTTGTTAATGTCTCACACAAATGTCTCATAGCAAAATAAAGAATTATCATAGAATAATACTTTAATTTTATTGATAGCTTTCAAGAGTACAAGCTTTATTACAAAATAACAATTTCCCCAACAAGGCACATAAACATGGTAATCATGCTAGGATCTCTTCTTCATTTTCTATAGCATTTACCTCATTCTCATGTGGGTCCTTTCGGTACCTACATACTCTAGCATAGTGACCGGGTTTTCCATAAACAAAATAATGACCTCTCACGTCATTGAATTGTTCATGATCTTTCTTTGGACCTAAAGGGTTCCCACTACCCTTTTTGTTGTTGTTGTTGTCCTTTGGATGCTTGTGTGAAACTGCATTGGCCTTGGAAGTCTCATCTTTAGACTCATTCACACCTTTGTCTCTTATTCTCGATTCCTCTTCAATTCTAATGTGTTTTTGGATCTCTTCCAAAGTGTAATCCTCATTCTTATGGAGGATTCTTTTCCTATAGCTCCTCCAAGTGGTGGTAATTTTGCCACTATTGCACCAACTTGGAAGGCCTCGGGAAGCTCAATCTTGAGAACTTTCAACTTGTTTACAATCACTTGTAACTCATGAATTTGAGGTAAAAGAGTTTTCCCATCAATGAAAGAAAATTCAAAATATTGAGAAATTAAGAACTTTCTTGTACCCTCTTCCTCAGCCTTGTACTTACTCTCGAAGGCATCCCAAATCTCCTTCGCGGATTTGGTATTGGTATAGAGGTCATATAGCCTATCGGATAGGGCATTAAGGATATGATCCCTACAAAGAAGATTGTCCTCTTCTCTCTTTCTTCTTTTCTCCACCTCCTCGGAAGTGTCTTTGTCAGATGGCTCGGCTAGAGGTGCCAAGGATGACTCAAGGATGTAGGCTATCTTGAGTGTTGTCAAAAGGAATTTCACCTTGTCTTGCCACCTAGTGAAATTAGATCCATCAAACCTATCCAACCTCACTAGGTTTTGGTTCATGATCTTGATGGTCTCACCTTCCATTGAAAAAGGAAAGTAAGCTTTTGATTGTTAGGAAAAATAGATTGCATCAATGGAAAAGGTAAGATAATATTACAACTCTATAAAAAAAAATACAATGGACAAGATGATTGATTAAAAAGAGTGTTACAACTCTATATCTGAAAATACAAACAAACAAAGAAAAGGAAGAAGAAGAAGGAGAAGAAGAGAATGGTAAAAGATACAACTCTAAACAAAAGATTACAAGTAAAGGAAAGGTGTTTGAAACAAAAGAAAAGAAGATTACAACTCTAAACAAAAGTTGCAAGTAAATAGAAAATGAAAATAAGAAGAATAGAAATAGAGAAATAGAGAAAAATGCAAGAACAAAACAAAAGTAAACTCTCACTTACACAACCAAAGAGGGTTGGGGATCACCAACTTGAACAAGGTTTAAAACTTTTGTCCAAAAGCTTATTTCCCCCTAACTCAAGCACTAAGGGATCTCTCACAGATTTTTGGAAATGCTTTCTGGAATAATCAAGCCTCAAGGTGTATTTTCCAGCCAAGTGCTTTGTGGATGGAAAATGGTGTGTCTTACAAGTGAGCATTAGGCTCCTATTTATAGAGTTTGAGATACCCCTTTGAATTTCAAATTCCACCAACCCCCATGGTTGTTACCAATGTTTAATTGGATGTTTATGGAATTAAAATGAAGATTTGGGAGTTATTTAGGATGTTAGAACCGTTCAATTTGGAAAAAACTAAAAAACCACATAGGCTGTCAGCCTCACTGGCCGCGCCCACTGGCCTCTATCACCCAGGCCGCGGCCAGGGAAAGACAGTGGCCGCGGCCACAGCCTTTTTTCAGCCAAAAATGTGATTTTTCCAAAACGTCCCAAATCATTTCCCACATGATTTTCTAACCTCCAAAGACCTATTGGGAGTTAAAAACATGTCTCCAATAGTCATATATCATCACGACTTTGTGAAATCCAATCTCAAATGTGCAACATATAATATACACATTATTGGGTAATATTTGGGAGTTACAAATTTGTAACTGATTTTGTAACTTCAAAATATGTCACATTTGGGCACACTTATGTGTCTAATTTTTGTGACTCTCAATAATATGTTACAAGGTGTCACAAATCACATTTTCTCACATTATCTAACCTAACATTATATTATATGAAATAATATAACACTTCTAACCCCCAAAACCGACCACACCTCTCTCCCATTCACTATCATCTTTTTTTGAAAACTCTCTCAAAGTTTTCTCTCCACCTTCAACCTCAAGAACACTAAGGAGACTTGGAAGCTAAGTCTTGGTCTAGGAAGGGTTTTACCTAAGGTAAAGTTTCAATAATCTAGACCTTTGTAAAGTTTTATCCATAGAGTTTCAAATAGCTAATTATCTATGTTGTTAGGGGGAGTTGGTTAGGGTTTTTAAAAGGTTTTGAAGGAGCCAAAACTAGTAGGAAGATCCACACCTTAAGCAAGAACACCAAAGAGGTCAAAAGTTTACTTTTATGGTTGTTATTGTATGATTTTTAGTTTTAAGCATTATTTTGTCTATTTAATGCTTAAAGTTTCTTATTGGTGATGTAATAAGGTTATGGTAGTTGTTTTATAATTTTTATGATGCTTGTGTATTGATTTTTGAAAATAGGGACCAAAACCCCCAAGGGTTTTGTAGGAAACCTTAAAACAAAATACATGTTTTGTGCTGTGACTTCCAAGGGGTCTAGCATCCACTATATATTGATTTTGTAAAATTTAATTATACTGTGATGTTGTTGAGATTGAGTACATAAGTTTGAGCTTTTGAAACACTAAAAAATGTTTAAAAATGAGTGAGTTAAGTTATTTCAAAGTTTAGGTAAAAAACTGTTTTTTCGTATCCTTAATTTCGAGACCAAGTTTGGACAGCTACTGTATAGGGAAAATGAACCCAGTTTTTTCTAAAATTTGGTGGACATATTATTGGCATAACCTAGTATTTCACTGTAAAATTTGGTAAGAAAATAATAAATGGTTTGAAATTTATTAATTGTCAAAGTTTGGAAAAAATAAGGACTTGAAAATAATGTCATTTTTACCTCATTGTTGGAAAATGATTTCACCAATAAAAAATGCTCATTTTAACCTTAGATTTTACAAAGACCTAAATGACATACCAAAAATGAAATTGAAAAAATTTGGTAACAATTGGGTAAGTAAATTTAAAGTTATGAACTAACAAAGTATATAGTTAAAAATGTAAAAAAAATAAGCTTTTCACACTTAGTGTAAAAATGAGATTTTTCAACTTAATGTAAAAAGTAAAATTTTGCTTATTGCAAAATATAAACTTGGTAAGTCTTGAAAATATATTTTCACTAAAATTACCACTTTGTGTATAGTGCAAATTATTTTTATTAAAGAATTTTTATTCTTTTTAAAAATAAAAGATTTAATTTATTAATAGTTAATAAATTAAAAGAGGGTTTAAAATCCTATATTTTGATAAAATAATCAAGTGAATTATTTTTCTAGTAAGTAAAATTTATTAATTAATTTTGGAAAATTAACTAGTTAAGAAGGGAAATTTTTAACGGTTTTCCTAATTAAGACAAATTAGACAATTTTCTTAAAACGGTTTTTAGAGATTAAAACCTTATGAAAAATAAAAGGAAAATTAAGAGTTAATTTTCTTTTAAAATAATTAAGGAATTTATTAGTATTTTCTGGATATAATACCGGCTAAAATCTTACATATTTTAACCGACTTGTCGAAAGTGCGGGTTAATAGCGATACCTTTAAAAAATAAGATTTTTTAGCAGATTGTGGGAAAATACTATTGTGATACTTGAGCCTAGGTATCGAGACCATAGGATAGGTCTCCCCGAGACTTAGGGTTTAGTCTCAAATATTTTGTATGAATTTCCTTAATGGGTTTAAAACCAAATAAGGATCATAAATCCTTACAAATAATTTTTATTAAAATGACCAAACTGCCCAAAATAATAATAATGAATTATGAGTGCCATAATTAATCCGAGTATATTGTATGGATAACTACAGTATTGGCTAAGCGTAACTGGACGGAACGTTGGAGGGTGAAAACCTGCTGAGTGCTAAGGACTCCATGTAAGTCAACTTATATTGTATGGCTGCAAGATGAAACGATTATTGTATTGTGTGTTAGTATAGGGATACAAGCACATATATATACAATGTAGTAGAAAGTTGCTTAGAGACGTTAGTCTAGTGAGTGATGTTTTAGAAAATATGAACGGTAGAGATCCGTCATATCCTAGACGGCTGATCCCCGTCACATTTCTTGATTTTACTATGTCTGATTCACTATCGCGACGAGTGGCCAAGAGGTGAGGATCACTGGTTAAACCTAGGGGCAACAAAATGAATGGGACCTAGGGACCCTCATGCTTACTTAATCAGTGAACAGTTAGAACCCGAGCAAGTGCTCTGATAAGTTATTCCCGGATAGCAGCCGTGAATATTGGCCATTCAGTGAGAGTGCCTAGAGATATTAGGGGTTGCCAGATTTAGTGAGGTTGAACACCCTAGGAACAACTGCTCACCAGCACCACTGATTAGCATAGAAGTCTCTGTAAAACTGTGTAAATTCAATTACACTCTTGGATAAGTAGTGATGCCCTAGGTAACACGATAGTTACCCTTGATGGGGATATTTATTGGCTAGATCTTAGTGTTGAGACTTGGTTCTCTCTTACAAATTAGCAATTATTTTGGAGGGTGTGTTACGCCCGAATTGTTGGAAATTTTCGAGCGTTGGTTTCGAATTATATTGTGATATGATATGTCTGCTTGCTCTAGGATTTTCTGAGTGCAGGGATATAATTGTTGATAGGATATAGTTGTGATATATTATATCTACTTGCTCTGGGATTTTCTGAGTGCAGGGATATATTTGTTGATAAGATATAGTTGTGATATATTATATCTGCTTGCTCTGGGATTTTCTGAGTGTAGGGATATATCTGTTGATAAGATATAGTTGTGATATAATATATCTGCTTGTTCTGGGATTTTCTGCGTGCAGGGTTTTATCTGTTTATAGGAAATAATTTATCATTGGTTATCAGGCATGACCATAAGTTTGCCAGGACGCTTTTGCGTTATTGAAATTGATTGTATAGGGTTCAGATGGATCCGAAACTCTAATTCTCTGCATGCTTTGTTTTATGGTTGAACTTACTAGGCGTTTTCGCTTACCTAGTTGTTTCATGTTGTAGGTAAGAGCAAGGGCAAGGCAGAGCAGTGAGCGCTGGAGCCTACCTTGCAAATGTACATGTGGACCAACCTTTTGGGAAGCCGTTTTATTTTTGGAAATGTTGTGTAATTTTCATAAACTAGACTCACTCTATTCTTTATAAAATATGTTTGTAACTACATGTTAAGTATGGCCATACGAATTTTTAAAAAGTTTTTTTATACGGGTTTTTGAGACATTTTGTTAAATGAAAACATTTATATTTCCGCATTATCGAGTCTTAAAAATCCGGGTCGTTACATGGCCTAGCACCCAAGCTCTGAAGGGTCATCAGGCCTAGCATCTAAGTCTCATAGACCAACCTAGACTTAGCATTTTCCTAGAGGTTTCAATCATGCATAATTTACCACAATTCAGAGAAACACCAAGAAGACCCACAATCTCATAATCATGGGGAGGTGGACACGTATCTCCACTACGCAATAATCGTGTACCAAACCACGATCCCAGTATTACTGATCATGTATAGCCCATGGGTACTATAAATAAAGGACGCAAGGCTTCATTGAAGGGGATCTGACGAATATTTTGGGAGAAACTCTAGGAAAATTAGTAATGAGTGAATACATTTGTTCATCCGTGTAATTTTCTATCGAGTGATTCAATACTAAAAACTAAGTGGATTAAGTTATTATTGTTCATCAGAATAGGGCTTAACCACTATAAAATTTATGTGTGTTTGTATAAGATATTTGTACTTTGTCGTATATTATATTTATTTCGTTCAAAAGGTGTCGTATACTGTATATACGAACGTTGGCCAATTTCACAGGTCAATATTTTGGTGCTTTCATTGAGCAGGTCAACAAACCACTACAGTGCTAAAAACATGCCCATGGCATTCATACATCATTCATAATCCCTGTTCTTCCAACATACCTACCATGCCTCCAACTCCAGCATGCAAATATCACATTTATATATATTCATGGAGCAGGTAATCATATAATCACATCCATAGTCAAGAGCCAGGCTCTATCAGAATCTCATGCTCCTAATACATTGTGCAAGTAAAGCATTTACATTCTATTTAAGCAGTTAAACACATAACTACATAAATAGTTACCATTCCCTGAGTGAATCTTTAGTGACGAGTGTACATGCCCAGCTTGTCTTCAGGAACCCTTAACCTTGGCTCGCTCTGATACCAAGTTGTAACGCCCTAAACTCCAGGGACCGTTACGGTGTGCATTTTAAACAGTGCTAAACTCGCTAATCGAGTCATTTGGCCATAATCGTGCAACTAAATATGATTAGCGGTTTAGGGTTAAAATTTTTGGTTAAAATGTAACGTTTCACTAAAACGTTTACTTTATACATTGGGATCCCAAAAATATAATTTAAAGGTTAATTACAGCAAAATATTTACAATTAATCGACTTAAGCGGCAAAATAGGGATTAACCCTAGTTCCTCTTTAAACCTTCGGCCGTGGCGGTCGAGCAGCCGCATATGTACACATCGTCACCTAAGCTCTCCAACTCAAGGATGGTCCAGCTTTCGTTTGCCTTTACCTGCACCACATAGCACCCATGAGCCGAAGCCCAGCAAGAAAACTCAATATGCTCATGAACAAGTAATAACATGTTACTAAGTCATAACAGGCATGCGTTGCAGTAATAACCCTACTCATGCATGCAAGCATGTACAATTAAATATTTGTGAAGTTCTACGCTCTGAGTAGATGACTAATAAGTCTTTCGCTTTGAGGTAGATGACTAATAAGTCTCTCTGAGGTAGATGACTAATAAGTCATTCTTTGAACAGTTGATTGATAAGTCGCTTTCTAAATAGATGACTGATAAGTCCATCTCGATCAGATGACTGATAAGTCTATCCCAGTCAGATGACTGATAAGTCTATCTTGGTCAGATGACTGGTAAGTCCGTCTAGGTCAGATGACTGATAAGTCCATCTCAGTTAGATGATTGATAAGTCCATCTTGATCAGATGACTGATAAGTCTATCTCGATTAGATGACTATTAATTCTATCTCACTTAGATGAATAATAAGTCTATCTCGGTCAGATGACTGATAAGTTTATCTCGGTCGGATGACTAATAAGTCCATCTTGATTAGATGACTGATAAGTCTATCCCGGTCAGATGACTGATAAGTCTATCTCGGTCAGATGACTGATAAGTCTATCTCTGAGGTCCCATACCCTCCTAGCCATGTGAAGTGTAGGTCACCTTAGCCGTTTGGCTCTGGCTCTAAATAACTAGCCTTTAGACTAGACAAGCGCTTTTAGTTTTCATCAAACTTGAGGTCGATCCAGCATTAATGCTCATTATGAGTCATTCAATGCATATGTCGATTAGATCTAATCTTTATTGGCTTGCGTTAAACACGCTAAAATCGTCATTGACACATAAATCAATGTCATACGACCAGTGCTCAATACTACTGCCGAACTTGACTAGTAAGTCACAGCTTCATAGTTAATACTGACACCATTGCCGATTCTGACTAATAATTCAGTGCCATTCACAAGTGAGCAAGATTTTCTGAGCATTTGATATGCAATTAATGTCCACATTTAAACACTCAACGTGCCTCAATAATACCCATGCATGTCACATATGGGGTGCAGTTTTCTTACCTATGGTTCGAGCGAGAAATAACAAATGAACGACCCTTGAGAATGA